>NW_023596921.1:35578462-35626489 GCF_011947565.3 Pollicipes pollicipes
GCTCTTGACAGCCAGTCCTAGCTCTTCTTTGCTGACACCTCCGCACGAGCATGCGGCGCACAACCTTTTTGGGCCTCTCCATGCCGAAGAACTGCTTTCCACCCAGCGCTCTCTTGAAGCAGGGAAAAGGAGAAAGCAGGCGAGGTTCATGTCAGACGAAGAGACTTTGTTTGTGGAAATTTCACCTCTTCTCAAAAACCCCCACCGTCACATGAACGTGTGAGGCAGGACGTTGTCGTGATGGGCTCGGAATTTGTGATCTTCTTCAGGCAGCCGTTTATTGGCCATGACCCAGGCCACCTTCTTCACTAGTAAAACGAAGCTTGCGGAGTTGATTATCTTATCTCTGAGCAGGAAACCGATCCTGACTGCGCCGAAGAAAACCGTACACGTGACCTCACTCGCGCGGCCGGGTCTGGGCCGACGGTGCGAACGGCCGCCAGCATTGAGTGAGACCCTGCCGGAGGGTTGACTGAATGCAACAGTTTCCCTGGTCGGAAAAATACGTTTATCCGCGGCTGATGCCCCTACGCCAACGCAATCAATATCATGATGCCCCTATGAGCATCGTCTCCTCATTCGCGCGTGATCATAAATTTGTTTCGTGGCCGCTGCATTCTGGCGCTCCGACACGGGAAAGCCGGGTGCGGTTAGACACACGCGATCAAGGATGATAGGAAGAAAAAAGGTCTTGTCACCGAGGAGCGATTTACACTGGCCGGCCGGTAGTGTTCCGACAATGACATCACGTACGTTTGGACGCGCCCGTCGTAGGCGGTTTAACAGTATACTGAATTAGCCGCCATAACTTGCAACTCGCCGGCATTCCTGCCAAGTATCGAACAGTGACGATGTCGAGGAACGAAAGGACCAACGAGAAACCAGAACCGGACAAGTGTGTAGTACTGGAAGCTGATAGCTCTACTACCAGCGCCATCGAATCACACAGTCGCACTCGTAGATGTGGTTATAAGTGTTTCTGCGGGGTCCACCGTATTTTGGCCATCACGCCATGGGCAAACCTGGTGCAGTTAGTAATCCGTCTGAAAGGAGGTACTTTGATCAAAATGTCCATGTCGGCCAATCACGGTTTACCCGTCGGCTGATAGTGCTCCGAAAATGGCATCGTGTGCACATGACGCGCACCTGTCGCGCACAAATAAAAACATTTTAAATTCAGCCTTCATCTTTGGAAATCCCCGCTGCAGCCGCCAACACGATCAACCAACAAAGAATGACACGCTGTCGAAGGAATGGGAAGGGGGGGGGGATTTTTGACAGAATAAAATAGACACCAAAATCAGACAAGTGTGTTCTACTGAAACCTCAAAGCCCTATACGAGAACTACCGAATGCACACAGTTGCAACGTTCGGAAACGATTCTATTGTATTTTCCGGACCGTCATTTCTGGTCATCACGCCACGACCAACCGAGCCGCAGTTAGCAGTGCCCCTGAAAGACACAAACTTAACAAAAAGAGCGATGTCATCCGCAAGCAGCTTACACTGCCCGCCGAAAGTGATTATATGATGATTTTAAGTGCATATGATCGCATCCTCCACGCAGGACTAAGCATGTTAAATCCAGCGCCATAATATTACAAACCGCCACCAAGGCGGGTTCGCCAGCGCTGAGTGAAACGCTGTCGGGTAGTCGAAAGTAAGACTGTGGTACTGGCACCTTATAGCCCTATACCAGCTTTATAAAATGCAAACAGTCGCACCCTTCACGACTGTGCGATATTGAGCATAATTCCCGAGCAGCCGTATTCTGGCCATCTTGCTACGGGCTGGTCGCCCGCAATTAAAAATACGCCGGCGAGGGGCGATTTGAGCAAAAAGACCCGTCGGCCGACGAGCAATCTACGTTGACGGCCGATAGTGCTCCGACAGTGGCATCACGTGCGCTTGGTCGCACAAGCTGCACACGACCAAGAGCGTAATCGGTTGGAACCGTCACTTTGAAAACCCCCGGTGCGGCCGCGCGCCAGCATAGCGTGAGACACCTTGGTGAATCGACCGAATCAAGTGGAAACCTTGGTCAGACAAGTGTGTTGTACCGGCAGCTGATAACCCTGTACTAGTGCTATCGAATCCACACAGACGCATTATCATCCTCAGGACGTAATTATAAGTATTTTCCCCAGGCCTCCGTGTTCCGACCATCACGTTACAGGCAGGACAGCCGCAGTTAGCGATGCACCGTCAAGTGGTGTTTTGCACAAGAAGGTCACGCCAGCCGATGAGCGATTCTTTAGTCATATGCGACGGGTGCTATCATAGCACTGTTCACAACATACAAACCGTTTAAACTACTTAGGTGACTTTTCGGTGGGCGATTATTTTGCTTATTGTGTACCTCTTACTGGATTTAACACATAATTGGGCTAATAGGCTACAGCAAAGGAAATTTGAGGTAAATCGACGCCACATATAGCTCTTTACCGAAGGTTATATGTAATTTGCATTTCACAAGCCCCATCTTTAGTGATTTCAATTGCAATGTTGTACCGAACTATGCAACTTTTTAATTATTCTAAGCAGAAGCCATGATTTCTTGTCAAGGTTGAAGATCGAGTGGACCATAGTCGTAGGACCCTAGTCGTCCATGGTAGGACCAAGGTGAAGTGGACCAAAGGGATGAATTTGTACCAAACAGATCGGATGAAGCTCCATGTTGTGTAACAACTTCTATAATAATGCGTACAAATATCCCCTTGATAGCACCAACTGCTGTCGTGATTGCGCACACTGCTGGGTTTTTACCCCCCCCCCCCCCCCCGGCTACATCCAAAAATATTTCACTTCTAAACCAGTTGTTCTCGAGGTCAGAGTACTTGCGCGTGCTCGTTCCGAGGGGTCTTAAGTGGGGGAGTAGGGAGTCTGTAATGCAGTGCTAGCGTGTCGAGTATCTATTCCCACCTGAATAAGCATCTCCGCGCGGCATGTGTATGGCACGAAGTGGATGCTTGAAAGTTGCAGGCAAGCGCCAAGTAAACCATAGGGCACCCCGGGGGACACCCGCACGATATGATACAGGGATGTGGATTTGTTCTCTGCGGATATGCATCGAGATCTTCCAGGTGGTGTGTGCACCAATTACAGAGGCATTTACCAACATGACAGAAAATAACTTGGAAATTTCAATATTTCCTGCGGTGTTATAGGAAATAAAAGTGGCATTCCAGCAGCGTCTAGCTGAAGCCGGGGGGGGGGGGGCAGTTTGCCTCAACATGGCTTTACTTGCTGCCATATATGACACAAGTTGTTGCCTAGTTGTTGGTAAGTTTATAAGGTCCTACATAAGAGCAAATTTGGATGTCAAAGTTGGGGGAAGCTGGCAAAAAAACGCTTAAAAAGTATTTTACTATCCACAGAATGTCTTGCAAATTTCGGAATTATTTTCCGTAGGACCGATGGCTGAATACAAAGCTATTGAATACTTTATTGGGATTCAATAGGTTCAATTATATTTTTAGGTGTCGCTCTGAGTATGCTTGAATTGTATCCAAATGAGTTGCGAACGCGGCACCTTTCATTGAGACATGCGCTGCGTTTGTGAAAAAGGACCATTACACAATGTTCGACACTTCTACGCTACCTTGCGCCCAGAGTATGGCCACAGCAGATTTGCGAGTAGTTCTTGCCACCGCATTGACGTAGAGCATACGAGGAGATGTTGGCTTAAATCAATATTTTGTCAAACGCTTTTGGGATATTCCACGTAAATCAAGCTCAGAATATTCCACAAACTGGTTCGTTTTCAGCTAATAATTGAATCAGTCGATAAAATGCATGGGTGCCTGGGTTTCATGTGGTGCCGTGTTCACCAGGGACGTGTATACTTTTTCAGAATAGAGCGGTAAAAACGATGCAAATTAGCTGGCACATGCACACTCGCAATCTTTATTCGCAAGGAGACAATTCCTGCGCTGCAGTCTCCGTATGCCGGAAGGCGTGGGGTGCCCCGCTAATACAAGGTGGGGACCTGAAGCGGGCGAAAAACCCACGTACCCGAGAACAGTGGTGCCTGGAGTAGTACCTCAAATGGTTCATACACTTCCTGGTACTTCAGTCAGAATTGTATTATTGGGCGTTCATTTTACTTGTGCAATTCCATATTTATTATTCGTTCGAATAAACAGTTTCACCAGCATAAACAGTAGATAATCCATCATTGCGTCGGACATTTGTGGTGTTGTAGGTGCTGATCGGTCAGACAAATTGCACAGGTGAAGAGCGCTAAAAGGTGATTGGTTATTTGGTGCCACAAGCACCAAGTTGCACAGCCCATATAACAAATCGCACAGGTGAAGTCTGCGATCCAGTTATAACTGCAAAACGTAATAATGAACTACATGAAGCTTTTTAAAGCATCACTTTCCGCTACACAGTCGTTTTTGCCCGATGTCTACGGCCACCAAATGCTCCCCTCGGCAGCCGACGCAGCGCGGCCTATGCAGACTGCATCATCGGTCTTCGGCGTTCTCGCGGATGCGTATTGAAACATCCAGAGTTCATAACCTCCAATGGTTAGAGCAGCCAAGATGGCATCATCAAGCGTTGATTGCATCCCAAAATTGTTCAATGTCTTTGGACAGAGGAGCATCACATCATCCAAGTCCGCAATAGCCAACACCGCAACATCGAAAGCTCGTAACATCCAGCGTTCATAACAACCAGCGTTCATGATGTCCATAGGTTGGAGAGCTGTGCCGCTTCCTGCTAAATCTTAAACTTATGGTTTGAATAAGTGATACCGTAGCCGCATTTGGCATTCTTTGCCCACGAGTAACGTCATGTCGTACAGTGCTTCCCAATTAAGCCACTACTCATGAACGTGGACAAGGTTTTGTTTAAGCACGCATACTTAGCCGCGTCAGCACGCCCTTGGTAGCAGGCGCATTAAAGAATTCAGAACATTGATCTCCGCGGCCTTGAGATCTCTGGTTACTCGGCGGTATCTGCACGGTGGTGGTGAAAAGCTCTTGTCGGATTAACTGTTGCTGTTTATAGCGAGCTGTGGATACAATCCTTCAGGTTGCTTGGTCCCCTTGCTTAATGTATCGCATTGGTAATGTTCCACAAATCATATTGCTGATAGAGCTGATGCCGGGTGGAAAAATTGGAAAGGGCCTAAGTTGTGACAAATCCACACATTTGTCCCATTATGTTGGACATGTTTCAGAGGTCACCGCTTAGTGGAATAGGCTGTCGAGCCCTTTCTGGTGGCTGAGGTCGCTGCGGGTGCGGGTAGTCAAATCATTCTTGTCTTGTCTATTTGTTTCGGTAATAAAATGCGATGAAAAATGAAGCGCGCAGAGGACCGGATGGCGGACATGTGTTATGAGGTTTCAGCGTTCAAATGCGCCACCGGCGCAAGCCCGATCAACGTTACATGATCGACATTTGCTCTGCAGCAGCATTGGATTGTTTTAGGAGTCGACGGATGTAATGTCTTGGCGGTGTGTTGCGGGGGCTCTGGCGCACTCTAGTGTATCTGGTGACGATTTTCTCGTGGCCATCATTTCTGCAACCTTACTTTTGTCCATTTCAAGGGGTAAAACCCTTGCGAGTTTGCGTCGTTTCCAAGAGCATCGCCTCCGTCGAAGCTGGCACAGTGCAGCATGCACCGCAGCGTTGACCATGACCTCCCCGCCTCCAGCAAAAATTGCAGCGTCAAGTGACAAGTGTGTACGATCAGAACTGCTAACCGCATCTCAGATCCCATGCATCCACTGCGAGCATTGTGATGCTGCATGGAGATAACCGGGACATAAGTCACGTTTGGACTCCAGTCTCTCAGGGGATTCGTGGTCACTTCTCAGGGGATTCGTGATCACTTCGCGCAAATCGGCAAAAAGCGGAAAGGCCCTTTTGCTTCTCAAGCCAATTGGGCGTGGTTAACCGGTCCCCCTACACGCCCTGCCCTGGCGCTTTCTGGTTCCCTCGAGCGACGTCAGAACTTGTCGCGGGTCACGATGCTATTCAGAAAGTTGCCGCCCCAGGTAATTGTCACCTTCTCGTCGAGAACCAGCCAAATCGAGGGACAAGATGGTGACGCGGTGCTGTTTCTGTTCATGGCCGAGAAAGTGAGACATTCACCATGTTGTGATCTGCGATCTTCCTCCGCTGTTTGGCGGTGCAAGGCCCTGTAAGTAGGATATCCAGTTCAACACTGGTCTTTGACTGCCATTCGGCTATCTTAGCATGACAGCTGCTTGCTCGATTTAAGCTGGGGAAGAGGTCATAATGGGACGGTCTGGTTTAGGCTTACCATCCGTCACCAGTGACCAGGGGAGGCGCCACCGGGGGGGGGGGGGAGGGGAAGGGGGGGGGAGCACGCAGCCTCTCTATCGTGGGATGGGTCGGTTAGTACACCCTGTCCTAACAATCTTCTTGCTGGAGAAAACGTACCCTTCACACATTTTTTCACCTCGGGCCCAATTCCCAATGTTTACCATAATTAAGTTCCCTCGCATTGCTGGGATTTCATGGATACAAATACTAGGACGATGCTATAAGGATTCCAAAACACCGCTAGGGGATTTTCGTCTACCTTGGCCTAGCCCATTCAATGTCTTTGTCTTCCGTGCCTAGAGTTAAGAGCCGGTTTAGGAGGTAAGTCAAGCACGGTGTGCTTGCAGCTTATGGATATCAAGTCATTCTGGAAGGGCAGATGAAAACTGATACTGAATTATGACGTACGCACTGTAATGCAAAACTCCCATTACTCAGGTACGGATAATATTTTCGAACGCTGGTATGAACGACTATCAAGTATCATTACCACCTGTCTTGTGTCCCACCTACCTCCACTGTCTTGTTTTTTGCAGGAGCTTTGGAACGCAAATGGATAAGGCCCTGCATTTTGCGTGTCCTTTCTGTTCACTATCAATCTTGAAATATTTTGTATAAAAACGCCTTGCATGAAAGCGTCATTACATTATGTTTTGTTTACGCATTGCTGTAGTGGAGTGACAATGCAAAGGAAAGCGTCAGCGAATTTGTATGTTAAGGCTAAGTTTTTATTTCAGCTGAAGACAGCCTGGCTTGGCAGGTACTGCAGAAGTCTATCCCTTTTACTGTTTCCAAGACTCACCAAAAAAGGCGGAGCGGAGCGAAGCAAGTTTTTAGTGCGTTTTTATGTACTCGTTTGATACCCGGAGGAAAATCTTAAAGTTCCGGGCAGGTCAGTGCGCTGACCATGGGCAGACTGAGGTCAAAACCCCAAAACCAGAACCCTCATAACTTGACGAGGCATAAACAGATTTGTTTTAATATTGCAAAAGTGTCTCGATGAGTGCAGACATGTGTATTTACTGGTTTGGTTTAATTTTCGAGCATTCTATGGTCTTATAACTTGTAACGGGATGGCTTTCAGCGAATACTCCGTCACTCGCTGGCCGAACTGGCACGAGCCAACTTTATAACATTACCCCTGAGTGATTGGCCGGTGTTCTCTGGACCTTTGCCAACTAAACAAGTTCGTAATATGCTTTATGTGTTTCGATTCCCCAAACGTCTTAACGGTTACAAATTCCAGTAAATGAATGACAATGGAAACACATGATGAGCTTTTAGCGCAATACAGAAAGATAATAAGCCAACATTTAAAAGACTCAAAAACATAAAGACATAAAGACATAAGACATGAGGCCAACAAAGAGCCACAAGGGCCTATAGAGGTGACCTACCCTAGGTTCTTCAGGGATCCTTGATCTAATCTTACCACCTGACCTGCCTGAATTTAGCTATAAATGAGATCCTTAAGCCTATAGAACATGTCCAGACACTTTTTAAATGTCGCTAGGGAGAGACTTCCTACAAGTTCGTTTGGTAATCCATTCCAATGATTCACTAGTCTTTGAATTAATAACATATGCCTCTTCATAGTTCTACTCCCACCTTTCGCCAATTGAAAGTGATTTTCTCTAAGTCTGGGCCTAATTCCCGGTGCTTTTTGTAGATTTACCTCGCCATCCTCATTCATAACCTTGAAAACCTCTATCAAATATCCGCTACGCCTACGATATTTCAGTGAATACAAATCCAAGGACTTAAGCCTATCCTTGTATTCTGCGTCGCCAAAACTATTTATCATCTAAGTTGCTTTCCGCTGTACTGTCTACACCCTACCTATATCTTGTTGGAAACAGGGAGACCAAGCTTGTACACAATACTCTAGGTGTGGCTGACAAAAGCTGAGTACAATTTTTTTTCACAACGTTCTTACTTTTGTAATGAAAATTCCTATTAATAAGTCCCAGCATCTGAAGCGCCTTGCTCCTAGCAGCCTCACGTTGCTTTGCAGCCTTTAAATCCCTGGAAATTACAAACCCTAAATCATTTTCGTTCCCTATCTGGTCGAACTACCCGCTTCCCGTTTTATAGATAATGTCACCACGGCCAGAATAACCTAAATACATCGCCTTACACCCATCATACTGAAACAAATTTACTTGACTCACCGTATATCAATGGCCGGCACCACAATGTCGTTTTAAAATTCCGACCATATCCAAAAATATTCAAGGATATTTTAGAACGTACACAAGGGTGTTGCCAAGCGAAACGTGACCCTCCGGGCCAAAAGGACAACACTTTGAACTGAACGATTTCGCAGGAGTGAAGGCGTTCAGAGGCAGCGCCCCCAGAGTGGCAAGCGACTGCGCTTGCCATTTTCAAATGGGCGCAAATAAATCTCCCTGTCCGCGCTCCGCAATGTGATGCATAACGCGCGGAAACCCGTCTCTTAAAGGGAGTGTTCCACATTTGGATGATATTTTGAAATGAAATAACTATCTCGAAGATCATTCTGTGCAGTCCAGAGCCATGCCTTTCTTGAGACCCAAACCTTTCTGCTTTCTGTGCCACGCACCCGCGAAAATGTGCAGGCTATTTCGGGGACTATTTTAAGGTCATACAGGCATCCATGACGCCATAATAACATCATTAAAATTCTACCATTTCTTTGGCCATGCGGCGATCAAGGCCATGAAAAAAATAATGCGCCTTATATCTGGTTAAAGCACGCTTTCCAAATATAACGGTTGTCAATTGGCTCTCAGTAAACATGTACGAAGTACAATGACGCAATAAAAATGACATATTGAAAAAGTATTCACTGAATAGAGAGACCGTATTGTCTAGAGAAGCCTTTTCCACTTAAAAGTGTACCAATAGTTGCAAGTAAGCATATTTCATCACACCGGATGTTGGCTTCAATACCCCAAAGGTGGAACATTTCCTTTAACTCGTCGAACTTGCTGGATCTCTCAAGACCCCGGCCGCCAGTTCAGCCACTGCTGAATGGAGCTTTAGCGCACAACAGGGGCTGAAAACTTGCTTCACTCAATAGTGACATAGATGAGCATCAACGTAGCAGTTGTGCGTCACGCGCGTGGCCTTCGCCAAGATCGAGTGGAGCCAGTGCATGCCGCAGTCACTTTCGCCAGTCTAAACGCATCGCATCGAAGAAAGTTCGGCTGTGTTTAGAGACGCGTCATAAACGGCGTTGGGGTAGACCTTGAGGAAGTGTACGAGCTCTGTGACCCTCAAGCATCGCGTCGTTCGCATAGTTTAATCGCCACCGCAATAAAGGCCAGATTTACACTGGCCTTGCTTTTTTCATAGGCAAAGTAATTACCTTCGAATCGGGCGACCAAGCCACATCGCAGCTGCGAAGTAAACTTGCATGAAATATGACCGTGCTAAGCTTTTACCACTTTAAATACACACGCTTACACCCTGATACATTATATGGCCAGCTGGTGCAAGTGATAGTATGCACCATGCTGAGGAGAAGCTATTAAACTGCGATCATACAATCTCCGCCGGCGTGGGGCAACGGACGTCGAACCACGTTGGCTAGCAAACGGGATAATAGCTGCGTGGATTATTGCTTTTCAGTCAATGCCCACAGGGCCAATGCAAAATTTTCAGGCAGTTGTAAGTCTCAGCTTCTCCCACATCCGCGTTCCCCGTGCCCCATGCCGGGCAGTGGTGCAGCGCAAGACGCATGATCAATTTGCTTGACAATGGTCATTTACGAGAATGTCACTTATCAAGGGCTAATTTCTCATTCATTTTCGTGCAAATGTTGATGTGATAATTTTACGACCTCGTCCCTTCACCAAAATTGCTGGCGCCGCCATTGCCAGTGACCTGAATCTTGACTGGATCTATTCCTGGTAGTTTTAAAGATCAGACGATGTTTGCCGAGTTTTTTCGTCATTCCCTTCGTTTGAGAAAACTTTCCCGAGCAGGCCCCGAACTGGACGGCCGCACTCTTTTTTGCGTAAAGCCTTCAGCCTGACCAGCCTGTCAATTTCAACCATCATAAGCAAACTTCCTTTTTCTGGATGGTGTTGTGCTAGCAGAGTGGACTATTTAGGCCGTGGGGCCACACCCGCTTCCCTGCTACAGCTTAATTACTTACCACCTCTACTTAGAATAACCTTTGGTCATATAACGTAGCCCACGTTCGAGTGGAAGCTCCAATTGATCCTATCCCCTGAAGGTTTTCCGAAGTGGTTTCTGAACAGCGCGGCACGGCCGCGCCAAATTTTGCGTAACTGTAAACAACGGCAGGTGAAAGTCAGGCCATGGATTCAGCGAAGTCAATTTCTGGGGAATCTTTCAATCTGATGCAACAACAGAGTGTTAGACGAAGCCGTGCATCTCTGAGATAATTTCTTCGGCAACACAACAATCAAATGGACAAAGTTCATTGACATGGGGTCAGGCATGAGACCAAACCAAGGTTAAAGGCAACCTGTTTTATTTCTCTATGGCTGTTGTATGGTGTATTTTCTGGTGTTCATTTCAAATTCATCGCTAACAGGAGCCGCAGTATACATTTTCCATGGACGTCCCAAAGATCAGCATTAATCTCTGACCTGAAATGACCCAGGCCAACATTTCATTTTTAGGAACATACTGCCTTGACATTTAAAAGCTCAAACAAGGCCATTGACCTTAAACGAGCGCGTGAGCTTTTGCGTAGAACAGCCGTGAAGGTTCTGGGGGCACTCTGGAGACCAGCCTGGAGTTTGACTTTGTTTAGCGTTGTTCGATCCTAGCGTCAAAATTTTATATTTGATATGGCTACGCACTGTGCTGCTTAAAAATTAAGGTGAAAAATTTGACCAAGGAATCTCAAACCTTCACCTATCTGAGCTCACTGACAGGCCAACACAATCTGTGAATTTGGCGTCTACCTATCTTAGTTCCTGAAATCTGAAGGTGGTCAAATTGACCCTTCCCCCAGCGCAGGGTATCCAACCGGCCACCCGGGTGCGTGTTAACCTTTTTGCACTCTCTTTTTTGCTTTACGATCCAAATTTGTATTGCCATACAAATGACAGTCAGGCGCGGAAACTCTCCGCGAACAATATGCTCTCGTAAGTATTGCACAGCCAGCCGGCAACATGGAGCGTTTGTCAATAACCAAAAGTCACTGGACCCTTTCAGGTACGCCCTGGACGATAACAACAACAACAGATGTGAAAGATAGGCCTCGTTCCGCCCCCTCATTGCATACATCGCGCAGTATTTCAGGGACTCCTCCGTTTACCGAGGCCAAAAGCTTTCTCGCTCGGCGAGGCCATTATGAGCAGGTTTCGTGCGGTTCAGTGGATTGAGGGCGTCAGTATCATCACACAAATGAGGCCTCTTCGAGGCGGACCCAGGAGGCTGCGGGAGGGCGAGGATTATGAAAAGCTGGTGGGTTCCTTCCGGAAGCATCAATCATTGGGACTGCAGAAGACCTTCATTGATCGGTATAATGACTGTGGTCTGGGGCTGTTGAAATCAAATTGCCTCGTTCTCCTGCTTGCAAGATTTGAGGACAGGGGTAGATTCAGATGGAAAGAGACGGGAGCCGCGTGAGGCAATGCTACCCATCCCTTCGGGCCAAACTTAAGGTTCTGGTGCCCCTTCATGGGACTAGAAATGTTTTGGTGTAGGTATACCAAACCCTCATTTCGGGATCACTTAGCCTTTATCTTAAAATGACAAAATTACAGGAGCACCCCAAGGAGTCCCAAGCGTTCACTTTCGAGACGTACTGAATGCCAGGGCTGCCAAAATGTTCGTGCCCTGTCCACTTTACGAAGTCCTGGAGCGGCCCGTTCGGTACAGGGCACACAATTTGTTTACACGTGCGGCGTTCACTACGACAAGGCGACGTGGACAAATAGCGGCTGGTTTTTCTCCAGCAAATAATCCGTCTTCGAACAAAAACAAGATGAATGAAGAAGCGTTGCTATGATTTTGACACCCATCTGCTGTCTTGTGCTCATCCTCAAGAGATGAGCTCTGGAGGCTGGGCATAGCTCGAGATATTGAGTGCCGTCAGTATAATGGTTGCTTAACACTACAACGTCGCTAAATCATCATCTCAAATGAAATTGAAGGCTGTTAACTCAGCAATTATAACTTTGAACTCATAATACGAGAACACCAGGAAACCTTTACATCTTATATCAACTTAAGATTACGACCAGAATAATGAGGACGAAACCCGTGGATAGACGCGTCTGGAAAATAGAGTGGGTTAACGTCCATAGGCTAGGCTCCCCAGTGAATGCAAAGTTCGACCCTGCTAAAGGTCTTACGTACATATGCTTACACACGCTCCAAAAGTGACCAGTATAAGCGTTTGGTTCATGTGAGATGACCGACAAGCCGGTGTTCAGACGTGAGCCAATGGAGACACCGGTGGCGCCGCGTCGCAAGTCACTCGCGAAATAGCGCCAGCCAGCGAGGATAGATGGCGCCAGTGCCTGTACGCGTCTGCGCCTGTATGCGGTGCGCTACGCTACATGAATTCCATGTGACATGTCCACATCTGTAGGATCGTCCATACTCCTAGGGTGGCTATGATGCCAGGTCTAAGTATTAAAAGGCGCACACGATCACGCATAGTGCAAGAGTCAGCGGAAAGTGAAAACGCGCATGCTCGCGTTTTGTGGGAGAAATTCAGCCATACATTCACGCAAACGATTGATATCGCAGATATCATTTCCGACCCCGTCTTGCCAATATGGTGCAGTGAGTACATTACACTCAGACAGATGTATGCACTTTTCTTGAATTGATGCATGTATGCAATATTGATGCTTTTTTACACCACCATGTTTCTTTTACCACAAAAACATGCCGTAAAATGGGGCGCCCGGCGTGAAGGCATTCCATGGTCAGACGCTGATCAGACGTTTGTGCCGGTGGCTGAAGCACACCAATAGCAAAGCGACGTTGTTCCCATGGTGTAGTTATACACCATGGCTATGGATGTCTTTCAATGTCGATATGTACATTAGTTAACGCTTCGCCATGCTCAATACAACAGCTATATGAACCGGATCCGAAGTGTATGCCGATATCTGAGGAATAGTGCGCTGTCTCTTCGGATCCCTGGGTGTAGCTCAACTGAAGGATGACGATGAAGCGCCGTCAAAGCACATCGTTACGAGGGGACCATGCATTGTTCGCAATGTATGACTCGTATTTCGAAACAGACTTTAGATTCGACATCATTTGGTTGGTGAGACCTAAACTTGCGTAAAATTGCGTAAAACGTACGAGTTGCGTGCAACTGTGTCTTAAAAGTTAGCGTGGCATGGTTGGAGAAATGTCAATCGTCCATGTACCTGACGCTGCCTCAATAAATTACGCAGTAAGTCCGCAGGACGTCGGCTTGTTCAAAAGGGCGGTGCGCAGGCTCAAACCTCGAAGTTAGGTCAATCCGTGACAGCAGCATGGCAGCTACTGCGCCTGATACGCGGGGGCCAAACATTGTTTACGGGTTCCTTTTTGGAAACATGACGTAAGCCTGAATACTGAATGCGAGCTCAATACACGTTGTAAAAAATAGAACAGTTTTGACCTTGTAGAATGCTTAGGAAAGCATATTTAACCGCAAAATATAACTTAAAAGACGCCCGCGCCGTCTGCAGACGTCCGCGCCCCGACCTGGTACTGTGCATCAGCATGGGACGGTCGCTTGGTCGGGGTACGTCCTACGTCAAGGTGCATAATGAAAAATGTAATGTTTTGTTGAATTCCCGGCGTCTTGGTCTGTATACCCGTGCTGGACATACAAGTTGGGTAAAACCTTAGCCTTAGAATGCATTAGTTGTGTTTGCACTACAAACAACACTGCACTTCGGGTACCATGCATATTTTGTCGCTAAAGGTTCCTGTCGATGCATACTCTGTGCAGATGTTTTATCATATGACTTATAAAATGTTAAAAACCAGTGTCCGAAGTGCCTTTAGACCTTGTAACACCATGACTCGCAGCTTACGGGCTTTCTTCAGGAAAAGAAGCATACGTTTATTGTAGGTCAGTAACAATATGTGAATTTTAGAACGCAAAACAACTTGCGAGATAATTTTGACATTTTTATTTATAACCAGCGTCAACACTTTCCCTAAGGGACCAGCCTTATAAAGCAAAAGTTAGCCACGTTTATTCCAGGCCGGTGACTTTTCTGACCCTCATAAAATCAACACAACCGATCAGTTAACCTCTGTGTTGTCAAAAAATCGAACTTTGGTGTAAAAATGTCTTCATATGTTTAAAGATATTGTTGTAATGTGACCTAGTAGTATAGAAGCTGCGGAAACCATGATATTTCAACCAGCTTTACTTTATTGAACGAGATCTTTCGGAGTAATTTCTGTCTCTTCAGCAACCTTGGTAGGAGAATTGTATGAAAAATTGATTCAGGCACACTGTAAGGAAAAAGCCTAAGAGAGTCGGATGCAACTAAGCATGCCCATTTCCTTGAGGCATCACACGCAAAATAGACGCCCAGCTTTACATTCCAGCCGCAGAGAAATAGTGCAAATCCTTTGCAAAAACACATACAATGCGCTCAGTATTTGGTACATATTCAACACAATTTTTGTTCGGTTTCCCCGCTGAGTTTTACCATTTCGCATGACAACTGTCACCGCGCGGCCCTGTTTAACACGTGTTCGTGGTAACATAACATGTAGAAAAGCTATGTACATGTTAAACATCCATACGCGGTGAGTTAGCTGTCATGTGACGCGGTAAAATTATGACAAAAAATTGCATTGAATATGTATAGAATTGCAGGCGCACTGCATATGTTTTTGTCGTTTCTTGTCTGCCGCTGAATTGTAAAACCAGTCAGTTTTCACTTTTGTTGTCTCATCGGGCTGGTTTGCTAGGATACGGTGCATTTTATATTTTTTGAAGGTTTTATTAATGCGTGTCTGAATGAATTTTCCATGTCTCACTAAGGCTGAAAAACAGATAGTGATTATTCATGAGAGCCCCATTGAATACAAACAGGCTGGTTAAAATATAATATTTTCTACAATAACGTCTTCACAAGAACACGTTTCCCATCCAAAAATGTTTCCAGTTTCGACCTGAATATCACTTTTGAGAGTGATCCAAGGTTACTGAAATAATCTTAATCCAGATTTCAATTGACTTTTGTCTGGGCAATCGCCATGACATCGTCGGAAGCCGTGTTGTTGCATCAGCTGTCGTTGAGGCTATACGACGCACTCAGCAACTGAAGCTGCATTGTGTCGCCTGCCAGTCCTGCTCGCCGGAAGAGTGGTGTCACGTTAGTTTGAAAGCTTCCTTAAAAGCTGTCTTTACCGACAACCTTGGCCTGACAATGTCCCTTTACACGTCAGTGACTTTGTAAGGTATGAGGTATTTCCAATCAAGAGCGCTCATCCAATCATCTAGAGGTTTGCAAAGTTTGCTGTTCATGCAACGTACCGCTCAGAATTCCTTTCGGAAAACCGCGGGAGAGGTTCAGGTGTACATTAAGATACCAAAGCAGGAAATCGTCCTGTATCTGGCTGTCAGCATAGTGGCCAGCACTGCCCACATGCTGTACTGTATTGCCCTGGGATATGGCGGTACAGCCTGGAGCTTCGCGCAAGGTCTCAGCGTTTAGCGTGTTTTAGCGCCCTTCGTCGATTCCGCCGCTACTGTCCAGAGGGAGCGATTGCCCCCCGCGATGTGCGCACACACCAAACATGCTAACTGTATTGATTCTCTCTTGATACAGGCATAGAGCTGCAGTAAGCGACCGTGGAACCTACCGACACCGCCAACTACATGCGACCTCTGTGTTTATGTATGTATAAAGCAATTTTCATTGCTTTTGCATCTAAATAAATCGCTTGTTCGTTTCATACCTTACGACGTAAGCTCACAAAAGCCATACGATTCGTTCATCGCCAGGCGTAGAGTTCAAGATTTAGCTCTAGACCTGGCGATGGCAGTGATATCGGTCCGTCCACACCACACGGCAGCCATACCTCTCAGTGATATCGGTCGGTCACACCACACGGCAGTCATACCTCTCAGTGATATCGGTCGGTCACACCACACGGCAGTCATACCTCTCAGTGATATCGGTCGGTCACACCACACAGCAGTCACACCTCTAAGTGATATCGGCCGGTCCGCACCACACAACAGTCACACCTCTAAGTGATATCGGCCGGTCCACACCACACGGCAGTCACACCTCTCAGTGATATCGGCCGGTCCACACCACACGGCAGTCACACCTCTCAGTGATATCGGCCGGTCCACACCACACGGCAGTCACACCTCTCAGTGATATCGGCCGGTCCACACCACACGGCAGTCACGTCACACATCCCAGTGATATCCGTCGGTCACACCACATGGCAGACACACCTCTCAGTGATATTGGTCGGTCCGCGCCGCACGGCAGTCACACCTCTCAGTGATATCGATCGGTCACACCACACGGCAGTCACACCTCTCAGTGATATCGGTCGGTCACACCACATGGCAGTCACACCTCTCAGTGATATTGGTCGGTCCGCGCCTCACGGCAGTCACACCTTTCAGTGATATCGATCGGTCACACCGCACGGCAGTCGCACCTCTCAGTGATATCGGCCGGTCCGCGCCGCACGGCAGCCGCACCTCTCAGAACGGACCCGTATTCAGCAATCGCCTACGACGGCGCGAGTCGGGACGCGGTGGCAGGGGCGGATCCAAAGGGGACAGGCATGCTCCTTTGGACCCTCACAAGTTTTGATACAGCTTTGGGGCACAACTTTTCGTGTTAAAGGAACACCAAAACCTTTATTTCGGGAGGAGCTTCCTTTTTTGTTAAGGGACAACAGATTCCAGAGAACCGCAAGTGGCCCAAAAAACTTAAGTTTCAAGAGGGACTAAATGTCAGGAGCACCTCAATGTCCGTACCGTGACCCTTCAATAAATCTTTTAACCGGTCATTAGGCAGAGGAGTACCAAAACTTTCATTCAAAAGCACCGTAACTTTTATTTTCCAGAGGCACCAAATCTGACTGATTCATTTAAAGGGCTCAAAAGCCTCATTCCGGAATGGGACTGAAACCTAAGAACACATTAATCTATGCCTTCTATCCCTCCTGAAATTTTGGTTCGGTTAGCTCAGTGAAGGAGCACCAAAGCTTTCATTACAGGACGTCATAACCTAGATATTCCAGAGACTTCCATGTCCAGGAACACCAAAATGGGCTCAAAACCTTCCTTTTCCTAGGACAACAAATTCCGGGAGACGCTTCAAGGTCTACGTTGCTCCATTGACAAAATCCTGGATCGGCGTACTCGGTGAGAGTAGCTGAAGCTTTGTTCCAGGCACTATGATCTTCATTTGTCTTACGTTCAAGAGACACCGCACCCAAAAAGGCAATTAAAATGACCCCAAAAGCCTTCATTGTTATGGGCACCACAGCTTCTGTATCTTCTACCCTGACTAAATCCTGGATAAGCGCCTTCGGCGAACGGATACAGAAAGTACAATTTTGAGAGATCATGACCATTGTTTTCAAAATATTGATGGGCAGTACAAAGAGTCCAAAAAGCCCCATTTGCAAGAGAAGCCGTATTTCAACACGCGTTTGAATGGGGGTCAAATTAACCTCCGATGGTTTTTCGAGAATGGTTTCCGAACGGCGCGGTGTGGCCGCGCACAATTTTTCATAGCTGTAGAAAATTAAATAGCGAATCGTTTGGTGTTAAGAATTTAGGAGTACCTTGCAAAACCGCTGACCTGTGGCAGGTCAAAGTCAGGCCATGGTTTTAACGAAGTAAATTCCCGGGGAATCTTTCAACCTGATGTAACAACCTAGTGTTAGACCAAGCCAACATCTCCGAGATACTGCCTCAAGCAACAAACAATTGAATGAAGAAATTGTATTGACCTAGGGTCAGGTATGGCAGCCGGACCAAGGTAAAAATAAGCTTGTTTGATTACTCTAGGGCTTGCTATATGGGGTAGTTCATGGTGCTCCTTTCGAATTTATTGGTAACAGGAACTGCATTCTACATCTTCCATGGACTTTTTAAAGGTCAGAATATGTCACTGACCTGAGGTGACCCAGGTTAACATTTTGCTTTTAGAAACATACTGCCTAGCGTTATCTTTGTCGCTTATTCAAATGCAAAACTCAAAGTAGTCTTGAATGATTTTGGTCAACATAACCTTCAAATGGTCAAACAGGTTTACTGAACTAAAATGAACATGTAACCTTTTGCTTAGAGCGGTTATCTAGGTGCTGGGGGTACTTTGGAGACCAGCCTGGGATTTGACATTGTTCGACCATATTTGACCCTAAGATTATGGCCTAGGAACCTCAAACTGTGACCTCAGTGAGTTCATGTACAATTCAACACATATGGTGAATTTTGTGTCTCCAGCTCTCTTAGTTCTTAAGATCTCGGGGATCAAATTGACCTCCCACCCGGGCGAAGGGCATCCAGCCGGCCACCCGGGTGCGTGTCAAGGTCGTCACCATTATGGGTGCAAGACGGGGAGGACAGAGACATGGGGCCCCGTAGGTCCTTACGTGCAGAGGGTCCAGAGACGTGGAACCGTTCGCAGATCCTCCGCACAGAATGTCTACCAACCCCGTTGCCATCCATCCACGAGTTGTCAAATAGCACCACGTGATTGCAGCGTGCCGCGACAGAACTCTGGCCGCATGGGCACCACCACAGGTATCTAATACCACTAGATCGGAAACGGTTATGTCCAGAGTGCGCTCGGCAACGGGAGCAATGCGCATTGTATTACACTGAGCCCAGATGCAGAGGCGACCGGGGGTATGGTTTAACTAATGACATCTACGACGCCAGGGGGCGCTGATTTCGGCTGATGAACACGTGCGTTTCACAAAAGGGAGCAGTCACAACACGAAACAGGCGATATAACTGCACATTTGATGGAATTGGAGGGAGAGAACACTGAACACTGAGTGAACACAGCGCTGAAACGCTGACGCTGAGTGCTCAGAACTTCTTTGACTACGTTATGCGCTTCGCTTATGTAGAGCGGAGATAAGGCCCGCTCGATAAGGCCATTTCGGACGACGCAAGTATTCAATCCATGCGCGTTTGTGTTTTGCACTACAAGATGAAAAATGTGTCACAATTTGTAACGAATGGTTTTGACTCAAAGATGTACCCAATTAGATGAGAAAAATGAAAACTCAGACCACAGTCAACTTTCAGAGACGTGATGGGGACTTGGACGCAAAGATATGACGATTTAGTGGTTCAAACGAAAATCAGCAGTTATCGTGGCAAAACTGCGAAAGCATTTTGAAGGGCGATCTGACAACAAGTCGTACCGGATAACGACGAAATACAAGCGATGGTAAACCAGGGTGGCGTGCACCACGGATGCTGTGTACTTGCAAGCATAACCAGCATAGTTTAAACAGCATACTTTACTATAACAATAGGTTGTCGCAATGTAAATAACGTTCCACGTGCCGCAGTTCTCGCGGATCTCGTCTCATTCTTGCGTCTCCTCCCGTTTTGACAACAAAACTCAGGACCACAGCGGAATATCAACGCGAGCCTCGAACGGGCCAGTTGATCCTGGACAATGCCTTGCCTTACCGGTGCCGGCGCATGGGCCCAGCCCCCTCCCCCGCAAGCATGGCAGCATCCAGAAGCACCATCTCGCCAAATCCAAGATGCTTCCAATGTGACCTCAAACCATGAGGAGGGGCTTTCCCATCCTGGTAGCACAGCAGGTACCAGGTCTGCACTTTGCGTCACTGTATGCAGAGCTTTATTCGATTTGGTTTGCCCCTTAATTCCAGATTTGAGAGCATGGGCGGAGCCCAGGCCATATAAACAATAAGGTAGAACGCTCCGGTCTCCGTAAGTGTAGAGCCTATGGCTTTGGGCAAGCCGCAAATTCGGACATAATATTCGTCCTTTGATTGGTCAGAGGATTTCATATCGTCACAGAATTGAACCCGGTTGCCATGGCAATAAACCTTAGATTCTGCACTGTGGTAGTGTGTTCAAATGCCGGCCCTGGTCTGTGTTGCGCGATATTCTAGGGTCCTGAGGTGGAAAAGAGATGCTTGTAAGCGTGTATAAGCCTATAACGTAAGATGTTATTTTGGCAAGCACCAATTACGCGTAAATGCTGCTGTTCAGGACGGATATTTTTCATGCAGCAGGCCTAGGATTTTTGACCGCTAATCTAACGCGGCAAGACAAATCACCGTGATGTTCACAAGATTTGCATATGAAACGGAGCATGGCATGAAGAGCGGCCAGGAAACAGAGATAATCGGGAAGATGAGTCGAATGTCATGCCTCCAATATCGGTTAACCTGTGCTGATATGTGCTGTAGTGAAACACTGAAGCAAATTAAAATCATTATTTGCGATGTCGACGCCAAGTGTGTGGGTCTAGTACGAGAGTGTAAGTAACTGCATAACGCGCAAGCACGCCAATGCATTTTAAGTTCTTGCGCTTGTTCACAAAGTTATTGGTCCATGCAAAACGCAATAAACTGTAATTGTTGCATTTGCCATGCGATGTTCTCTCAAAATTAAACCAAGTCCAGAGCATTGGCATCTGAAAAATCGCAACTCATGTAGGCGACATATGACACGGGTTTCCTCTCCCTTACCTGATATCCATCTTATGCTATGGTTGTGCCAATTTTCTTGTCCAAATTTTGAAAAGTTTCGGCTCATGTCGGACTATTATGAGACCAAAACCATCACATGTTGCACCGCTACAACAATGTTTGCATGGTATTACAGCGTGGGACAATTTGTAAATGTGGTAATATTTGAAGTAGGCACAAATGCTTTGTTTTCGTAGGGATATTGTTCTTTGGAATCAAAGTCCACGAGCAGGAAATACTCGATGTGATGTGTGATGTGATGTGATGCGGACTAAAAAAAACATCTATTCAGCATGCTGATAAACATGCTGGTATGTGATGAATTGAAATATCACGTTTGGCATTGCTACTGAATCTTTATTTGTGTTCACGCTTACAAATCTCTTTCCAGCTGACGTGTGCCTGGCTTTCAATGTTGGTTTATGGTACCCACATACCCTCGTCAAGCAATGCCCTAGATCCCTCGTTTTGGTTAGTTCGTTCATGATTACCAGTCCCTGGTCACTGAATCACATGGGTTATTTTGCAAACAACAGGTTTTGGTTCTCGGGCCTCACGTATTGTTTCCAAACCCGACATGCGATCTTAAGTTCCAATTAGTTCGCCACAAACGCAACACTCTCATTTCTGGATTCGATAGATCACTCACAAACCGTTTGATTCCGACTCCTGTTCGTCACTGGCTCATTCATCAACACTAACTCGGGCTGCTTTTTGACAACATTCTGCCATTGAAATGATGCCAGAGATCAAAGACATCTTACATATATGTTTTAATGATTGCATGTGCACGCTGCATAACGTAAGCTCATCAAGAGAAAACGTAATGGTTCCTAGCAATGCTCCCAGGTGAGATCCTAGCTCTCGTCATTGCCTTTGAGTTTATGCTGCATTTTGGCCGTTGCTGGATCCTGATTATGTTTCCAGGCTGGCTCCGGGTTCTTGCAGAATCTCTGGCCATATCATTGGCCGAACATTTGGGCTTAATGGATCTTGCGGCACATTGCAAGCTGGCTCCTGGCTCTTGCTGGACCCCTCTGCATACTTCATGCATATTTTGAATTTTTGTTGGATCTGTTGAGTCGCAACAACAGCCGTGTGATCAGCGAGTAGACAGCAATACGACCAGAAGGTTAGCGAGCAGACCGGTCGGCAGCTCGATCGCTGGTCACTCTTGCTTGCGCCGATACCAAAGGGACACCGCTTGGGAATCGAAGAGCAGCTCCTGCAGGCCGTCGGCGGTGGGCAACGACAGGAGCAGGGCCGCGTCCCTGGGTAGGATTTCTCGCCGCGTGGGGTGAGCCGGACGGTCACGTCTTCCGGCCCTCAACCAGCGTCAGGAACATCAAGCCTGGAGGGCGACCCTCTGTGATGCATGGGCACCCGTAGCTCGGCTCGTCGCCGCCGACGGGCGTGGCCGCTCCGGGATTGTAATGCCATTGACGAGTGGATCGACGCCCATCTGTGGGCGCAAAGCCCGGCGGGCCGGGGTTAGCAGCAGGCCACCCCGTGTTACACGGGCCGTTACTCGCGCCCGGTGAACAGCTTTATCGATTTGTCATATTCAGCATAGTGAAAATGATACAATACTGTTAAGATAGCTTGAGTGGCGTCTAGTCGTATTTCATATTCCACCATGTCCTATCTAAAACTCATCTAAAACCCATCCAAAATTATGCTTGACACCAGGCAGTACACAGATCATTGTCACACTGATATTACCTCTCTTATTCCCTTAGATAATATGCAGGAAACATTGCATTGTTTAACTCAAACCTGAGTCAGCACTTATAAGCAGACGTTAACAAATACTCGATACTTACATCTACTTTGGTATCTTAACGCAAACCTTACCTCAAATTGTTTTTATTTGCGCGGTCATAAAACAGCATCGCATCGCTGCGTCGGATAAGCCGTCAAAATACAATAGACACTTCAAATAAAAACTGAACAGCATGGAGAGCGACCGCTGGGTTCCATCAATCCTTGGCAATGTCATCTTTCAGGCTATCCGAAACTTTACGTTTTAATCAGTTAGGTAGCCCTTAAAACGCCGGTATTTTGCGCACTACCAACCGAGGTAAAGAACAGCGTAAGCAAGAGCTTTTTCCTTGATGGCGCGGGGTTAATCACGATAACAACCGGGGCTTCACGGGGTTTAAAGCTGTGACGACACCAAATCCTCTGACCAATCACAGGCTTAGATTGATGTCCGAATTCGCGGCAGAGGTTTAGAAACAGTGGCACTTTTTTGTAATGCCTAAGATACCGGAGCGCACCTCCCTGAGCGGAACCAAGGGAGGGGCTGGAGCTCTGGGATCCCTCCTCAGGCGCAGACTTTCGTTTTTCACCATGTGGATGGCTCCCGACAGAGCGTTAAACAACTGGTGTGATGCACGTGTGTAAGTTGCTATTCAGTCGGAGCTTCAGCCCCCCCCCCCCCCTCCAGACTCACTCACACTTTGAGGAGAAAGTGAGCCAAATCTGGGTAGACACTAGTTTGTTAGCGTATTTTGGGAGTAGGTTGGCTTATTTTCCACTATTCAGTCCCCCCTCAACTCATTTTACGAAACTACGCTCTTGGTGTGGTGCACGCGCACTGAGTTCCGGGCCCTTCAGTAAAGAAAATCTGCCCCCTGTTTAGGGGCATAAAATGATGCATACGATAACCAGAAGCCATGGAAGAGCAGCAGGGACATCATCCCCATCTCTAAATGTTATGGCTGATGTCCTGTTTGCATACCTCTGCAAGTAATTTAATATGGGTGCTGTCGATCCATTGGTATAAGATATATCTGGCCACAACCATCAGGATGATGATAATTATTGTCATATGTTCATTCCGAATCGTTATACACATATGGCTTAATGCTTGATTCGGGACAGGGGGCTGTATGTTACATGACAAAAACGATGATGCAGCCATGATGAAAACACACCAAGAACATAAGAAATACGCACAGCGGCAAACACCATCCTCGATGTCACATCATCGAAATTGCAACGTGAACGCCGTACGACTCATGGGGACCACAACGGCTGGCGGCCGACCGGCTCCAGGACGAGGCCTCATGATATGGCAGTGCCCTGTGCGACTGTGACAACGACTGACTGTGCGACAGCTACTGTGTGACAACGACAACGACTGTGCGCGACATGGAAGTCGGAAATGTCATTTGGCGAATGCCTTTTTGTCGACTGCTGAGTGGCTACTGTACGTCATTTCGGCATTTCACAATTCTTCGATGTCGCCATTTTGCAGTTCGTCATTTTGCCGGTTCAACTTTTTGACAAGTCAGTTTTTTACATGTCACCAATATGGAACTCGTCATAAAGCAGTTCGGAAAAAGGCATTCGGCAAACTGCGCATAGATTTGCTGCCCGAACACCGGGTGAGACTGGATGAGACAGCATGAGAACGGCAGGGAACGGGCAGGATCGTACAGGACCAGACCACACCAGGAAGGATCGTGCGGGACCAGATCACACCAAGAAGGACCGGATGGGAACGGACGAGATGGGACCGGATCGGCTGGAACCGAAAATAGACAAATATAGAAAAATCGGGCGAGATCAAATGGAGCCTGATGGAACCGGACCGGACAGAAGCGGACGGCACGAGATGGAGTTGGACGGAATCGAATGAGATCTGATCGCTGTTTTCTTCCATACTCACACTTATTGTTTAGGTTCCAAGATTTGCACAATATTTTGACGCCCATTTACGTTTATACTGGACCACCCCATATCCAATGCGGTGTATATTTACAAGCCTGCCGTGTTCACCACAGCATGGTATATTTAACTACTTCGTCTTGCTTAACGTTAAGGCTTACATGAGCCAAAAGGCCAAATAAAGCCTAGTCCAAGAAGGCCATGTCCAGAACTTACACGGTGTCGAGGGTCCTCAGCTTACCGTTTGCTTTTGGTTCGAAGATTTGGGTCCACGTCAACTGAGCTAGAAATGGAGGAGCTGCAGCCCACCCTCTGGTTCTCGTCTAACTGGAAACAGTAGACCCCTGTGTTCGACATTATGAGTTCTGAGTTCTTGTGCTGAGCAATCGAGCCTCAATATACCAAGAGGTACGGTTAAACGATGCGATACAGCAAACAGTGATTGTGTTGTCGGTACTCGGCGTTTCAAGCAGTGCTTATGATCACGAGTGTCATCAAGGGCGCTCACTTGTACGTCATGGGCTGACAACACAGTGATTGTGTTGTCGGCACTCGGCGTTTCAAGCAGTGCTTGTGATCACGAGTGTTATCAAGAGCGCTCACTTGTACGTCATGGGCTGACAACACAGTGATTGTGTTGTCGGTACTCGGCGTTTCAAGCAGTGCTTATGATCACGGGTGTCATCTAGAGCGCTCACTTGTACGTCATGGGCTGACAACACAGTGATTATGTTGTCGGTACTCGGCGTTTCAAGCAGTGCTTATGGTCACGAGTGTCATCAAGAGCGCTCACTTGTACGTCATGGGCAAGCCTGTCGGCTTTTGTCCCCTCGAGTTTTTTGTCACTTGACTTTTTCTTTTTGGGTTTTCTTTCAGTCTAATTTGATCCCTGTTGACGTTTTGCCCCTGCACAACTTTCAGTTTTATTTCGATTTCTATCCCTGTTGAGATTTACTCTGTCGTCTTTTTGCTGCCGGACCCTTCCGCTCGCCTTTTTACATTGAAGTTTTTCCATTTTTTGGGTTTTGTTAGGACACCCGAAAATTTTCCCCTAACCTCGTAATGGCCGACCATGTTGCGACATCCCGCACTCCGCAGCCCACCAGGCAGCCCTGACCTTCCATCACGCGCCCGACCTTCCCCCACGCGCCCGAGTACCCGCTGTCCGCCCCGCCGCGCCTCCACACGTGCGGCGGAGGCGCGAGCGGATGGGGGAGCGGGGAGGGGGAGGGGAGGCACAGGCCGGGTCCTCTTCCGCCCAGCTGTCGGCGCCGCCGCCGCCGCCGCCCGTGTCACTGGCCTCAAATAGTCGCACCCGCCGCCCAAATAGCGCAGTCGGAGGGGGGAGACGCCCGAGGAGCGGGACGGGACGCACGGCTGCCGGCAGGAACACAGGAGGTGAGCGGCCGCATCCGCCGAACTGCTGGCCGAGTAGTTGGTGCCTGGCGAAAGCTGGACTCGCTAGCACGCGGCTTCTTGTTTTGTCATGTCATGACATGTCGTGACACATTTCAAAAGTTTCAACGGAAGGATTGAGATCATAAGAGAGAAATATTGAAATAAAGAGACAGTCTGAACAATCATTCCACATAAGGCAAAACCTGTGAAAAGTTGGGTCCTTTTAGTTTGAAGCTTGGTCATTGTTCGTTTTTGTTGTGCCAGTACAGCCACTTGATATTAAAGACGGAGGCATAAAATCATGTTTTGCAAGATTGAGCAGACGCTATCTAGCACCTAAAGAAACGTCCAGGGCTTCTTTCGATTTTCGCTTGAAACTCATGCATGCATTTACTGTTGAAGTTTGACTGAGAGCGAGTTCGACTTCTGGAGGACTCCAGTGAACATATATGGTGTTTTTGTTGGTTTTTGCAAACAGGTTTCACTTGATTCTTTGTACTGGATTTGGCTTTGGCTGATCCCGCTCTCTTCGAGAACCTGCAGCTGGTGACTTGGTGTTTTACAACAATTGGCCGACTACCTTGCACTGGTTTTCGACTATTACCAAGCTCATGTTCGGTGACAACTACAAACCCCAAAGCAGCCTTTTGGCGATGTTCACGGCTCGGATCTGTATTCATAGACGTCAAAGCACTGAAATCAGCGACGGCCTCGTGCATATATCAACCTATTCGTACACGGGTCGACAAGCTCTTGACATCTTGGGCGATGATGGGGCTCAAACTATTGCAACGCTCTTACACCGACACACACCATGTAAAACCTAGGCCGCTGAAGCGGCAGCCCTTGTTCACGAGGACCGACTGTCCCCTCACTGGCAATGAAACGATGCTTCGATAAACGTCCGAATGAAAGAATGAATGAATGCTAAGAATGCTCCAAGAGACCTTCAGCGCCTCTGTGCTGACGCCTCCTCCGTCCCCAAGCGCTACTGAGCGCCGCGCCCAGCCTCTGTGCTGACGCCTCCTCCGTCTCCAAGCACTACTGAGCGCCACGCCCAGCCTCTGTGCTGACGCCTCCTCCGTCCCCAGACGGTACTGAGCGCCACGCCCAGCCTCGTCAAGTCGTCGGCTCTGGCCAGCACGATGAGGATCATCACGGCTGTCGCTCTCTGTGTCCTGGGCTCGGGTATGCTGGCACGCGCCATTAACGGCGAAGCGATTTGCTCCAGTCGGCCCTGCTCGCATTATTATCTCAATGACGCACGTGCCTTGATGTTCACATTGATACGTCCGGGACTTAAACGTGCTTAAATGATGTAGTCTGGACTCGTACTCCTCAGCGCTGCCATATCGCATACACCGCGCAATCCGGACGACGAGCGTGTGGCTCACAAACTACGGCCGAGCGGCGGCCGCGTTGTTGACACCTCTCCCAGGGTTGTGCACCTCCTGCAGTGGTGACCTGCGGGCCGTTTCAGCCTCTGTGTGGGGTCAGACCGAGGAGTGTCCCCCAGAAGAGGTCACGGCCGGCTGCCGTATCTCGAACGGCAACTGCGTCTGCGCACAGGAGTGTAACACCATGTTCCCGTACCGGGACGAATCGGCGTGTCAGGAGGCTATCCAAGGTCAGTTGGGACGAAACCGGCACTACTCGTGATGCGCACGTACACTTTTTTATAACAGAGCGGCGCAGGTAGAAGCATAATGACATAGAGCACACGTTAGAACAGCAAGGCACAAGCAGAATGTTATAGCTGCGTCCGTTTTGTGCCTCAGGCAAATGACCTAGAATTCGTCAGATTAGTTTGCATTGGTGGAATAATGTGATCCGAAATGAAAGTGATACAGTTTGCAGGGTAAACACAACAAGAACGACTAAAAATACATTTCCTGAATCGTCATTTAACGCACACTTTCTTGCCAGCGTGACAACGATTTTTCATGCCGTGCAAGGCTGCACTACACGATCATCCAATATCTACTTCGGCTTCCTTTTACGATTCACGAGCTAACTTCGTCTTCGTCTTCGTCTTCGTCTCCTGAAAGCGGTCGTTCTGGTAACCGAAACCAGCGCGTCAAGCGTTCCTTCGCCGCGGAGTGCCCGGTGCTTCCCCACGGCCGCGTGCACGGCCGCTCAATGCACTGACACGAGCGTCCCGACTGTGCACCCAGCGCGGTCCAGCGACCCGTGCCGGCCGAGCCCGTGCGAGAGGGGCTTCTGCGTACAGACTGCCTCCCACCCGGGCTTCAAGTGCTATTGCTTCGGCACAGGCTACTACGGGGAACGCTGCGAGAACAGTAAGTGCTGTCACAAGGGAACAGTTGCGACAGAATGACGTGCCAAAGGTATGATTACCAATCCGATATTTTTGTATTTTGTATTTTGCGCCATGTAATAGCACGTGCATGACATTGACTGAAAGATGAAATGCATGCTGGTGAGATATTTACGCGCTAAGTAACTGATGTCTCACATTCATTTTGAAACGTATGGATGCGTGTGCATACATCAATCTACAAGCGCCATTAAGGCGTGCGTGCATCTGCGCATCTCGGTTCTCTGGCTCTCAGTGAACGTCGCTACATAGGGCCTTTCTGGCTGGCCATACGCTCAGGAGTACGCCTGGCCTAGGTCCCCACCCCCGCCCGCAGACTGCGGGGCCATCCGGCGGCGGCGGTGGAACGACCTGACGTTCCCGCTGTCGTGCGTCGGCGTGTGACACTGCCCGCGGAGCTCGCCAGTGGCGCGGCCGCCCTCAGCCGCCGTCGCCGCCGCCGCTGGCCGCTGGACTGGTCACCGTCTCCAGCTACACTGCCTTCGAGGCGCCGCGCCGCCGCAGCCGCTGTGCCGCCGGCCGTCCCCGTTTCGATAGCGGCCTGCTACCGTGCGCCAAGGTCGTGACGACCGAGCGGGCCAACCGTCTGTTTTGTCGGGAACCACCCACATGCCAGAGCCGATCATACAGTTGCTGTCATACAGTCACGAAGCACGGCCATACAGTTACTGGGTTAATGCAGCGCTGTTCACTCGACGCTGGCCGGTCCCTGTCCTGGTTTGCGGTAACGGCCCCGAGATTTGTCAATTCGGCTGCGTTGTGTGGTGCACGCTTCCGGTAGCTTGACCGGCGGCCAATTTCGTGTCTCGATATCATGTTAGGAAGAGGCTTGTGGTGGGCTTGAAGGAATAGGAAAAGCGTGGTACAAAGAACGCGAAGCTGGTAGTTGTGTGACAAACGTTTGATATCTTTAATACATGCCAATGTTCTTGTACGTGAGCATGCGCCTTTCACTTCTTTTCGCGCACGCATGGCTTATCACTGGTCAGGTGGTCAGGTCAGGTATGGCAATGGTCAGGAGGAAAGTGGCATAGCCCTGGTGTCATTTGGTGGTACATACTCGTATCGCACTCTGGGAAATGGATCCTTTCATTTTTTGGTTAAATCACTGTAATATTTATCACACCTGAGCTGTCACTCATGCCAAGGTGGCAAGGCAACTTGAGCCTCAACACCAAAGAATCCCGGGCATGATGTTCTGTCAAAGTTGCCAGTTGAGCCATCATCGCTCTCACAACTATCAGTTATTCGCTAAGGGCCGGTGAAGTTCATTTTGCCGCGCGTTTCCGTGCCTCAGTTTTTCACGATTTCAGAGCACTCCCTGTGTTCAAAGAAAAAAAACAACAACCTATGCGTTGACCACACTGTCAGGTTTGACTACGACACTCATCCGTCGCCGCACACAGCCAGCACATCAGCCGTCTCCGCACCGTACCAGGAAACGCTGCAGCGGCGGCGCGTCTGGATCGCCTCACGTGCTGTGACGTCACATGTGTTTCAGCGCGGCGGCTGTCCTAATAACAGACGCCGGTTGCGCCGGCCGTTTTTGCACGTTGCTTATCGGTCGCGATGCAGGCCGAGTGCGGATTTCAGGCGATGGAAGCGGACAAAAACGGCCCAACTGGGTCACAGCTGGCCCCGCGGCTTCGCTCTTCTGCGTGCAAGAAAGTAGAAACAGACGCCAGCTGCCGACAGGCGGTCGCCAGCGTCTGCGCGATGCTTGGAAACGGCGCAGGACGCTGATAGAGGGTACGCGTGCTGTCTCTTGACCCGTGCTTTTCTGAGGAGTTTAAGCAACTGTCGAGGAAAGTATGCGTGCCTAAAGGGAGTATTTCACATTTATATGGGATTTTAAAACAAAATAGTCATCTTGAAGATCATTTGGTGCAGATCACAGTCCTTCCTTCTTAAGACCTAAATCTCTCTAGTGTAGCACACTTCCGCGAAGAGGTGCAGACTATTCCGGGCGACTATTTTAAGGTCACGCAGCATCCATAACGCCAAAATAACATTCAAAAGCTGATGTCATTCCATCAGCTATGTGGCCATTAACGCCAATAAAAATATAATTGCCAAGTGGTTACTTTCTGGCGCTCGTGAGCGCAAGTTCCAGACTTAACGGCCGTCAATTGGCTCTCGATCAAGGTTGTGCAAGGTCGCTGACGCAATCAAACGGTGACGTATTGAGGAGAAGATTTACTAAAGAGAGAAGTTGTGGTGTCTAGAGCAGCCTTTCCACCAAAAAGTAAGCCGATGGTTATAAAATAACTTTTTTCATCATGCTCATTCTTACTTCAATATCTTCAAGTGTGGGACATACCCTTAAACTGGTGCGCACAGGAGTGGAAGCGTCCGCTCTAGGTATGCGTCGCAATGATTGCATGCCATCATTTTCCGTGTGCGCCATTATGGCGCGCTTATGTAGGTGCCACGTGAGGAGACAAGGAGACAAGCTTTTTTGAAGACCAAATTCGAGCTGAAGGTTTGTTAAAACTCCGGACATTGACATTTTTGACCTGCCTGCGGACATCGACATATTACTGACAGAGTTTGCTAAAACTACTTCATACTCCCTGCGAAACCGCTGCTTCATTTGCGACCCACGCATATTGTCCAGCATCGCGCGTAATAATTCAGTCCAATAACGACCATTTTCTGACAAAACATGCTGAGGCTGAAATCCAGGGAGGTACGAACACTAAATCTCTTTTAAAGCTCAAAGTCGTCCGCATAGCACAGGACCATCCCGATAGGAAAATACGAGAATCTCTTCCCATAGGAAGCTGACGACCAGATCGCAATGTGTAGGGCTCATCATGACCGATGATGCGAATGCGATTCGTGTCTCGATGTCTGATGCATGTTAGCTTAAAATCGTCTTCCATGTATGAGTGATGCCTGACGCGTGATACGTGATATCTGTTTAATTAAATTTGGCTGCATGTTCATGCATTTTTTTGTATTTTAATTCTTAGTTGGACGTGTGCTGTATCGCAGTAATTGGCTGGCGATTTCTTCTTGCTGAGTCCCCCGAATGTTGCAAGTTGTTCAGTTCATTTGCGAGGAGCATGATGCATATAGCTGGGACAGTATGAATAACCTTATTTCCCGTAGAATAAGCCGAAGAATGGAAGATAGTTGTGATAGTTCGCCTACATGCCTTTATCGAAACAAATATCAGTAGTAAATTCAAAATTACCTGTCGATCCGACTCGACTTTTCCTTTTTTCTTAACAGCGAGTCAATTTTTATAGGTTACCAACGTTCAGGCGGATTAAACAAGGAGTACTTGCAAGTCATTTCTATAATACAGGGTACATCTGACTTAGACTTCAAATACGCGAAAAATACGTGTACATGCAAACGAATTCCAATTAACAGGTGGCATCACGCTAATACATCATTCATGCATGCAAGTGACTTCAAGAAACTAACTGCAAGGTAAACAGGCATCACGCATCACGTGTCACTTATATCCATGCAAACGAATTCAATAAACAGGCATCGAACATCACGCGTCAGGCATCGTTCATACATGAAAACGATTCTAAAGGGGATGTTCCACATTGGAAGCTATTGAGGTGAGCATCAGATATGGTGGGAAAAACTTACTTGCAAAACTTGGTAAACTTTCAAGGCTTAAAAGCGACCCTAAGTGGCAAAATATTAGAGTTTGTAAAATTTACTCCATTACGTCATCGCTTGATGGCATCATGAAATCAATTTGTGACGACGGCATCACCCGACAGCATCTGGCAGCCAGACCTAAAGAATGGCTCCAAATGCACGAAAGCTGACGCCAGCCGGCCATTCTCGTCGCGGGCGCTGTGTCGGTTGGCGGGTTAGTGAATGGCTTGTTCGTGGATTTTTTGCCTTAGTACTGGTCGTAGGAAAAGCTTTGGTGGGCTGTTTGACAAGCGCAACGTACCGATCGCCAGCTTTTATGGCAGATTATTCACATCAAAGCACGATATGCTGTGAAAACTGTCGTATAATGTCATGAATCTCTTACCGAATCCTGTCAAGAACTGTTAAGGATGTCAATACTGTATTGTAGACCCATCCTTGCCTGCAGTGCTGTAGTCCTGACATTGATATCTTATGATGTGCACGGTCGTTACTTTCTTTAATGTTTATAGTTAGAAATGCAGTCACATGCAAAGATTAACAATACATCTATAACATTGCTATGAATTGATTACCAAAGTATTGCCATTGCTATGGTGAAGATGATAAGGTTGAGCTACCAAAAATGTTTTTCTTGCTCAGGACTATGCATGCATTCGCTGGTTAACGCTGATATAATCACGTGGTACAGCGGCAATCTCATGAGTGATAGCCCTTTGTCAGTGTTAACTTGTTTGTTGCCAGTCATTCATAAATCATAAACTGTTATCTTATAGGCTTGAAATACAGTAGTCAACAAATGTCGTGCATGGTGTAATGGCACAGCTCAACAGCGTCATCGTGGCACCACCTCATTGCTGTTCTGTGGCATGGCATAATGGACAATGACACAGTTTGTTGTACTGCAGTCCCTGCTACTTTCATAGTAAATTTCATGATGAGAACATGAATCGAGCGTGCATTGTTATATTAACGCCGCGTCTGACGTATGACTGACCAGAAGAACACGTGACACAGTATACAAATTACCTTCAAAAAAGCGCACAACAATGACATCACTTGCTCGGCCTATTTTGGGAATCCACAAAATGTCGGTGACAAAGACGTAAACATGTCTTCTGCTTCCACAGCCATGCAACATGCCGCAGCCATCAGGATGCTTCACTCAAAAGTATTGTTCACACAAGTAATAGCACGCGTATAACAGCAAAATATTGCATGTAGTGAAATGGCACTGCAAACCTGCTGACTGCACAAGGCTGGAGATAGGACAGGTGCATGTAGTTATGATTAGATGGGCGAAATGAAGGGAAGTGACGAAACTGCCAGTGCACACAAGGCCCACGATAAAGATATTGTTTAAGTGCCATCCAAGAAAGCAACAACAATACTTTTCCATCTTTCCCAGCACCCAGCAACTCACACAAGTTGCAGTGATTATGACATAAACCACTTACGAGCAATGCTTGCCTGCCTACAAAATTTGTTGAGACAGTAGTATGTGCATCCATAAAAATGCAACTCTATATGTTTAGAATAATTAACGGAAAAGCAACTCTACAAACCCGCATCATGCAAGCTTATACCAAGCATATGCATTGATGAGCCTCACGGAGCTGCCGCTACTGCCAAAGTGAATTGCTAATATAACGGCATGCATGGAATTAATCACATGCCTTACTACCTCAATAGGTTCAAAATGTTGGCAAAATCGTAATGAAGTGGCAAGGTGTCTTTGTACACCCCTGCAGTATAGAAAGTGCTAGTGTTTCTTTCGGTTTGCTGGCATCACTACCTTGTCATGTTCAAACAAAAACACAAGGAAAGAGGCGGATATCGATATATCACATTCTATTGGGAGTCATCAAACTGAAAGAATACCAAAACAATGCTCCCTTTCAGAAGTGCAAAGCTCGCACGCACACTCCCCATCACTTTAAGATCAATACAAGCCACTGGCACGCACCACCAGTGACCATACCCATTGGAAGCGTCCGATGCACACACTTATGTCAAATTAGTGTGATCCCGCACTTGCACAGCCCGCGGAACTATCAAACTGCAAGTTTTCTCACAATTTCGGCACAGGTTTTCGGTTATAACGCCGCATTTCACCGTCAGCTACCTCCAAAACATGGTCTCAGCGGGGGTTCGTGACAATGCAACTCAATATATTATACTTGTAGGACACACATGGGAGGACCCAATTTTGTGTTCAATATTTTAAGTTGTCATTCAGTGTGTCGTGGATATGTAGTAATATATATATATATATATATATATATATATATATATATATATATATATTGCTCCGGCGCACATGCGCCAACCCAGCTGTCTGTAAAAAATAAGTCAGTAGAAGAAGGGGAAAAACGGCAGCAGGAGAAAAAGGACGGATTTGCCGTCGCGTGTTCTTTTTATACCATTCGAGAGAGTGCCGTTTTTTTCCGTGCCATAGAAATGAGGAAAATGCTCCGTTGACGAATGCTGTACAACCCGACAGTGCTCACGCTTACGTTCGCGACACACACTCGGCAGCGAAATCTTACTGACAGCTTATCATCTTCTACTGATTGTATCATACGTGCCGCATCACCGCTTCTGCGAGTGAATCGGCAGCCTTGCTGTTTTTGACTATAAATTAAGAACAGCCTGTAAAATGACGGCGATCGTATGACGTTTCTATGACGACATCAATGACAATGTGACTTTAAAAAAGTCTCCCAACAAACATTCCCCACTTTTGCGGACGTGTAACTCAGGAGCCAGAGGGTTTTGGGTCTGAAAAAGTGCATGGCTGTGAACTGCATCAAAGGGTCCTTGAGACGGCTATTTCAGTTCAAAACCCCATATAAAGGTAGAACAGCTAGCTATCACGCATCACACATCAAGGCACTAATCACATTCGCATGATCGGCCATGGTAAGTCCTGTATGTTTAGGTCTTGTCGCCGACTTCTAATAATACAAGTTTTACTTATTCTTTTGCCTGGACAGGCCTGTGCTTTGTAGATGACTTTAAGCTCCAAAAGAGGTAAAGAGTCCGTGCCTCCCTGGATTTCAACCTAAGCGTATTTTGTCACGTTTTTTTGTGTGCGAACCCCTCGAAACCCAGGCATAAATAGAGAGCACCTCTTGCCCCCTAGGCACTTAGCCTTCGAGATAAAAGATTTTACCACCTACTAATTGTCATTCTTCAAAGCTATGCGCACACGCAGTTTTGATTTTCTAATCCTATGCTTGATTTTCCAAGGCAGGTACTAATCTATGCAAGGAGTATTAAGAATCTGTTGCCTGACGGAGCGTGCTCCCGTTTCCTACTATCCATGCCCCACGTACTCTAGATTGTTTGACCTGTTCCAACATTCTACCTATCAATCATGGAGAATAGCCATTGCCCATCAGCAAGGTCCGTATGTTATTTAGACTCTTTGTTTCTCTTTCACTACTTTATGAGTTGCTTGGATCCCTATAGGACACGTTACGAATTATACTATGCTTGGTGGAAGTTGGACATGCACATTCGCAGTGCAGAATTATACCAGAGTTGGTGGGCTTGATAAAGGGCTCCATTTCTAACGTTGTGCGGTTGCCCCTCCGTTTTACCGTCACTAGCGTGTCCAAAGGTGGGACTCCTCTCCGTACCCTGTATGCTCCATCGTAAAGGCTAAATTTGGATGCTGATTGTTCATGAGCTCTAGAAATCACTCAAGGGCATGTTGTTCGCCCGTCCATACCCCAACATAATCATCGATGCATCTAGCTTGGAAAGTCGGTTTGGCTGCCGGCCAGGGCCAACTTGGTCTGAACTTTTACCACCAGAGGATCAGCGCATTGACTCCCCATTGCTATGCTCAATTTCTGTCGAAAGTAACCATCTCCGAACGAGAAGACACTATCCTAAAGACACCCCATGGAAATGTTTGTCTACCTTAGCTTTCACGGCAGCGATAACCCTATTGATTGATTTATTGCCATGTAAATTGACAACATCTACACTGAAGAAAATACTGCCCTCCGATAGCTATTCTGCCTGTTAATGTTTGGAAACCCTTTTAAAAAGTCTGTTGTCCCACAGATGCGTGGAGAAAAACAACAGCAAAACCTGGGTTGGTTGAGTATTGCCTCCAAAAGACACGAAGTTTTTTCAGTATGAGCACCTCACAGAGATACCACGGGTCTAAAGGGTACTGCAGGCTTATGGTACTGATGCAGCCAATAGAACACAGGCGTTGTACTGTATTTAAATGCTAGATCTTTGATGGTTTTGCCCGAAAGTTTCCCGCTATCTGTACTCTTCAGCGTTCTTTTGTTTTAGCCTCTACCTGAGGGACTGCATTCGTACTGAGTTTTTTCGTAACTGTCTCCGTCGGTAAGTATAACGTGACCTCTGATCACATAAGTTACCTTATCCAAAATTACAACACCGTTACACTTATCACTCTGCTTAACCATTATCTCATCATTTTTGCTAAGGTCTCTGATGAAGTTCCGCTGATCTGCAGTGACATTTAGTTTGCCTGTACCTTTTGAACGTGCGCGGTACGCTATGCTTTTATTTATGTACGCTGACTTCTACATCATTACTGGAAGGTCCAGGAAAGTTCATTCCGATATCTGGAAATCTCAACGACAGATTCGGGATGCGACCTGGATGCGGCTGACCTTCGTTACCATCTTCTGCGTCTGCCCCACAGACGTCACGAGGTCCATTCGCCAGTCTCGATGTTACTGCTGTCGCATCTGTTGAAGCTGGTGGTAACCTCGTGTTGAAGTTGGTGTTGAAGTTGGCCCGGTGCAGTCGCGATACCAGTGTGTTGCTACCATCACACAATTTTGAGATGTAGTCTTTCCACCGCTGGTCAAATGCAAAACACTCAACTCCTTCCTCTACCTGAAATAAAATGTCCTTAGACGTTGCGTCTGTGCCAAGTTAGGACTTTGGCTAGAAGACTAACTTTTGCGGTATTTAGGTCTACGGACGATACATTCTTCACTCTCTTTTTACTAGTCTGACTAGCGACCAGTTCTGCATGGCCATGACTGACTTGGCGCTTGGCTTAAAGTAGTGTGAACTTGTTAACCTATCTTCGTCTATTTTCGCAAGTAGTGATGTCAGAAACTGGTGCACACGTCGCACATGTATAAGCGTGCCTTTTGTACTCTGTAAAACATGAGATCGATTCAAATAACCGTGAGCGTTGTTGTTCTAAATAGGCCTTTTTCGAAATGTTTCTGCGGTTGCCTTGTTTAATACAATTTTAGCAAGGCCGACGCCGCGCGGCCCACGCAGTCTGTAAGACTGGGAATGGGGTAAAAGTTGTTGTGTCTGACTTGCAACCGCGCATGCTCAAAACTATGTTATATAACTTTTCGATAATCGATTCTGACCAGGGGTTGAACACTCAGATGCATATGGGTTGGTCAAATAATCGTTTACGCACATTTTGACCTCATTTCTATCGTCAACGTTCACATGGTGTCCTGAATATCTCCATAGAATCCGGAGGAAATTGACCGAACTTCCGAGTTTTATCGGCCTAGAAAGGATCCGTGTAACTGTTGCGGCGGCATTCTGCTCCATGCAGTCGTTTAACGCCCGCTTCCTTTAGTCTAAGACTCCAAAATATGAACAGGATTGCTTCTGGTATCTTCGCAGGCTTCTGTTCCAAATGACTAAATCAAACATAAAAATGAACCGAAAAATCCTATGCTCTTGAGATAAAGTCGTCAAATCCATTTGTGTGTGTGTGTGGGGGGGGGGGGGGGGTTTCACCATCCGGGGTTCTTTTCTCATCCTTGTAACCCCCTCTCATCTTACCAAGGCCCTGGCTGCGCCCTTGTGCAATATGATGGAGAAGTGGGCAATTAGGTAACCAATCATGACATTTTTCACCGGTCTTTAGTCTGGACCGCTCCTGCCCAGGTGACACTGCCGCACATGTTAAACAATGGTGATGCAGGCTTGCCAACAGAATTTGATAAGAGCTGAAGGCGTCCTTTGCACACACTTAGAGCATTGATATCTCATACAGGGCGGTCGGCCGCTCAACAGTTGCGTCGAGGTGGGCCTGACTCCGTCTCTGCCTGGTGTCTACAGACCCCTTCCGACATGCCGAGCCTGAGTGGCCGGTGTGACTGTCACCAAATATTGCCCGATACGTGCTCTGGCAGGCTGAACAGACGATTGTGCCGGTGTTAGCCCGATTGGCACCAGACCGCACACCTCACCCAGGATACACAGGCTGCTCAGGCGCGGTCATCAGGTGCGGGATGCCAATGTGCTGGCGCCGCACGTGCAATTGATTTGTGCCTTTTTGACCTTTGAGAACTTATGGAGATCAGCTTGAGATAAGACCCAAGCAGTTGTTTTTTATGCTGAAAAATGTGATTTGACTGGTACATTTTGCGTTCGTTTCAACTTAACTGATCAAAAAAAGGTTACCTGCTTTATTGATCGCTTCTCTGAGGCTCATGGGAGGTCCTTGGACTAAAACTACCTTGTTCAACCTTTACATTGAGGAACTTGTCGTCCCGGGATATTTGGTGACCCGGGGTTTACTTCAAATGCCAAAACTATCTTAAAAGATGCTTCATCTTGCAAGTTCAGGAAAAATCACTGATCTGAAAATGACCCGGAATTATGACCTCTGGCTTTAAAATGTCGTCTAGATTGCAGAGGATTACAGGTACCCACACATCATTCTCTTAGCAAGGGGTGGGGGGAAGGGTGGGGTGGGGGGGGGGGGGTAGCCGACCGGAGCTCAGCGAGAATCAATTACGCGTTAGAGCACTTCGGCCACTGATTTGTTAACACTGACTGAGACATGTGCACGGACAGGGTAAAGCGTAACATGGACGGGTAACAGGGACATGGGTAAAAACAAAAGTGGTAGCACCAAGCCTTAGGCAATAATAAAATATACCCGGTACGCAAAGTTCATCGCTATTTGTAGCATGAATACGCCATGTAAGGCTGTGACCAGTATTTTTAATTAATGCAAATAAAGATGACCAACATACTTCAACAACATGACGTGATAAGATCAACTGACGTCATATTGTTGAAGTATGTTGGTATCTTTCTTTGCATTAATTAAAAAGCAATTTAATTATTTGACCCGAAGGTCGCGCCTGAAGATGTAAAAGTTTCGCACAAACTAGGACAAAGAGAGTATTCATGCTGTGCAAATTATGCACTCATACGTTTTGAGATCTCAGAGGAAGGAACAAACCCGAGGGAGGCAAACCCCATCCGAGGGCTTCGCTTTCGACCGGCTTCAGACGTTGGGTAGAGTGTGTCGATAGTGAGGATAGAGCGACCATGCTTGCCTGCTACTTGCAATTCGCGACTGCAGCATACGCATGCACATTTTGAGGTGTAGCTCCAGTCATGGGTTCGGACACGGCGTCAAGCCAGTGCTCGTATGGTTACATTGCTGCATTTTCATATCCAAAAGTTGGGCTATCAAATATTTGGTCGCAAATGATGTAGGCAATTAACGCCACCTATACAATGCTATTTATGGTATTACAAATCTATGAAAAATACAGTGCAGCCAAACCATTTCACATTCTGAAAGCCCGAAAGGGTCTTGCATTTATAGCACTTCCGCACAATTGGACTAAAACAACATTCAGAACCCAAAGTTGTTCCGAGCGGACCTATACAAACGGCATTTAGTTGAAGCACACGGACATTCTCGAACAGGTGATAGATACCCGCGCCAAGTAACTAAATGCATGATCGACATAATGTGACAAATCTAGTCATATCGGGTAAACCAACTAGCTGGCGCTAATCTGAGCCATCAGGACTTCAGAATCGATTCCAGATTCGGATTGATGAGGGATAAATGGCAATAAATCGATGAATCTCACTCATTATCGGACCCGGACTCCATCGCTCCCATTCAACTTGTCATATGAAGTGGGGCCGGGCTCAGACACTTGTACTATGAGGTAAGCTACTTGCGGAGCAATGCATTGTCGCAACAGTGTACGTTTTGGTTTGGTCAATTCCATCATGCCATAAACACACAGGATACAAAGCACACTTGCTCCCATGGCAAGCTGTAAGCTGTTATGTACCATTACCCAATGTTGTACTGCTACCGTACCGTTAGATTGTTTACATTTTGTGGCGCTTTGTTTACGTGACAACAGGACAATGTCGATTTTTGGCTTTCACTACGGTTGGTTATCACAGCCCTTCATTTGAAGTTCCAAAACACGCCGCTCGCCATGTAAGTAATATCACCCCTACGCCATAAGTTGCACAGCAAGCGACAAGCTCAAAGACCAGGCGCCCATGGTTATGTGATAATGGGATTGAGCCAGGATCATAGCCGAGCAAGGGCCGCCAAAGCATCCATGACCTTTCCCTCCACCAAGTGTTTTATATATATACTAAGCAGCTTTGTTGGGGCTCAGAGCAAATTCAACGTTGCTTGATCTCTCATCTAGATAATATCTAAGCGCGTGGTTGGAGATCGCTCTTCGTGTACGCAGAAAGGCTCGTCCATGCCAAGGTTTGCGGCGCCGTAACCATACCGCATCAGTTTCCGGGTTTGGCGTCGTGCTGGAGGGCGCCTTCTTCCCAGCCCGAGCTGTCCTCCGACGGCGACAGTGTTCTGCCAGAAGGCGGCGGTCTGCCTGTAGCAGGAGAACTTCCGGAATGTTATCTCGTTCAGAAACTCGGAGGTTTTACCGGCACCGTCGCCTCCCGCCAGCTGGACAGCGTCTTCCCCTGACCGGTCTACCCCCGCGGCGTCGTCGTCTCCCGGCGCCACGGCGTTCTCGGCGCGCACCACCCAGGCCCAGCGGGCGCTGACCTTCTCCAGCGGCGGCAGCTGCACCAGCAGCGGCGCGCCCGGCCGCTGGCGCCACTGCAGAGGCCCACCGTCGAATCCCAGCAGTGTGAGGCGGCCGCTGGCCTGCCGCAGGCGCAGACTCCCCAGGCGCAGGCGGCCGGCCGGCGGCCAGTCCAGCACGATGGCGTACACGCGACCCTCGCGCTGCGTGTACCACACGCCGGGCGTGACGCTGTCGTTCTGGTGCACCCACGGACGCGACGCGTAGATGGCCTCGCCGCTGATGTTGAGCCACTGGCCCATCTGGCGGAGCCGCTCCTCGAAGATGGGCACGATGCGACCGTCGTGCGTGGGGCCCACGTTGAGCAGCAGGTTGCCGCCGCAGCTGACCGTCTCGGCCAACTCGCGGGTCAGCTCCTCTATCGAGCGGATGCTGGCCAGCGAGATGTTGCGTCGGTAGCCCCAGAAGTAGCGGTCGACGGTCATGCAGTCTCCCACTTGTGCTTCTGCAGCACGCCCGGGTTGTAGTGGTTGTCGCAGGTGATGAAGTCGCCGTGCTTGCAGCCGCAGTCCGTGCCCCAGCGGTCGTTGGTGACGACGCGGTCGCGGATCGGCGAGTCGTTGTAGAGCCAGGCGAGGAACTGCTTGCTGCCCCAGTAGTCGGAGCTGGGCGCCTGGCTGCTGCCGTCCGACCAGATCACGTCCGGCCTCGTAGCCATACACCAGCTCGTACAGCTCCGGAATCGCTTTGGCCGCCGGGAATGTGTTCTGCGTGAAGTTGCTCGCCTTGTCCGCCAACCAGTGCGGGTTGAAGTACTCGAACAGCGAGTAGTAGACGCCGAAGCGAATGTTGGTGCGGTTCCGCACGGAGCGCGCCAGGTCGCCCACCAGGTCGCGATTCGGCCCCGTGTCGACGGCGTTCCAGTTCCAGGCGTACTTGCTCGGCCACAGCGTGAAGCCCTCGTGGTGCTTGGTGGTGAGCACCACATAGCGCGCGCCGGCGGCGGCGAACAGGTCCGCCCAGCGATCCGGCTCGAAGAACTCGGCCGTGAACTGCGGCGCAAAGTCGGCGTACGTGAAGCCCGGTCGGTAGTTGCGCCGCATGAACTCGACGTGCGCCTTGTTTTTGTCGCCGCGCCACTGCTGCCAGAACCAGGCTTCGCCGAAGCTGGGCACCGAGTATACGCCCCAGTGCAGGAAGATGCCGAACTTGGCCTCGTCGTACCAGGCCGGGATCGGCCGCGTGTCGAGCGATTCCCACGTGGGCTCGTAGCGGGCCCGGCCGCGGCCCAGCAGCGCCCACGTCACGGCCCAGCAGCAGCGGCACACGCAGCATGTCGCTGGCAGGGGCGCTTCACACGCCGCTGCTGCGCTGGTCACGCCTGCGTGGCGGGAGAGCACGTCCAGCCGCGGCGGACAGGCAGCGGAGAGCCGCGAAGCACTGCAGCCGGCGTGGGCGCCACACTCACACGTCTGCCGGCTGCAGCCTGACTGCGGGCGGCCACCGCACGCGCTACTCAGCCGCTCCTTGTACCCGGTGACTGGCCTTGAACTGCGCTCGGTCCCTCGCAACGCCCGTTCGCTCTCGTGTCGTCGCGGCCCCCCAGCTCCTGCAAGGCCGCCGGCGATACCCTGGTGACGGATGACAACAGACGGGCCCTCGGCGCTGCGACGCGAGCGGTCGATCGGCGTTATGAGCCGGCACGTGGCGACGGTGCACGGTCCACACGCAAACAGACTGGTCAGCGATCCCAGCGATAGAGCCGCCGCCGGCGGCTGGCTGCCGCACTGGCACGGCGCCAAACGTTGGAGCCGGCTAACCACGTGTGCAAATGCTCCAGCTGCCGAGACCCCAGGCGAGAGCACACTGAGAACAAGGCAAAACGCTTATAAATAAGCTTGCATCAGATACGTTAGCTGTCAGAAGATGCTGCCATGGGGCCTCACACGCCTAGTGGCTGACCAGCACCGTGTCAGCTACTTTGAGGATTTGATAGATTTGCATACTATGGCCGTGTCACATTTATATGCTTCATTGAGCACATACAACCTTGCCTCTTAAGGTCTTTCCCTGACGTCATGTTTCAACGGAACGGAGAAGCACCGAGTTGTCTTCCAATCGACGGAAATCGATTTCTGAAGGAACGAGTAAATGAATGGATATCAATCTTGCAATCTCAGATAACTAATGAATGACGCACGTCATTCGTGAGCTTTAAGGCACATGCTCTATGCGGTGCCCTTTAAAAGTTTTAACATTTTCAAATGGAATGTTCCACATTTATTTTGGGGATTTTGAACTAAAAAAAACTGTCTTGAAGGTCTGCCCGAAGACGTGATCAAACGATGATATATTAAGGACAATCTTAACTAAACAGGGATATTGTATTATCTAGAGCAGCCTTTTCCACTTAAGAATATCGACAATTGTAGGTGAGCTAACTGGTGTCAAGTATGATGCCTGCTTAAATATCTTTAGATATGGAACATTTCCTTTACAGGCGTGTGCCATCCTAGACGCATATTTCCAGACAAACATGCTCTGTGCGTGTCATTGGAGCTTAACGACGCACTCAGCTGCTAAGGGTACATGCGTCGTCTGTCCTCTTCACCCTGGCAGGAAAGGCGGACACGAAAAACATGCTCTGGTGAAAGCTCAGTAGCAGTTATATCTAACAGCAACACTGGAGAGCGCCATATTACGAGGTGCTCCCCACCAGAAGTTCCACCAAGAAGATAAAAGGGCAAACCAATACAGTCATTTTTGAGCCGAACGTAGTCAACGTTTCGCCGCAGACGTTTCTCTTGAGCAGCCCATTTTTTGGCTGGACCGTTCTTAACGGAATATCTTCGCCGTTGCGACTGTATGCTGATAGGTTACGCTGATCTTGTTCGAAAATGGTTGTACGAACTGATATGGGAATATATATATATATAATATATATATATTATATATTATATATACATATTTACTTGGGAACGCCAGCATCCAGCTCTGGTTACACATATAGTGGGGTAGTCAGAATGTACTCCGATATTTATGGATATGCGGATAAAATCATGACTGCCTATAGCTGCCAGCGGCCCGGTGGCGTAATTGATATAGCGATGAGCGAATTTAAGCAGCTTTATAAGTAACCTTATGAACACTCCTGTCGCCTCTTGTGTTTTCCCAATTCCTGGAGGGTTGCCTCTGTCATCCCTCTTCACAAACCTAGCCCTCGTGAGAGCGCTGGTAATTTCAGACCTATATCAATTTCACTTGCGCTGTCAAAACATGAGAACAAATTATGCACGAGCAGCTGTCGTCCTACCTCATTGCCCATGGTCTTTTAGCTCCATCACAGTACGCTCGTAGACCTTGTTACCCAACACAGGACGCCCTCGTCAACGCCATTGAGTGGGCGGTACGTCGGGTTGGCGTTGGAGGACATTGTCATCGTCACCTCCATTAATCTCAGCCGTGCCTTTGATGGTGTCGACCACGGTGTCCTGATTAAGCTGCAGTGATATGGCATCGATCCGAAATGGCTTGAGAGCCACCATGCTGGTCGGCAGAAGGTGGTGAGATGCGGTCCTCTCTCTTCTCTGCTGACTCAAGGGATCCCTCAGGGATCCTCGGTCGGCCCCATCCTCATCATCTTCACTAACGGCCTTTCATTTCACCGCCCTCGCGGACGGCTAGTGTCCTATGCCGACGACAATTGACTGCTAGACTCCGCTCATCCCGACCAATTGTCTGTTTTAAAACCCCGTCAGGAGGAAACCAGCCAAGTGATTTCATCCCACTTCACATCCAACCCCCTTAACTGAATCCCGCCGAAATAGCCGTTATCCTTCTTGGCACTCCACACTCCATGAAGAGAACTTCATCTTTTCACCCCGACATTACGAGACACAAGTTAAGCCCTTCACCGCCCTGAACGTGCTGTGAACTACTACTGAAAGTACCCTTTTCTGTGAGGTGCATTCATCCCATGTTGTCAAAAGTGCAACTCAACTTTTCTTTTGTATAAAATTAAACTTAACAACAAGGACAAGGACTTAACAAGGTGGAAACAACTTTTCTATTGTATAAAATTCGTCACCACTTTACCCTCGCAGTTCGTAACTTCTCGTCCAGTCCCATGTCTTCCGGAGCCCCATGCCCGCAGGCCCGTAGCCCCCTTCATCTTCTGTGCTGCCTCTCGGCCTGTGACGGAGCTGCGGCGTGTCATCTAAACGGAGTGCTAGAGGCAGATTACTTGGGAGCCAGGATCGCCCTCGTCACCGGCCACTCGTCGGCGAGGTTCAATGGCGGTGACTGCTCAAGCGCTGGGCCGGCTGCGGTGTCAGTGACCTTGTCACTCACCGTGACGGTCTGGCTTGTACAGGGCCCTTAAAGGGAATATCCCATATCAAATATAGTTAAGAACGCGCCAGATATGATGAAATACGCTCACCCATACGGCATTGTTTATACTTTTAATTGGAGAGGGATGATCTAGACGATACATTTCTCCTGTTAAGCAAATATGCACATCAATATGCAAGTCATTGAAATGCGTCTTCCTACCTGGCACAACACTGATTGAGAGCCGATTGAAGGCCGTGATATCTGGAAATCGTGCTCACGGACGCCAAAATATGAAGGACTCGATGTCGTATTGCACCTGGCCTTGGTCGCCGCATGGCCAACAGCATGCATGGCCTAGATCGCTGCATGGTAGGATTTGAAGAACGTTTTCATGGCGTCATGGATACACGGGCAAACTCGAAAAATCCCCGAAGTAGTATGCACCTGCCTCGGGCGTTTAACTCAGATACTAAAGATCTTAGGTCTTAAGAAAGGCAGGTCCGTGAACTGCATCGGATAATCTTCAAGATGGCTATTTCAGTTCAAAACTCCATACAAATGTTGACCACTCGCTTCTAATGATTCGCGGGTCCCGTTGACGATTCAATCCCTGTTCAACCCACGTACCGTCGTATGCCAACGTGCCACATGGGCGGCAGCGACGGGCGCCCTTGATCTGCCAGCTGTTCGCATGTCGATGGTACGCAGTTTTTTTCGCACCGCGCAGCATCATCCTGCGAGCCACCTGCCGCCGGCCATCACCGGCTCTCTCACCCGCAAGGGCGTTCACAGACTCTACGATAATGACGGTCCCGTTGTGCCATCTTTGTTTGCTTGTCGTTGTGTAAAATGTTTTGTCCATTTAGATTTAATTGATTATTTTGTTTTGACGAAGTTGTGTGAACGTCGGGATGATTGATAACCTGTGAATGTGGTCGCATGTTTGACAGTGTCTTCTGGACTATATTCGCTGCTGTCATTCGCTTCTGCACCCAAATACAAACCGGTAGGGAAACGATGTTCTTCCCTGTTTATGGTCTCACTGCATGGTTTGACTGGAAGTGCTTCGAAACGCTGTGGGCGGTTTTTGCCATATTTTAATATTGCATTTTTACTACTATTGCGGTTGTACCAAATCAGACAATGAGCAGCTCGTTGGAATGATTCGTGAATGAATGAACATGTTTGAAACATGTGCGTCACTAAAACCACGTGATATATCGTTGGTGCATAGGTGTCCAGGGGGCAAACACACAGCCTTTCAGTGAGCTGAACATCCATGTTCACAATGTTTCCGAAAGCTCAAATAGTCTTCAAAACATTCGCCGTGCAATACGCCATGGGAAAACCAAAGTCACAGCATGGGCGCTTCGCTGTGCCATAAAAGTTACGTTTGAGGTAAGTTTCGGTAACGTAGCCGCTATTGCGTCGCGGGCACGTCGCCAATTTTAAAGGAAATTCTTACTTGCTGAACGAAATTGCCATGTAAACGGCAGAAAATCATGTCTTCAATTGCACGTCCTGAGACGTAAGCTGGGTTACGCTGGTCGGGTGAATGTGTTTAACTAAGGGACCATAAGGCATTTGTATTCGTGTTGTAGTTGGTGCGTTTGCTCGAAAACCATCCACAAAGTGTCTTTTCGGGTCTTCTGCTCGTTAAACATTCGCTAGCTTCGGCTTGTTACATCACTCACTCACTCGTTAAAAGAGTGGAAAAATTCATGGGCATGAGCACGTTATGAGCCTCATCGTGTTAGTACACCTGGCTATGATGATGGTATTATCAATCCTGGTGTTCAGAGTGGGGCGTGAGCCACGGGCTTCTCTTAGGCATCTACATAGCACAACATATCTCACATAATTTCTTGAATAATGGTAAATAGATGATAAGAAGTCCAGAAACCGTACAATAAGGAAACAGATGCACAATATGATATATAATATATATATATATATATATATATATATATATATATATATTGTGTGTGTGTGTGTGTGTGTGTGTGTGTACATAAACTTAAGAAGCACATTATTCCTCACACAAATTGTATTGAAAATCACAGCGGACTGATGATCTTTTTCGATGGTTTGGCAACAAGAAAATTGGAATATAAGGAATCAAATTCATCAACTAAAAAATGAAAAAAATTAAGATAACTTAAAATGATATTTTTACCAATACAAACGCCACAAAGGAGACTGTGCGCCGCTGTCATCTAGAGCTGATATTGGCCACACAACGACAATTTCACAGACGTCTGACCATGCACCAACAAAACGGCGGCCCGCGCACACACACGGAGATCCAACACAAAACCCACCTGACACGCCAAGTGCTCAACAACAGCGCCGTCATCCCACGCTCCACGCAAAGGCAAAGACTCGTCGCTCTAGAAGCGATACACACCCGCGAATGGGACGCTCTCATAAATAGGCAAATGCGCGTGAAGCCTTCCATCTGTACAGAGGGCCACCATTAGGGCTAGGAGCACAGGAACATTGAGTGTTTCGCGTGTCGCGGATCAGCGTTGTTACCTGTCAATGATGAGCATATGTAATGTGTAAACGCTTATGTCTGCGTTGTGATATGTATGTGATATGTGTGTGGCATTACCGGTATTACAAAAAACCTGATGTAGTTGGACATGAGGTCCTTCTTGCAGGTCCTTGTCGCGGGAGAATTTGAATTTTACAAATAGGCAATTATATCGACTTTGTCCAAAACTGTCACTCAAGAACATGTCTAGTGAAAGATGAAACGTTGAAAACATAACTGATACCGAGTCATACAGTATAGCAAACTATGTTTTCTTTGTATCACCAGCTTTGGTGCCAATTTAAGCGAACATTGTAAAGAGGTAAGAGTTGTCATC
>NW_023596921.1:35626499-35676098 GCF_011947565.3 Pollicipes pollicipes
TATATATATATATATATATATATATATATATATATATACATATATGTATATACTACGAGATATCCAAGACACACCTGATTGACAAATTAAAATATTGAACACAAAATTGGGTCCTTCCATATGTGTCCTACAAGTGGAGGGAGCTCACGGTTAAATGCGGCGTTATAACCTAAATTATAAATTATAACCTGTGCCTAAATTGTGAGAAAACTTACAGTTTGACAGTCCCGCGGGCTGTGCAAGTGCGGGATCACACTTATTTGACGTAAGTGTGTGCATCAGGCGCTCTCAATGGGTATGGTCACTGGTGGTGCGTGCTTGTATTGATCTTAAAGTGATGGGGAGTGTGCGTGCGAGCTTTGTTCTTCTGAAAGGGAGCATTGTTTTGGTATTCTTTCAGTTTGATGACTCCTTCTTTTGTTTGAACATGACAAGGTAGTGATGCCAGCAAACCGGAAGAAACACTAGCACTTTCTATACTGCAGGGGTGTACAAAGACACCTTGCCACTTCATTACGATTTTGCCAACATTTTGAACCTATTGAGGTAGTAAGGCATGTGATTAATTCCATGCATGCCGTTATATTAGCAATTCACTTTGGCAGTAGCGGCAGCTCCGTGAGGCTCATCAATGCATATGCTTGGTATAAGCTTGCATGATGCGGGTTTGCAAAGTTGCTTTTCCATTAATAATTCGAAACATATAGAGATGCATTTTTACGGATGCAAATATTACTGTTTCAACAAATTTTGTAGGCAGGCAAGCATTGCTTGTAAGTGGTTTATGTCATAGTCACTGCAACTTGTGTGAGTTGCTGGGTGCTGGGAAAGATGGAAAAGTATTGTTGTTGCTTTCTTGGATGGCACTCAACAATATCTTTATCGTGAGCCTTGTGTGCACTGGCAGCTTCGTCACTGCCTTTCATTTCGCCCATCTAATAAACTACATGCACCTGTCCTATCTTCAGCTTTGTGCAGTCAGCAGGTTTGCAGTGTTATTTCACTACATGTAATATTTTGTTGTTATACGTGTGCTATTACTTGTGTGAACAATACTTTTGAGTGGAGCATCCTGATGGCTGCGGCATGTTGCATGGCTGTGGAAGCAGAAGACATGTTTACGTCTGTCACTGTCGTATTGTGGATTCCCAAAATAGGCTGAGCAAGTGAGGTCAGTCAGACGCGGCGTTAATATAACAATGCACGCTCGATTCATCTTCTCATGATGAAATTTATTATGAAAGTAGCAGGGACTGCAGTACAACAACCGCATCATTGTCCATTATGCCATGCCACAGAACAGCAATGAGGTGGTGCCACAATGACTCTGTTGAGCTGTGCCGTTACACAATGTGCCACATTAGTTGACTACTGTATTTCAAGCCTATAAGATAACAGTTTATGATTTATGAATGACTGGCAACAAACAATTTAACACTGGCAAAGGGCTATCACCCATGAGATTGCCGCTGTATCACATGATTATATCAGCGTTAACCAGCGAATGCGTGAATAGTCCTGAGCAAGAAAAACATTTTTGGTAGCTCAACCTCATCATCTTCACCATAGCAATGACAATACTTTGGTAATCAATTCATAGCAATGTTATAGACGTACTGTTTCTTCGCATGTGACTGCATTTCCAGTTACAAATATTAAAGAAAGTAACGACTGTGCACATCATAAGATATCAATGTCAGGACTACAGCACTGCAGGCAAGCATAGGTCTACAATACAGTATTGACATCCTTAACAGTTCTTGACAGGATTCGGTGAGAGATTCATGGCACTGTACGACAATTTTCACAGTATATCGTGCTTGATGTGAATAATCTGCCATAAAAGCTGGCGGTCGGTACGTTGCGTTTGTCAAACAGCCCACCAAAGCTTTTCCTACGATCAGTACTAAGACAAAAAATTCACAAACAAGCCATTCACTAAACCGCCATCCGACACAGCGCCCGCGATGAGAATGGCCGGCTGGCGTTAGCTTTCGTGCATTTGGAGCCATTCTTTAGGTCTGGCTGCCAGATGCTGTCGGGTGATGCCGTCGTCACAAATTGATTTCATGACGCCATCAAGCGATGACGTAATGGAGCGCATTTTTACAAACTCTAATATTTTGCTACTTAGGGTCGTTTTTAAGCCTTGAAAGTTTACCAAAAGCTGCAAGTAGTTTTTCCCACCATATCTGATGCTCACCTCAATAGCTTCAAAGGTGGAACATCCCCTTTAGAATCGTGTTCATGTCTGAGCGATGCCTGACGCGTGATGTTCGATGCCTGTTTATTGAATTCGTTTGCATGGATATAAGTGACACGTGGTGCGTGATGCCTGTTTACTTGCAGTTAGTTTCTTGAAGTCACTTGCATGCATGAATGATGTATTAGCGTGATGCCACCTGTTAACTGGAATTCGTTTGCATGTACACGTATTTTTCGCGTATTTGAAGTCTAAGTCAGATGTACCCTGTATCATAGCAATGACTTGCAATTACTCTCTCGTTTAATCCGCTGAATGTTGAAAACCTATAAAAATTGACGCCGGCGCCCGGCGCCCTCTGGCGCCGGCCCGTTAACCCTCCCCTCGCCCGCTCTCCACCGCAGTGCCGCCGCCCAAGGCCATGGTGCACGTCAACCCGGTACAGGTGATCGTCGACCCTATCACCGTGCTGTGGCTGAACGCCTTCGCGTGCAACCTGACCAAGTCGCTGTCGACCGCCGGCTCGGCGCCGGCGCCGTAAATCGACCTGCGCCTGGAGGCCATCATGCCGCGCCTGGTGCTAGAGACGACGCACGACTACCCGCTGCAGCGCGACCGACCGAGCACGCTCCAGCTGCAGACGACCCGCCTGCTCGTCTGCAACTACCGCTCGCCCGACCCTACTGCGCCCGGGTACGTGCTGCTGCACGGAGCCGGGGTATGTGCCCTGACACTGATGGAATGACTAGAGTGTGTACTGATGAACGAGGTCCTGGTATGTACCGTTTTCAGGTGGTCTGGTGCCGGGGCGTTAACGTTTACGTAGTCTGCATATAGTGTGAGGATGTACCGCTTGCCAGACTTACGCAACCCTGATGTGTGCCTGAAAAGTCGGGATGCGCCCCCGTAGAGGCAGTTGTATGGCGCGCCCGACCGGCAGGTGCCCGGTGCGCGCCGCCCGACAGATCCGCGTCACGTCTGTGTGTTGGTGTCAGATCCCTGCCAGACGGACAAGGTGTGTGAGGCGGTCCGTGTCTGCGAAATGCCTCTGGCCAAGTCTGGCACCCGCTTCAGACTTTTGATCGAGTGTTTGCGTGTGGGATGTACGTGGCAGCGGCAGCTCCGTCGTCATGGGCCTGGCTTGCCGTCTCCGCTGGCACACTGGCGGGCCCGGCCCGTTCGAACCCGCGTCTCCGCCGGCTCACTGGTAGGCCCGGCCCGTCGGATCCGCGTGTCTGCCGGCTCACTGGTGGGTCCGGCCCGTTCGGTCCCGCGTCGCCGACAGCTCAGCGGACCGTTGTGTGATGTCTGCGTGCGCGCGGCAGGTCGCTGACCGGCCTGACCAAGTGCCTAGAGCGGCTGCAGGCCGGCGAGATGGCGTTCGGTTCCGACTTCCCGGCCCGCGACGGTGATCTGCAGATGGTGCCCGACCGGCTGGTGCAGTACACACTCGGTACGTCCCCGACCCCTGCCGCCCCCTGCCCAACCGGCTGGTGTAGTACACACTCGGTACGTCCTCGATCTCTGCCGCCCCCTGCCCGAACCCGACTAATGCAGTACACACTCGGTACGTCCTCGATATCTGCCGTCCCCTGCCCGACCGGCTGGTGCGGCACACACTCGATACATCCTCGACCTCTGCCGCCGCTGCCTAACCGGCTGGTGCAGCACACACTCGGTATGTCCTCGATCTTGCCGTCTGCTGCCCGACCGGCTGGTGCAGCACACACTCAGTACGTCCTCGACCTCTGCCGTCCCTGCCCGACCGGCTGGTAGTACACTCTCGGTACCTCGACCTCTGCCGTCCCCTGCCCGACAGGCTGGTGCAGTACACACTCGGTACGTCCTCGACGCCTGCCGCCCCCTGTCCGAACCCGGCTGATGCAGCACACACTCGCTACGTCCTGGACCGCTGCCGCCCCTGCCCGAACAGCCCTCTTCCCCGGCCTCTGTCGCAAGTATCCGGTTTCAAAACTCTGGTAGTTACGATCGCTGGTTTAAGGGGTCGCCGTGTTCCAAGTGTGCTATTTTGCGGCGGGCGCCTATAAACGAATTTCGCCATGCCCTGGTCCGTCTGACTGGCTGCCTACTGCGGCGCTCTGGTGCAACTGCCCGTGCGCCGGATGCTTGCCGCCTGTAATGTCAGTCACCGGGGTACAGCACGTGCGTTTCCTATAGCACGGTGACTGTCACTATTGCTGTCTTCGCTGCTGATCCAAGTGGGATGTGCGGCTCACCGGTTTGTTTGTGGTTTATTCGATGGTCTTCGTTCTGCGAGCCTGTGTTTGGGCCCACGGCATGGTCGGTGGCCAGTCGGCGTTGTTATGCAGCGGGCGCGTCTGACATGGAGACCTTGTCCGCCGCCGCCAGGTAAGGACCACGGCAGCCGGCGCCGGCGGACGTGGTCGCCTCGGTGCCGGACTTCCGACGGGACCTGCCCGGCCGCCTGCTCTGGGAGGGCCGCGCGACGTCGTCTTCATCCACATGGACCCATTTTGGGGGCGACTTTTTCGGCAACGTCGGCCGTGCGCCACCGGCCGGTGCCGTTCATCGACGCCATTCCCGTCTCCATGTGGGTGTACCAGAACCGCAACAAGGGCAGCGTCAGCGATGGCCCGTCAGCGATCTCACCATGGTGCTGCACGTGCCGAGCCTGATCAGCCCGCAGCTGAACCACTTCCAGTACCTGTTCCTGCTGCCCAGCTGGAGCGGCTGTCGGAGATTCGGCGCTGCTGACGCTGGACGCCGAGCGGCTGCTGGGCGCGGCCGGCGCCGGCAGCCAGTGTGTCAGCGCGCGTTGCCCCCTCGACATCAGCCTGCTCATGCCCTGCCTGCTCTCCAGCAAGGGCTCGTCCGGCGGCGACCTGTCCGTCTTTCCTGACTCGTCCAGCGTCACCAGCTTCTAGGAGGCGGGCCTGCTGCCGACGCGCGTCGACTCGCTCTCGGAGGTGACGGCGGCGCTGCCTGCAACGAGCCGCCGCCCGCGCGCCGCCCCCGCCGCCGCCGCCGCCGAGGCAACCACGTGTCTGCCGGGCCGGCGGCGGGCCGGCTGCTCGGCGGCGGCGCGGCCGGTGCCGACGACGCTGGTGAGCCAGGCGAGCGGCGCCGCCGGCTCGCCTACGCCGCAGCTGGCCGAGCTGGGCGCCGTGTCGAGGTGAAGCGCGGCCTCAATAGTTTCCTGTCGTCGCTGGACTCGGCGCTCAAGAGCCCCGACACCAAAGCGACACCATGTCGGTCATGTCGGACATGTTGTCCGACTCGGACAGCTACGTGCTGCTCAACCTCGAGTTCGACAATCGGGTTCAGTGTGCTCGCCACCTGCGGAGTCGTTAGTGTCTGTTTAAGTATGACATATGAGTAATTCGCTTGAGCTGAAGCACACGGTGTTCATGCTTACATTTTGGTGTATGAAGGGAGCGGCGTGGCGGATGATGGATGTTTCACTCAATTGACTTTCCATCTTCCACTGTTATCCCTTGGCGAGAAAGGGGCGTTATTATGGCTGTACCTTTCACATGGATATGTCCAAGATGACCCCTGGCATCCGTTTGGTGAGCGCCGTCTTTATGCTGATGTGCGGCTGACTCTCTCAACAGCCAGTGAAAGCCCCGCTGCCGCTCTCCTGTCTATTCAACACCGTTGGGTCGACATTCTGATGGGCTATGGCGGCTGAGACACACCCAACTAGCGTATCCCTGTATTGTAAGCCGTTTCCGAAGGTCACCTGGTCGCTCAGTGTGTACGCTCTCCTCGCTGTGGTGGGGCGCGTGCTGATGGCGGCCGCTCGTCCCTCCGCCGCAGAGTCCGTGGACCCGCTGTTTGTGGTGGAGGGGGCGCTGAAGCGGTGTGCCGTCGGTGGAGATCGCCAGCGAGGTGACTGAGGACACACAGCGAGGTGGTCCTCTCCTCTGCCATGCGGAAGCGGGACGTGGTGAGTGAACGGACGCCGGACCGGCCCTCGGCCGTGTGGGCTGCCCCTCCCCCTTTCCTCTTTGAGGGGAAACCTTCACCGCGAGCTGTTGTTTACCTGGCGTGGCGGCGACCTGAAGCGTCAAGACGCCACGTCAGGTTTTCTTGGTTTGAAAAACGCGCTATCGTGCAGAAGATTTAACTATCTTACGTCGTCGTTTGTCTCAAAATTTGTGTCTGTGAGATAACTCAATATTTGTGATGGTGTTTTTCGTTTCATAGGCGTCTGGAAACCCGTCACCAAACATTGATTACCTTGTTTGGTGGCGCTCCATCCCCACCGTCCCCAGCCGCCCCCTGACCTCCGGCCGGCCGCGCACCGCCGCGTGGCCAGCGGCCATCTTGTGCCGATGGTGCGTCACAAAGTGGAACGTGGTTCTGTTCTGTGATGCACTGTTCTCGTTGACGGCACGCGATTCTGATCTCGTTCCTTTAGACGTTTTGCTGAAATTAGGTGGTGTTTATTGCAGTCAGTCATAACTAATATTTCCCACGAGGAAAAGGAATGGACAATTTAGGGATGCTGGACGTTGTTGTGTGTTTTCTCCTTGAAATGTGCATCCCACCGCGAAATAATTGAAGCATTGCGCTACGTTATCTTGAATATATGAGCTAAGACCATTTGCAGTTAAGTCAAGGAGTCTCGCGTGTTCCCGAAAAGAGAAATAGCCGACAAGTGAACGCTGCGGGGTACAGCGGCGCGTTACTGTTCAGTTTCGGCGAAACTGTCGGTAATATCACCGTGGCTGATATTATCGACAGCCGACCGCGGCGGGATGTAGCAGGGTCATCACCTAAGTTGTAATGCCCCTGGGATTCTGGCGTCCCAGCATCGGGCTCGGCTTCACACTTTTCACGCTGTGGTTAGGCGACATATGACGGCCGACCCATGCTTGTGTTCAAGACCATTTCCAAGTCCCCACCGTCTCGCCATGGCCCTGTCAGCAGGTGACCGTTGAACTCTGCCGCAACCATGCTGGGTCCCCCCCCCCCTATCTGTCTGTGGTGCATGAGCCCAGCGCGGGGCGGCTGCCCACTGACCACCAACAGGTAACAAGGCTTGCCAGGGAGTAAAACGAAGGCAATTCGCATGCTGAGGTGTACCGGACTGCGAGCAGCGATCACAACATAACATGTGGTGGCGGACAAAACAGACATCATTTGTCTTCCTTCCTTACCATATTCGCCCCTGCGCATTAAAGTCCTTACCCTCCCCCCCCCCCCCACCCACTGTCTATTCGGCGATGCCGGGGCCAGAGGCGGCAGCTGCGACGGCCGGCTCCCGGCCGGCCAGCAGCCTTACCTCCATCGGCAGTGGCACGGGCAGGATCTCGTCTTCGATGAAGTCGGTCAGGTTGGTGACGGTGCTCATCAGCAGAGCCAGCTCCAGCTCGCTGGCACGCACCTCCAGCTCGCTGCTCACCTGCTCTCGGATGTTGATCTGAGGGACGAGGCCAGAGCCAGTCAGTGGCGAGTACGTCAATCACGCGCGCGCCATTCCAACAAGGACTTTAATGTGCGCAGGGGCGAAGATGGTAAGGAAGGAAGACAAATGATGTCTGTTTTGTCCGCCACCAAGAACATGTATGTTGTGATCGCTACTCGCAGTCCCGGTACACCTCAGCATGCGAATTGCCTTCGTTTTACTCCCTGGCAAGCCTTGTTACCTGTTGGTGGTCAGTGGGCAGCCGCTCCGCACTGGGCTCATGCACCACCGGTGGGTGTGGCACGCTGGCTCTCACAGAGCCCGACCCCATGCCACCCCTCCCTCATGTCATGCCTGCTCCTCCACCGATCGCCCCGTCGCCGCAGCTGCACCTGGAGCGTATCAAGCTGCGCCTCACAGAAGACCGGCGCCCAACATCACGAGCCCGGGCGTGGTGCCCTCGACCTGCGCCTGCCAGCCGTGCACGTCACGAGGGACGGCGCCGGTGTGTTCACCGTCCAGCAGCCGACGCCAGGTGAGCGGAGACGGCCCACGACCAGCGACACCAGAGGTGGCTCGGGCAGAGTGTGTTGGAGGGCACGCTTGCTCACCGTCCAGCAGCCGACGCCAGGTGAGCGGAGACGGCCCACGGCCGGCGACACCAGAGCTGGCCCGTAGAGTGTGTTGGAGGGCACGCGTAGATTAGTTATAGGCTCATCACAGAGCAGGGTTAAGATGATCTTGCGCCATGCGTTGAGCGAGGTTTGTGTGCTGCCATGCACGCATTTCAGTGGACGGAATTTCGCTGTGCCGGTGCTGCGTGCGGTGTGACCAGCAGTCTCGCTTTAAAATGTGTGTTTGGTTGTAAGAAGGTAGTTGTGAACATCAGCACAGATCGCATGGCTGCTTCAGCTGATGCATTCGTCTACGTTCCTGGAGAGTTTTCCATCCTGAAGCAGACTCGCTACGTGGCTGGTGTGCTCGAGAAACCGATGCTGACTGGTGAAACTTGTGACGAGGTGGCGAACAAATGCTTCGAGCGGCGACACAGGCGTCCGTGACGATGGCGCGCGGCCGCGCTGACCGACGCGTCTGCGGCGGCAGGTGGCGCTGGCGCCGGCACCGGTCCCTCCGGCTCCCGCTCGCTGGTGGACGTCGCCAGCTCGTTCAACAACCCTGCGTCAGGCTCGGAGGGCGAGCTGGGCCGGCTGCGACGGCGCTGCCAGCTGCTGGGGACCAGCTGGAGCAGCGGCGCGGTTCCGAGCAGCGGCTGAGCCAGCTGACCGCGCTGGAGGCCAGGTGAGACTGCCGTCGCCGCTGCCGCCGACGTCGCCGGACTGGCCGCGGGCGCCCGCTGGTGGCGCGTCGGCCGATGGTTCAGGGGCTGGGTCGGTCAGTGGTGCGCTGTGGGGATGAGACAGTGTGTGATATTTTTGGGTGGGGATGTTGTTTCGGTTGGGTGCTCAGCCAGAGAGGTCGTCTCTTCGACCTGTTTTGGCGCGACCCCACCATCTGGCTGTGTCTCTTTGACCTGGCGTGTTGCGACCTTGGTCTGGTCTGATGATGACCTGACTGACCTGACCTGACCTGACCTGACCTGACCCGCGTACTGCCAGGTGTCGGGAGGCCGAAGACGAGGTGCTGGGCCTCCGTGAGGAGAAGGAGGTGCTGATGAAGACGCTGAGCTACCTCAAGCAGGAGTTCCTGCGGTTGGACACGGCGCACAGCCGACGAACCGACGCCAAGTAGCGCCGACTGTCCGCCCGGCCGCCGCCCCCGGCGACCCCCACAGGGGCGCGGGCCGCGCCTGCCCGGCCCGCGCCCGGCCAGTCACCCCATCGTCTGCCGTCTCCGCTGCCGCCCGCTGTCGGGCTAGTGTTCAACGCGGCGGAGGCGGCCCCTGTTTTTGTAGCGCGTTTGCCCTTGTGATATGTTGGCCCGCCCTCTGTCGGGCGCGGCCCGTCGTCACGCGAGTCTGTTCGGCGGCCAGTCGGCGAACCTCGCGCTGCGTTACGTCGGTGCAATATGCTTTTATCGATACTTGATCACGCTACGTTCAACTCCCGTCTTCCACGGTCGCGCTCTACGCGGGGCTGGGTTCGGCGGCGGCGTCGACGCAGCCGGCCGCCGTTCGGCTCCCCTTCTGTGATATATTGTTGCGTTTGTTGGCGCCGTTGCCTGTCCGCGGAGCCGGCGGCTGCCCGGCCGCGGGCGCACCGCCGTGCTGGGGCGACACTCCGGGGGCGGCCGTCTGTCGACAGCTGCCGGGCGGCCGCTGTGGTCCTCACGCCGCCGCCGGCAGCCGCTGTGGTCTCACGTCGCCGCCGGCCCTCGCCGGCCCCCACCGCACCTATGCAACGTGGATTGTTGTCGCACCTGCACTGGTCCGCTACCGTACGCTGTTTAACGCTTGATATTTGTACGCTGTGCCTGCATTCATATCACAGTGTTGGTTCGTAGTGTGTGTCGTGTATTTATCCATTATCGAATAAAGTGTGTTTAACTACCGCTCCGATCGAACTGTGTCCACTGAGCAGTGGGGAATGTGGCACGAGCCCCCCCCCCCCCCCCCCACACCACAGCATGCGACCTTGTCGTACTGCTTGGCGGTCATTTCAGAATGCGAGGCCCCACTTAGACGAAGCACCTTTTGACGGCAATCATCTTCATATCTTTCAGTGGGAGGGGAAACAGGTAGCTGTTCACTGGCGTCGGCAGCAGAGCATTGTATTAGCAGGCTGGATGGTTCGTTTTTAATTGCAGATAAAAAAACAAGTAATCTACCACAATACCCAAAATCGCAGTTGTGATGTGATTCAGACGGTGGCCAGCTGGCCCCAAGCTATGTGTTCATCAGCGATGGACGCCTCGTGTCATGACTATCCTGCCACGCTGGAGTCCGGATCATGTTTCGCACAACATTCGGGCAATCATCTTTGTGTGGACAAGCTTGTGATCCCAGCAACGTCCACCGACCGGCCTGGTCAATCCGCTCTTAGTCTTGGAGACCAGGCTGGTACCCCGTTTTACAGTAGTACGCTTCGGAATCGTGATTCTGCTGAAGTAGGTTTTACGAGACTAGAAGTTTGGCGTATTTCAGTCCCCCTCTGTGTTATCAAGGCGCACACATCCCACAAAACACACGAGCGTCACGAGACGCTCCAGCACCCATAACACAGATTACAATGACCCTGGTGTGGCAACAGATGCCCTTCGGTCCGTGCGAGCAAACCTGGTATGATAGACTCGCGATCACTGTGCCATCGACAGTTGCCTCTGGTGATCAGGGTACCATCGACAGTTGCCTCCGGTGATCAGGGTACCATCGACAGTTGCCTCCGGTGATCAGGGTTCCATCGACAGTTGCCTCTGGTGATCAATTGACAGTTGCCTCTGTTGATCAGGGCACCATCGACAGTTGCCTCTGGTGATCAGGGCAACCATCGACAGTTGCCGCGATCAATCCGCCACGGGGCGGGGAGGGCAGGCGTCGGCCGGCCCTGTCGCCCGCATCCACATTTGGTGGTCCACATTTGCATGGAGTTTTGAACTGAAGTAGCCATCTTGAAGACCATCCGATGCAGTTCACGGACCTGCTTTTCTTAAGACCTAAACCCTTCTAGTTTCTGAGTTAAACGCCCGCGGGCAGGCGCATACTTTTCAGGGATTTTTTTCGAGTTCACTCGGGCATTCATGACGCCATGATAACGCTCTTCAGATTCTACCATGCACCGATCTAGACCATGCATGCTGTTGGCCATGCGGCGACCAAGGGCAAATAACATATGACGCCGAGTTTTTTCATATTTGGCGTTCGTGAGCATGAATTTCGAGACATAACGGCTGTCAACCGGCTCTCAATCAATGCTGTGCGAGGTACGAAAACGCGTTAAAAGACTGGCATATTGATGTGCATATCTACTTAACAGAGAAATTGTGTTGTTGTGAGTACCCTTTTGTGAGTAAATTGTGAGTACCCTTTTCCACCTAAAAGTGCAACAATACTTATGAGTGAGCGTAACTTATCACATCTGATGTTTTCTTAAATACCTTCAAATGTGGAAGATTCCCTACAAAGGCCCTGTACAAGCCAGAACCGTCACGGTGAGTGACAAGGTCACTGACACCGCGCCAGCCTGGCGCTCGAGCAGTCACCGCCATTGAACCTCACCGACGAGTACCGGTGACGATCCTGGCTCCGAGTTGATCTGCCCCTGGCACTCCTAGGTGCCAGGGGCAGTGCTAGGTGGCACTCCTCCCTAGGTGACATGCCGCAGCTCCGCCACAGTCCGAGGGGCAGTACAGAAGATGGAGGGGGCTACGGGGCTCCGGGCATGGGGCTCCGGAAGACATGTGACTGGATAAGAAGTTCACGAACTGCGGGTGTTAAGTGGCGACGAATTTTATAAGAGTAGAAAAGGGTGGAGTTGCATTTTTTGACAACATGGGATGAGTGCATCTCACAGAAAAGGATACTTTCAATAGCAGTTTCCAGCATCTTCACGGACGGCGAAGGGCTCAACTCGTGTCCCACAATATCGGGGTGAAAAGATATGGTTTTCTTCATGCATTGCTGAGTGCCAAGAAGAGGCAGAGTTGTTTCGGTGGGATTCAGTTAATGGGGTTGGATGTGAAGTGGGATGAAATCACTTGGCTGGTTTCCTCCTGACGGGGTTTTAAAACAGACAATTGGTCCGGATGAGCGGAGTCTAGCAGTCAATTGTCGTCGGCATAGGACACTAGCCGTCCGCGAGGGCGGTGAAATGAAAGGCCGTTAGTGAAGATGATGAGGATAGGGCCGATCGAAAATCCCTGAGGGATCCCGTGAGTCAGCGGAAAAGAGAGAGGGGACCGCATCTCACCACCTTCTGCCGACCAGCATGGTGGCCCTCAAGCCATTTCGGATCGATGCCATATCACTGCAGCTTAATCAGGGACACCGTGGTCGACACCATCCAAGGCACGTACGTCGCTCTCCAGTGTTGCTGATAGATATAGCTGGTCCTGAGCTTTCACCAGAGTATGTTTTTCGTGTCCGCCCCTTCCTGCCATGGTGAGAGACAGGCGACGCCACGTACTCGCGGCAGCTGAGTGCGTCGTTAAGTCCCAATGTCACACACAGAGTGTGTTTCTCTGGAAATATGCGTCTAAGATGGCACACGTCTGTGAAGAAAATGTTTCATATCTGACGATATTCAAGGAGGCATGATACTTGACACCAAATAGCTATCCTACAGCTGTTGATACTCTTTGTAAGTAGACTGCTCTGCATGGTACTGCATGACTGGTCCAGATAATACAATATCTCTGTTTAGCAAAAATTATCCCTAATATATCATCGTTTGATCACGTCTTCGTGTAGACCTTCAAGACCGCTATTTGAGTTCAAAATCCCCGAAATAAATGTGGAACACTCCCTTTGAAACTGTTTTAACTTTTAAAGGGCACCGCATAGAGCATGTGCTTTAAAGCTCACGAATGGCGTGCATCATTCATTAGTTACATGAGATTGCAAGATTGATGCCCATTCATTTACTCGTTCCTTCAGAGATCGATTTCCGTCGATTGGAAGACGACTCTGTGCTGCTCCGTTCCGTTGAAACATGACGTCAGGGAAAGACCTTAAGAGGCAAGGTTGTATGTGCTCAATGAAGCATATTAATGTGACACGGCCATAGTAAGGCAAATCTATCAAATCCTCAAAGTAGCTGACACGGTGCTGGTCAGCCACTCGGCGTGAGGCCCCTGGTAGCATCTCTGACAGCTAACGTATCTGATGCATTGTATACATGATGTATATATATGATGTATATAACGTATTCGTAAGCTTGTTGCCTTGTTCTCAGTGTGCTCTCGCCTGGGGTCTCGGCAGCTGGGGCATTTGCATACGTGGTTAGCCGGCTCCAACGTTTGGCGCCGTGCCAGTGCGGCAGCCAGCCGCCGGCGGCGGCTCTATCGCTGGGATCGCTGACCGGTCTGTCTGTGTGTGGACCGTGCACCGTCGCCAACGTGCCGGCTCATAACGCCGATCGACCGCTCGCGTCGCAGCGCCGAGGGCCCGTCTGTTGTCATCCGTCACCAGGGTATCGCCGGCGGGCCTCGCAGGAGCCGCGGCGCCGCGACGACACGAGAGCGAACGAGCGCTGCGAGGGACGAGCGCAGATCAAGGCCGGTCACCGGGCACAAGGAGCGGCCGGTGGTCGCCCGCAGCCAGGCTGCAGCCAGCAGACGTGTGAGTGTGGAGCCCACGCCGGCTGCAGTGCTTCGCGGCTCTCCGCTGCCTGTCCGCCGCGGCTTGGACGTGCTCTCCCGCCACGCAGGCGTGACCAGCGCAGCAGCGGCGTGTGAAGCGCCCTGCCAGCGACATGCTGCGTGTGCCGCTGCTGCTGGCCGTGACGTGGGCGCTGCTGGGCCGCGGCCGGGCCCGCTACGAGCCCACGTGGGAGTCGCTCGACACGCGGCCGATCCCGGCCTGGTACGACGAGGCCAAGTTCGGCATCTTCCTGCACTGGGGCGTGTACTCGGTGCCCAGCTTCGGCGACGCCTGGTTCTGGCAGCAGTGGCGCGGCGACAAAGACAAGGCGCACGTCGAATTCATGCGGCGCAACTACCGACCGGGCTTCACGTACGCCGACTTTGCGCCCGCAGTTCACGGCCGAGTTCTTCGAGCCGGATCGCTGGGCGGACCTGTTCGCCGCCGCCGGCGCGCGCTATGTGGTGCTCACCACCAAGCACCACGAGGGCTTCACGCTGTGGCCGAGCAAGTATGCCTGGAGCTGGAACACCGTCGACACGGGGCCGAAGCGCGACCTGGTTGGCGACCTGGGGCGCGCCGTGCGGAACCGCACCAACATCCGCTTCGGCGTCTACCACTCGCTGTTCGAGTTCTTCAACCCGCACTGGTTGGCGGACAAGGCGAGCAACTTCACGCAGAACACATTTCCGGCGGCCAAAACGATTCCGGAGCTGTACGAGCTGGTGTACGGCTACGAGCCGGACGTGATCTGGGTCGGACGGCAGCAGCCAGGCGCCCAGCTCCGACTACTGGGGCAGCAAGCAGTTCCTCGCCTGGCTCTACAACGACTCGCCGATCCGCGACCGCGTCGTCACCAACGACCGCTGGGGCACGGACTGTGGCTGCAAGCACGGCGACTTCATCACCTGCCACGACCACTACAACCCGGGCGTGCTGCAGAAGCACAAGTGGGAAAACTGCATGACGGTCGACCGCTACTCCTGGGGCTACCGGCGCGACATCTCGCTGGCCAGCATCCGCTCGATGGAGGAGCTGACCCGCGAGTTGGCCGAGACGGTCAGCTGCGGCGGCAACCTGCTGCTCAACGTGGGCCCCACGCACGACGGTCGCATCGTGCCCATCTTCGAGGAGCGGCTCCGCCAGATGGGCCAGTGGCTCAACATCAGCGGCGAGGCCATCTACGCGTCGCGTCCGTGGGTGCACCAGAACGACAGCGTCACGCCCGGCGTGTGGTACACGCAGCGCGAGGGTCGCGTGTACGCCATCGTGCTGGACTGGCCGCCGGCCGGCCGTCTGCGCCTGGGGAGTCTGCGCCTGCGGCAGGCCAGCGGCCGCCTCACACTGCTGGGATTCGACGGCGGGCCTCTGCAGTGGCGCCAGCGGCCGGGCGCGCCGCTGCTGGTGCAGCTGCCGCCGCTGGAGAAGGTCAGCGCCCGCTGGGCCTGGGTGGTGCGCGCCGAGAACGCCGTGGCGCCGGGGAGACGACGACGCCGCGGGGGTAGACCGGTCAGGGGAAGACGCTGTCCAGCTGGCGGGAGGCGACGGTGCCGGTAAAACCTCCGAGTTTCTGAACGAGATAACGCTCCGGAAGTTCTCCAGCTACAGACAGACCGCCGCCTTCTGGCAGAACACTGTCCGCCGTCGGAGACAGCTCGGCTGGGAAGAAGGCGCCCTCCAGCAACGACGCCAAACCCGGAGACTGATGCGGTATGGTTACGGCCGCAAACCTTGGCATGGACGAGCCTTTCTGCGTACACGAAGAGCGATCTCCAACCACGCACTTAGATATTATCTAGATGAGAGGTCAAGCAACGTTGAATTTGCTCTGAACTCCAACAAAGCTGCTTAGTATATATGAAAAACGTTTGGTGGAGGGAAAGGTCGTGGATCCTTTGGCGGCCTTTGCTTGGCTATGATCCTGGCTCAAGCCCATTATCACATAACAACCATGGGCGCCTGGTCTTTGAGCTTGTCGCTTGCTGTGCAACTTATGGCGTAGGAGTGATATTACTTACATGGCGAGCGGCGTGTTTTGGAACTTTAAATGAAGGGCTGTGATAACCAACCATAGTGAAAGCCAAAAATCTATATTGTCCCGCTGTCACGTAGACAAAGCGTCACAAAATGTTAACAATCTAACGGTACGGTAGCGGTACAATGTTGGGTGATGGTGCATAATAGCTTACAGCTTGCCTTGGGAGCAAGCGTTCCGTGTGTTTATGGCATGACGGCATTGACCAAACCAAAAAGCACACTGTTGCGACGATGCATTGCCCCGCAAGTAGCTTACTTGACTTTCTCGCGAATTGTCACAGATGCTACGTTTTTATGTACCGACCCGAGCACTCAGTCCGTACTCATTGGGAGCGTGCTTGCTCCACAAATAAATCATATTATAATGTATGCTGCCTCATCTTGGGCTTCGGTTTCGCCCATGAATAGATCGTCGGAGGTAGTACACGATAGGTAGTCGGAATCTTTGAACAGCCAGCATGATTTGAATTAAGTCACGTTGGTACCTGAGCCCAACCCCATTTCATGTGACAAGTTGAATGGGAGAGATGGAGTCTGGGTCCGATGACTGAGATTCATCGATTTATTGCCATTTATCCCTCATCAATCCGAATCTGGAATCGATTCCGAAGCCCTGACGGCTCAGATTAGCGCCAGCTGGTTGGTTTATCCGATATGACTAGATTTATCACATTATGTCGATTACGCATTTAGTTACTTGGCGCGGGTATCTATCACCTGTTCGAGAATGTCCACGTACTTCAACTAAATGCCGTTTGCAGAGGTCCATTCGGAACAACTTTGGGTTCTGAACGTCGTTTTAGTCCGATTGTACGGAAGTACTATGAATGCAAGACCCTTTCGGGCTTTCAGAATGTGAAGTGGTTTGGCTGCACTGCATTTTCAATAGATATGTAATACCATAAATAGTATTGTATAGGTGGCGTTAATTACCTACGTCATTTGCGACCAAATATTTGATAGCCTAACTTTTGGATATAAAAATGCAGCAATGTAAACATACGAGCACTAGCTTGACGCGGTGTGCGAACCCATGATTAGAGCTGCCTCAAAATTTGCATGCGTATGCTGCAGCCGCGAACTGCAAGTAGCAGACAAGTTTGGTCGCTCTATCCTCATTATCGACACACTCTACCCAACGTCCGAAGCCGGTCGAAAGCGAAGCCTTCGGATGGGGTTTGCTTCCCTCGGATTTGTCGCTTCCTCTGAGATCTCAAAATGTACGAGTGCATGATTTACACAGCAGGAATACTCTCTTTGAACTAGTTTGTGCGAAACTTTTACATCTTCAGGCGAACCATCGAGTCAAATAATTAAATTAGTTTTTAATTAATGCAAAGAAAGATAGCAGCATACTTTAACAATATGACGTCAGTTAACCTTATCATGTCATAATATCGAAGTATGTTGGTATCTTGCATTAATTAAAAATGCTGGTCGCAGCCTTATATCGCGTGTTCATTCTACAAATAGCGATGGACTTTGCGTACCGTGTATATTTTGTCATTACCTGAGGCCTGGTGCTACCACTTTTTGTTTTACCCGTGCCCCTGTTACCCATCCATGCTACGCTTTACCCCGTGCGCGCACATATGTCAGTCAGTGTTAACAAATCAGTGGCCAAAGTGTTCTAATGTGTAATTCGTTCTCGCTGAGCTCCGATTGACTACCCCCCCCCTTTCCCCCACCCCTTCCTAAGAAAATGATGAGTGGGTGCCTGTAATCTTCTTCACACCGGCCACTCAGGCTCGGCATGTCGGAAGGGGTCTGTAGACACCAAGCAGAGACGGAGTCAGGCCACCTCGACGCAACTGTTGAGCGGCCGACCGCCCTGTATGAGATATCAATGCTCTAAATGTGTGCGAAGGACGCCTTCAGGTCTTATCAAATTCTGTTGGCAGGCCTGCATCACCATTGTTTAACATGTGCGTCAGTGTCACCTGGGCAGGAGTGGCCCAGCCTAAAGACCAGTGAGAAATGTCATGATTGGCTACAGCATGTTAAATTATTCCTAATTGCCCACTTCTCCATCATGTTGCACAGGGGCGCAGCCAGGGCTTTGGTAAGATGAGAGCGGGGGGGGGGGGGGTACAAGGATGGGAAAAGAACTTCCGGATGGTGAACCCCCCCCCATACACACACATACACACACACACACACAAACGGATTTGACGACTTTATCTCAAGGGCATAGGATTTTTTTCGGTTCATTTCTATGTTTAATTTAGTCATTTGGAACAGAAGCCTGCGAAGATACCAGAAGCAATCCTGTTCTTATTTGGAGTCATTAACTCAAGGAAGCGGGGGCGTTAAACGACTGCATGGAGCAGAATGCCGCCATAAGTTACACGGATTCTTTCTAGGCCGATAAAACACGGAAGTTTCGTCAATTTCCTCCGGATTCTATAGAGATATTGAGGACGCCATGTGAACGTTGACGATAGAAATGAGGTCAAAATTTGCGTAAAACGATTATTTGACCAACACATGTGCATCTGAGTGTTCAACCCCCAGGTCAGAATCGATTATCGAAAAGTTATATAACATAGTTTTGAGCATGCGCGGTCGCAAGTCAGACACAACAACTTTTACCCCATTCCCAGTCTTACAGACTGCGTGGGTCGCGCGGCGTCGGCCTGCTAAAATTGTATTAAACAAGGCAACCGCAGAAACATTTCGAAAAAAGCCTATTTAGAACAACAACGCTCACGGGTATTTGAATCTATCTCGTGTTTTACAGAGTACAAAAGGCACGCTTATACATGTGCGGCGTGTGTACCGGTCTCTGACGTCACTTCTCGCGAAAATAGACGAAGATAGGTGAACAAGTTCACACAACTTTAAGCCAAGCGCCAAGTCAGTCATGGCCATGCAGAACTGGTTGCCAGTCAGACAAGAAAAAAGAGAGTGAATAATGTATCGTCCGTAGACCTAACTACCGCAGAAGTTTGTCTTCCAGCGAAAGTCCTAACTTGGCACAGACGCAACGTCTAAGGACATTTTATTTCAGGTAGAGGAAGGAGTTGAGTGTTTTGCATGTGACCAGCGGTGGAAAGACTACATCTCAAAATTGCGTGATGGTAGCAACACACTGGTACTGCGACTGCACAGGGCCAACTTCAACAACAACTTCAACACGAGGTTACCACCAGCTTCAACAGATGCCACAGCAGTACCATCGAGACTGGCGAACGGACCTCGTGACGTCTGTGGAGGCAGACGCAGAAGATGGTAACGAAGGTCAGCCGCATCCAGGTCGTATTCCGAATCTGTCGTTGGGATTTCCAGATATCGGGATGAACTTTCCTGGACCTTCGAGTAAGGATGTAGAAGTTAGCGTGCATAAATTAAAGCATGACGTTCTGCGCACGTTCAAAAGGCAAAGGCAAACTAAAGGTCACTGCAGATCAGCGGAACCTCATCAGAGACCTTAGCAAAAATGATGATATAATGGTTTAGCAGAGCGATGAGTGTAAGGGTGTTTTAATCTTAGATAAGGTAACTTATGTGAACAGAGCTCAGGTTATACATACAGACGGAGACAGTCACGAAAAACTGAATAGGAATCTAGTCCCTCAGGTAGGGGCTAAGGCAAAAGAACGCTGAAGAGTACAGGTAGCGCGAAACTTTATGACAAAACCATTAAAGTTTTAACGTTTAGATACAATACAACACCTGTGTTCAATTGGCTGCATCAGTACCATAAGTCTGCAGTGCCCTTTAGACCCGTGATATTTCCGTGAGGTCATACTGAAAACACTTCGTGTCTTTTGGAGGCAATACTCAACCAACCCAGGTTTTGCTGTTGTTTTCTCCACGCATCTGTGAGCCACAGACTTTTTAAAAAGGTTTCCAAACATTCATAAGTAGAATAGTTACCAGAGGGCAGTATTTTCTTCAGTGTAGATGTTGTCAATTTACATGACAATATACCAATCAATGAGGCTATCGCTGCCGTGAAAGCTAAGGTAGACTAACATTTCCATGGAGTGTCTTTAGGATTGTGTCTTCTCGTTCGGAGATGGTTACTTTCGACAGAAATTGAGCATAGCAATGGGGAGTCAATGCGCTGATCCTCTGGTGGTAAAAGCTCAGACCAAGTTGGCCCTGGCCGGCAGCCAAACCGACTTTCCAAGCTAGATGCATCGATGATTATGTTGGGGTATGGACGGGCGGACAACATGCCCTGAGTGATTTCTAGAGCTCATGAACAATCAGCATCCAAGTTTAGCCTTTACGATGGAGCATACAGGGGACGGAGAGGAGTCCCACATTTGGACACACTAGTGACGGTAAAACGGAGGGGCAACCGCACAAGGTTAGAAATGGAGCCCTTTATCAAGCCAACCAACTCTGGTATAATTCTGCACTGCGAATGTGCATGCCCAACTTCCCCCAAGCATAGTATAATTCGCAACGTGTCCTATCGTGATCTAAGCAACTCACTAAAGTAGTGAAAAAGAAAAAAAGAGTCTAGATAACATACGGAACTTGCTGATGGGCAATGGCTATTCTCCATGATTGATAGGTAGAATGTTGGAACAGGTCAAACAATCTAGAGTACGTGGGGGATGGATGGTAGGAAACGGGAGCACGCTCCGTCAGGCAACAGATTCTTAATACTCTTTGCATAGATTAGTACTTGCCTTGGAAAATCAAGCATAGGATTAGAAAATCAAAACTGCGCGTACGCATAGCTTTGAAGAATGACAATGAGTAGGTGGTGAAAAATCTTTTATCTCGAAGGCTAAGTGCCTAGGGGGCAAAAGGTGCTCTCTATTTATGCCTGGGTTTCGAGGGGTTTTGCGCACGAAAAAGGTTGAAATCCAGGGAGACACGGACCCGTTACCCCTTTTAGGAGCCTAAAGTCATCTACAAAGCACAGGCCTGTCCAGGCAAAAGAATAAGTAAAACTTGTATTATTAGAAGTTGGCGACAGACCTAAACATACAGGACTTACCATGACCGATCATGCGAATGTGATTAGTGCCTTGATGTGTGATGCGTGCTAGCTAGCTGTTCTACCTTTATATGGGGTTTTGAACTGAAATAGCCGTGTTAAGGACCCTTTGATGCAGTTCACAGCCATGCACTTTTTCAGACCCAAAACCCTCTGGCTCCTGAGTTACACGTCCGCAAAAGTGGGAAATGTTTGTGGGGAGACTTTTTAAAGCCACATTGTCGTTGATGTCGTCATAGAAACGTCATACGATCGCCGTCATTTTACAGGCTGTTCTCAATTTATGGTCAAAAACAGCACGGCCGCCGATTCATTCGCGAAAGCAGTGATGCGGCACGTATGATACAATTAGTAGAAGATGATGGCTGTCAGTAAGATTTCGCTGCTGAGTGTGTGTCGCGAACGTAAGCGTGAGCACTGTCGGGTTGTACAGCACTCGTCAACGGAGCATTTTCCTTGTTTCTATGGAAGGGAAAAAAGAACGGCACTCTCTCGAATGGTATAAAAAAGAACACGCGACGGCAACTCTGTCGTTTTTCTCCTGCTGCCGTATTTCCCCTTCTTCTACTGACTCATTTTTTACAGACAGCTGGGTTGGCGCATGTGCACCGGAGCAATATACATATATGTATGTATATATATATATATATATATATATATATATATATATATATATATATACATATATGTATATACTACGAGATATCCAAGACACACCTGATTGACAAATTAAAATATTGAACACAAAATTGGGTCCTTCCATATGTGTCCTACAAGTGGAGGGAGCTCACGGTTAAATGCGGCGTTATAACCTAAATTATAAATTATAACCTGTGCCTAAATTGTGAGAAAACTTACAGTTTGACAGTCCCGCGGGCTGTGCAAGTGCGGGATCACACTTATTTGACGTAAGTGTGTGCATCAGGCGCTCTCAATGGGTATGGTCACTGGTGGTGCGTGCTTGTATTGATCTTAAAGTGATGGGGAGTGTGCGTGCGAGCTTTGTTCTTCTGAAAGGGAGCATTGTTTTGGTATTCTTTCAGTTTGATGACTCCTTCTTTTGTTTGAACATGACAAGGTAGTGATGCCAGCAAACCGGAAGAAACACTAGCACTTTCTATACTGCAGGGGTGTACAAAGACACCTTGCCACTTCATTACGATTTTGCCAACATTTTGAACCTATTGAGGTAGTAAGGCATGTGATTAATTCCATGCATGCCGTTATATTAGCAATTCACTTTGGCAGTAGCGGCAGCTCCGTGAGGCTCATCAATGCATATGCTTGGTATAAGCTTGCATGATGCGGGTTTGCAAAGTTGCTTTTCCATTAATAATTCGAAACATATAGAGATGCATTTTTACGGATGCAAATATTACTGTTTCAACAAATTTTGTAGGCAGGCAAGCATTGCTTGTAAGTGGTTTATGTCATAGTCACTGCAACTTGTGTGAGTTGCTGGGTGCTGGGAAAGATGGAAAAGTATTGTTGTTGCTTTCTTGGATGGCACTCAACAATATCTTTATCGTGAGCCTTGTGTGCACTGGCAGCTTCGTCACTGCCTTTCATTTCGCCCATCTAATCATAACTACATGCACCTGTCCTATCTTCAGCTTTGTGCAGTTAGCAGGTTTGCAGTGTTATTTCACTACATGTAATATTTTTTTGTTATACGTGTGCTATTACTTGTGTGAACAATACTTTTGAGTGGAGCATCCTGATGGCTGCGGCATGTTGCATGGCTGTGGAAGCAGAAGACATTGTTTACGTTTTGTCACCGACATTTTGTGGATTCCCAAAATAGGCCGAGCAAGCTGATGTCATTGTTGTGCGCTTTTTGGAAGTAATTTGTATACCGTGTCATGTGTTCTTCTGGTCAGTCATACTGTCAGACGCGGCGTTAATATAACAATGCACGCTCGATTCATCTTCTCATGATGAAATTTATTATGAAAGTAGCAGGGACTGCAGTACAACAACCGCGTCATTGTCCATTATGCCATGCCACAGAACAGCAATGAGGTGGTGCCACAATGACTGTTGAGCTGTGCCATTACACAATGTGCCACATTAGTTGACTACTGTATTTCAAGCCTATAAGATAACAGTTTATGATTTATGAATGACTGGCAACAAACAATTTAACACTGGCAAAGGGCTATCACCCATGAGATTGCCGCTGTATCACATGATTATATCAGCGTTAACCAGCGAATGCGTGAATAGTCCTGAGCAAGAAAAACATTTTGGTAGCTCAACCTCATCATCTTCACCATAGCAATGACAATACTTTGGTAATCAATTCATAGCAATGTTATAGATGTACTGTTTATCTTCGCATGTGACTGCATTTCCAGTTACAAATATTAAAGAAAGTAACGACTGTGCACATCATAAGATATCAATGTCAGCACTACAGCACTGCAGGCAAGCATAGGTCTACAATACAGTATTGACATCCTTAACAGTTCTTGACAGGATTCGGTGAGAGATTCATGGCACTGTACGACAATTTTCACAGTATATCGTGCTTTGATGTGAATAATCTGCCATAAAAGCTGGCGGTCGGTACGTTGCGTTTGTCAAACAGCCCACCAAAGCTTTTCCTACGATCAGTACTAAGACAAAAAATCTACAAACAAGCCATTCACTAAACCGCCATCCGACACAGCGCCCGCGATGAGAATGGCCGGCTGGCGTTAGCTTTCGTGCATTTGGAGCCATTCTTTAGGTCTGGCTGCCAGATGCTGTCGGGTGATGCCGTCGTCACAAATTGATTTCATGACGCCATCAAGCGATGACGTAATGGAGCGCATTTTTACAAACTCTAACATTTTGCTACTTAGGGTCGTTTTTAAGCCTTGAAAGTTTACCAATAGCTGCAAGTAAGTTTTTCCCACCATATCTGATGCTCACCTCAATAGCTTCAAAGGTGGAACATCCCCTTTAGAATCGTGTTCATGTCTGAGCGATGCCTGACGCGTGATGTTCGATGCCTGTTTATTGAATTCGTTTGCATGGATATAAGTGACACGTGGTGCGCGATGCCTGTTTACTTGCAGTTAGTTTCTTGAAGTCACTTGCATGCATGAATGATGTATAGCGTGATGCCACCTGTTAACTGGAATTCGTTTGCATGTACACGTATTTTTCGCGTATTTGAAGTCTAAGTCAGATGTACCTTGTATCATAGCAATGACTTGCAATTACTCCTCGTTTAATCCGCTGAATGTTGAAAACCTATAAAAATTGACGCCGGCGCCCGGCGCCCTCTGGCGCCGGACCGCTGACCCTCCCCTCGCCTGCTCTCCGCCGCAGTGCCGCCGCCCAAGGCCATGGTGCACGTCAACCCGGTGCAGGTGATCGTCGACCCCATCACCGTGCTGTGGCTGAACGCCTTCGCGTGCAACCTGACCAAGTCGCTGTCGACGGCCGGCTCGGCGCCGGCGCCGTACATCGACCTGCGCCTGGAGGCCATCATGCCGCGCCTGGTGCTGGAGACGACGCACGACTACCCGCTGCAGCGCGACCGACCGAGCACGCTCCAGCTGCAGACGACCCGCCTGCTCGTCTGCAACTACCGCTCGCCCGACCCTACTGCGCCCGGGTACGTGCTGCTGCACGGAGCCGGGGTATGTGCCCTGACCCTGATGGAATGACCAGAGTGTGTACTGATGAACGAGGTCCTGGCATGTACCGTTTTCAGGTGGTCTGGCGCCGGGGTGTTGACGTTTACGCAGTCTGTATATAGTGTGAGAATGTATCGCTTGCCGGACTTACGCAACCCTGATGTGTACCTGAAAAGTCGCGATGTGCCCCTGTAGAGGCAGCTATGTATGGCGCGCGTGACCGGCAGGTGCCCGGTGCGCGCCGCCCGACAGATCCACGTCACGTCTGTGTGTGGATGTCAGATCCCTGCCGGACGGACAAGGTGTGAGGCGGTCCGTGTCTGCGAGATGCCTCTGGCCAAGTCTGGCACCCGCTTCGGACTCCTAATCGAGTGTTTGTGTGTGATGTTCATGGCAGCGGCAGCTCCGTAGCATGGGCCTGGCTTACCGTCTCCGCTGGCACACTGGCGGGTCGGCCCGTTCGGACCCGCGTCTCCGCCGGCTCACTGGTGGGCCCGGCCTGTTCGGTCCCGCGTCTCTGCCGGGCGCTGGCGGGCCCGTCCCGTTCGGTCCCGCGTTGCCGACAGCTCAGCGGACCGTTGTGTGATCTCTGCGTGCGCGCGGCAGGTCGCTGGCCGGCCTGACCAAGTGCCTAGAGCGGCTGCAGGCCGGCGAGATGGCGTTCGGCTCCGACTTCCCGGCCCGCGACGGTGATCTGCAGATGGTGCCCGACCGGCTGGTGCAGCACACACTCGGTACGTCCCCGACCCCTGCCGCCCCCTGCCCAACCGGCTGGTGTAGTACACACTCGGTACGTCCTCGACCTCTGCCGCCCCCTGCCCGACCGGCTGGTGTAGTACACACTCGGTACGTCCTCGACCTCTGCCGTCCCCTGCCCGACCGGCTGGTGCAGTACACACTCGGTACGTCCTCGATCTCTGCCGTCCCCTGCCCGACCGGCTGGTGCAGTACACACTCGGTACGTCCTCGATCTCTGCCGTCCCCTGCCCGACCGGCTGATGCAGCACACACTCGGTACGTCCTCGATCTCTGCCGTCCTCTGCCCGAACGGTCTTTTTCCCCGGCCTCTGTCGCACCCATCCCGTTTCAAAGTCTTCCAATTAGGATCGCCGTTTTAATGGACCGAGATGTTCCAGGGGTGTTATTTTGCCACGGGCGCGGATAAGCGAATTTCGCCATGCCCTGGTCCGACTGACTGGCTGCCTACTGCAGCGCTCTAGTGCAGTCGTCCGCGCGCCGGACGTGTGCCGCCTGTAACGTCAGTCACCGGGGTACAGCGCGTGCGTTTCCTGTGAGCACGGTGACTGCCAGTGCTTCTGTCTGCGCTGCCGATCCCAAGCATGGCATGGTTTCGGCTCACCGGTTTGTTGGTTTATTTCTACGATGCCTCTCCCTCCGAGAGCCTGTGTTTGGGTTCGCGTAGGCCGGTGGCCAGTAGGCGTTTGTTGTGCAGCGGGCGCGTCTGACATGGAGACCGTGTCCGCCGCCGCCAGGTAAGGACCACGTGCAGCCGGCGCCGGCGGACGTGGTCGCCTCGGTGCCGGACTTCCGACGGGACCTGCCCGGCCGCCTGCTCTGGGAGGAGCCGCGCGACGTCGTCTTCATCCACATGGACCCATTCTGGGGCGACTTTTTCGGCACGTCGGCCGTGCGCCACCGGCCGGTGCCGTTCATCGACGCCATTCCCGTCTCCATGTGGGTGTACCAGAACCGCAACAAGGTGGCCAGCGTCAGCGACGGCCGTGTCAGCGATCTCACCATGGTGCTGCACGTGCCGAGCCTGATCAGCCTGCAGCTGAACCACTTCCAGTACCTGTTCCTGCTGCGCCAGCTGGAGCGGCTGTCGGAGATGTCGGCGCTGCTGACGCTGGACGCCGAGCGGCTGCTGGGCGCGGCCGGCGCCGGCAGCCAGTGTGTCAGCGCCGCGTTGCCCCAGCTCGACATCAGCCTGCTCATGCCCTGCCTGCTCTCCAGCAAGGACTCGTCCGGCGGCGACCTGTCCGTCTTTCCCGACTCGTCCAGCGTCACCAGCTTCCAGGAGGCGGGCCTGCTGCCGACGCGCGTCGACTCGCTCTCGGAGGTGACGGCGGCGCTGCTGCCTGCCGACGAGCCGCCGCCCGCGCCGCCGCCACCGCCGGCCGCCGCCGCCGAGGCCAACCACGTGTCTGCCGGGCCGGCGGCGGCGGCCGGCCGCTCGGCGGCGGCGCGGCCGGTGCCGACGACGCTGGTGAGCCAGGCGAGCGGCGCCGCCGGCTCGCCCACGCCGCCGCTGGCCGAGCTGGGCGCCGGTCTGAGCCAGGTGAAGCGCGGCCTCAATAGTTTCCTGTCGTCGTTGGACTCGGCGCTCAAGAGCCCCGACGACCAGAGCGACACCATGTCGGTCATGTCGGACATGTCGTCCGACTCGGACAGCTACGTGCTGCTCAACCTCGAGCTCGACAAGTCGGGTCAGTGCGCTCGCCCACCTGCGACGTCGTTAGTGTCTGTTTAAGTATGACATATGAGTAATTCGCTTGGTCTGAAGCACACGGTGTGTCATGCTTACTGTTCGGTGTGTGAAGGGAGCGGCGTGGCTAATGATGGATGTTCTCACTCAATTAAACTTCCATCCTCCACTGTTATCCCTTGGCGAGGAATAGCGTTATGTATGGCTGTACGTTTCACATGGATATGTCCAAGATGACCCCTGGCATCCGTTTGGTGAGCGCCGTCTTTGTGCTGAGGATGTGCGGCTGGCTCGTCTCAACAGCCAGTGAAAGCCCCGCTGCCGCTCTACTGTCCATTCAACACCGATGGGTCCACATTCTGATGGGCTATGGACGGTTGAGACACCCCAACTCGCGTATCCCTGTATTGTAAGCCGTTCCGAAGGTCACCTGGTCGGCTCAGTGTGTACGCTCTCCTCGCTGTGGTGGGGCGCGTGCTGATGGCGGCCGCTCGTCCTCCCCGCAGAGTCCGTGGACCCGCTGTTCGTGGTAGAGGGGGCGCTGAAGCGGGTGCCGTCGGTGGAGATCGCCAGCGAGGTGACTGAGGACACACACAGCGAGGTGTCGCTCTCCTCTGCCATGCGGAAGCGGGACGTGGTGAGTGAACGGACGCCGGACCGGCCCCGGCCGTGTGGGCTGCCCCTCCCCCTTTCCTCTTTGAGGGGAAACATGCACCGCGAGCTGTCGTGTTTACCCGGCGTGGCGGCGACCTGAAGCGTCAAGACGTCACGTCCGGTTTTCTTGGATTGAAAAAACGCGCTATCGTGCTAAAGATTTAACTATCTTACGCCGTCGTGTGACTCAAAATTTGTGTTTGTGAGATAGCTCAATATTTGTGACGGTGTTTATTCGTCTCATAGGCGCCTGGAAACCGGTCACCAATCAGTGATTACCTTGTTTGGTGGCTCTCCATCCCCACCGTCCCCAGCCGCCCCCTGACCTCCGGCCGGCCGCGCAGCGTCGCGTGGCCTGTTCTCGTAGACGACACGCGATTCTGATCTCGTTCTTGTAGACGTGTTTGCGGAAATTATATAGTGTTTTATTGCAGTCAGTCATAAATACTATTTCCCACGAGGAAAAGGAATGTATACAATTTAGGGATGCTGGACGTTGTTGTGTGTTTTCTCCTTGAAATGCGCATCCCACCGCGAAGTGATTGAAGCATTGTGCTACGTTATCTTGAATATATGAGCTAAGACCTTTTGCAGTCAAGTCAAGGAGGCCCGCGTGTTCCCGAAAAAAGCCTACAAGTGAACACCGCGGGGCACAGCGGCGCGTTACTGTTCAGTTTCGGCGAAACTGTCGGTAATATCAGCCACGGCTGATATTACCGACAGCCGACCGCGGCGGGATGTAGCAGGGCCATCACCTAAGTTGTAATGCCCCTGGGATTCTGGCGTCCCAGCATTGGGCTCGGCTTCACACTTTTCACGCTGTGGTTAGGCGACATATGACGGCCGACCCATGCTTGTGTTCAAGACCATTTCCAAGTCCCCACCGTCTCGCCATAGGCCGTGTCAGCAGGTGACCGCTGAACTCTGCCGCAACCATGCTGGGTCCCCCCCACCCCCCTGTCTGTCTGTGAGCCCTCTCTAGGGCCTGGCTCGCGCCGTCTGCTTGCCAGAGACCCGCCGGGTCCTTCCTCTCCGTCTGTCTGAGCCTTCTCCAGGGCCTGACGCGCGCCGTCTGTGTGCTCCAGCCCCGCCGGGTCCTTCCTCTCCGTCTGTCTGTGAGCCTTCTCCAGGGCCTGGCGCGCGTCGTCTGCCTGCCACAGCCCTGCCGGGTCTTGCTCCCCGTCTGTCTGTGAGCCTTCTCCAGGGCCTGGCGCGCGCCGTCTGTGTGCTCCAGCCCTGCCGGGTCTCCTCCTCCTAGTCTGTCTGTGACCCCTCTCCAGGGCCTGGCGCGCGCCGTCTGCCTGCCACAGCCCTGCCGGGTCTTCCTCCCCGTCTGTCTGTGAGCCCTCTCCAGGGCCTGGCGCGCGCCGTCTGCCTGCCACACGGCTACGTCACCAGAGCCCCCGTGCCGGCAGATCTCAGCTCTGACGCTGCGGCTGGGCCGCGTGGAGCTGGTGCACCAGGGAGCCGGCTTGAGCTCCTCCCTGAAGCTGAACATGCGCCACTTCGCGGCCGAACAGTGCGCCGCCATCGGCTGGGACGAGTTCCAAGTGAGCGCGAGCTGTCCGGATGGACCGGATTGCTCGTGGCACAGCTCTCTGCGATGTGTGGTGTCACTGACCACGTGCGAGTGGTACGTGTGACTGCTGATATGCGCACTGTGTACGTGTGACCGCTGATACTTGCGCGTCACTGGCCTTGTGTGAGTGGTACGCGTGACCCTGCTGACGTGGGGGGTAGTCGGCGTGGCCGGGCTGCGAGGAGCGGGTGGCCTCCCGGCGAGCCGCCGACCGCGTGCGGTGTGCTAACGCGCCCACCCTGGCCCGACAGGCCAAGTTCCAGCTGCGCACCAAGGGCTGGCAGGGCCTGGATGTGTCCAGTCCGCCCTGCAGCGTCCGGCTGCGCATGGACAGCACGTTCGTCCCCGTGGCCAACCAGCGGCAGCACAGGGTGAGGGGAGGGCGCGCGCTGGTGCCCGCTCGCCGGCCGAGCAGTACTGGCGGACGGCCAGCATGTTGCCGCTAAGCTCCACATCAGAGATTCATAAGCTCCACTCCATTGTGGTCAATTCTCTGGATGCGTCGTTGGGCCGCGGGTTATAGGGCGGTCTGCAGCGCGAATGTTTACAAAAAGGGAGGCAGAACAAGCCGGGATAGGTTGTGTAAGTGCCTTCTTTGGGAAAGGATTTGATTTAGAACAGGCCGTTGGGCTACAATTGTACAGCAAAGCTGTGTGGAAATGTGGCATGCGTGTTTTAGACGCAACTATTACCTTGCCTTTAACTGTTGTTGGAATGGCACGCGCGTGATTGACGTACTCGCCACTGACTGGCTCTGGCCTCGTCCCTCAGATCAACATCCGAGAGCAGGTGAGCAGCGAGCTGGAGGTGCGTGCCAGCGAGCTGGAGCTGGCTCTGCTGATGAGCACCGTCACCAACCTGACCGACTTCATCGAAGACGAGATCCTGCCCGTGCCACTGCCGATGGAGGTAAGGCTGCTGGCCGGCCGGGAGCCGGCCGTCGCAGCCGTCGCCTCTGGCCCCGGCATCGCCGAATAGACAGTGGGGGGGGGGGGGGGGGGGGAGGGTAAGGACTTTAATGTGCGCAGGGGCGAATATGGTAAGAAAGGAAGACAAATGATGTCTGTTTTGTCCGCCACCAAGAACATGTTATGTTGTGATCGCTACTCGCAGTCCCGGTACACCTCAGCATGCGAATTGCCTTCGTTTTACTCCCTGGCAAGCCTTGTTACCTGTTGGTGGTCAGTGGGCAGCCGCCCCGCACTGGGCTCATGCACCCACCGGTGGGTGTGGCACGCTGGCTCTCACAGAGCCCGACCCCATGCCACCCCCTCCCTCATGTCATGCCTGCTCCTCCACCGATCGCCCCCGTCGCCGCAGCTGTACCTGGAACATATCAAGCTTCGTCTCACAGAAGACCGGCCGCCCAACAACATCACGAGCCCGGGCGTGGTGCCGCTCGACCTGCGCCTGCCGGCCGTGCACGTCACGAGGGACGGCGCCGGTGTGTTCACCGTCCAGCAGCCGACGCCAGGTGAGCGGAGACGGCCCACGACCAGCGACACCAGAGGTGGCTCGGGTAGAGTGTGTTGGAGCGCACGCGTGCTCACCGTCCAGCAGCCGACGCCAGGTGAGCGGAGACGGCCCACGGCCGACGACACCAGAGGTGGCTCGGGTAGAGCGCGTTGGAGGGCACGCGTGCTCACCGTCCAGCAGCCGACGCCAGGTGAGCGGAGACGGCCCGCGGCCGGCGACACCAGAGGTGGCCCGGGTAGAGCGCGTTGGAGGGCACGCGTGCTCACCGTCCAGCAGCCGACGCCAGGTGAGCGGAGACGGCCCACGGCCGGCGACACCAGAGGTGGCCCGGGTAGAGCGCGTTGGAGGGCACGCGTGTTCACCGTCCAGCAGCCGACGCCAGGTGAGCGGAGACGGCTCACGGCCGGCGACACCAGAGGTGGCCCGGGTAGAGTGTGTTAGAGGGCAAGCGTGGATTAGTTATAGGCCCATCACACGGAGCAAGGTTAAGACGATTTTGCGCCATGCGTTGGGCGAAGTTTGTGTGCTGCCATGCATGCATTTCAGTGGACGGAATTTCGCTGTGCCGGTGCATGCGGGTGTGACCAGCAGTCTCGCCTTCAGATGTGTGTTTGGTTATAAGAAGGTAGTTGTAAACATCAGCACAGATCGCATGGCTGCTTCAGCTGATGTATTCGTCTACGTTCCTGGAGAGTTTTCCATCCTGAAGCAGACTCGCTACGTGGCTGGTGTGCTCGAGAAACCGATGCTGACTGGTGAAACTTTTGACGAGGTGGCGAATAAATGCTTCGAGCGGCGACACAGGCATCCGTGACGATGGCGCGCGGCCGCGCTGACCGACGCGTCTGCGGCGGCAGGTGGCGCTGGCGCCGGCACCGGTCCCTCCGGCTCCCGCTCGCTGGTGGACGTCGCCAGCTCGTTCAACAACCCTGCGTCAGGCTCGGAGGGCGAGCTGGGCCGGCTGCGGCGGCGCTGCCAGCTGCTGGAGGACCAGCTGGAGCAGCGGCGCGGTTCCGAGCAGCGGCTGAGCCAGCTGACCGCGCTGGAGGCCAGGTGAGACTGCCGTCGCCGCTGCCGCCGACGTCGCCGGACTGGCCGCGGGCGCCCGCTGGTGGCGCGTCGGCCGATGGTTCAGGGGCTGGGTCGGTCAGTGGTGCGCTGCGGGGATGGGACAGGTGTGATGCTTGTTTGGGTGGGGATGTTGTTTCGGTTGGGTACTCAGCCAGAGAGGTCGTCTCTTCGACCTGTTCTGGCGCGACCCCACCATCTGGCTGTCTCTCTCTGACCTGGCCTGATGTGACCCTGGTCTGGTCTGATGCTGATCCCGACCTGATATGATCTGACCTGACCTGACCTGACCTGACCTGACCTGACCTGCCTCCTGCCAGGTGTCGGGAGGCAGAAGACGAGGTGCTGGGCCTCCGTGAGGAGAAGGAGGTGCTGATGAAGACGCTGAGCTACCTCAAGCAGGAGTTCCTGCGGCTGGACACGGCGCACAGCCGACGAACCGACGCCAAGTAGCGCCGACTGTCCGCCCGGCCGCCGCCCCCGGCGACCCCCACAGGGGCGCGGGCCGCGCCTGCCCGGCCCGCGTCCGGCCAGTCATCTCATCGCCTGCCGTCTCCGCAGCCGCCCGCTGTCGGGCTAGTGTTCAACGCTGCGGAGGCGGCCCCTGTTTTTGTAGCGCGTTTGCCCTTGTGATATGTTGGCCCGCCCTCTGTCGGGCGCGGCCCGTCGTCACGCGAGTCTGTTCGGCGGCCAGTCGGCGAACCTCGCGCTGCGTTACGTCGGTGCAATATGCTTTTATCAATACTTGATCACGCTACGTTCAACTTCCGTCTTCCACGGGCGCGCTCTACGCGGGACTGGGTTCGGCGGCGGCGCTGGACGCAGCCGGCCGCCGTTCGGCTCCCCTTCTGTGATATATTGTTGCGTTTGTTGGCGCCGTTGCCTGTCCGCGGAGCCGGCGGCTGCCCGGCCGCGGGCGCACCGCCGTGCTGGGGCGACACTCCGAGGGCGGCCGTCTGTCGACAGCTGCCGGGCGGCCGCTGTGGTCTCACGCCGCCGCCGGCAGCCGCTGTGGTCTCACGTCGCCGCCGGCCCTCGCCGGCCCCACCGCACCTATGCAACGTGGATTGTTGTCGCACCTGCACTGGTCCGCTACCGTACGCTGTTTAACGCTTGATATTTGTACACTGTGCCTGCATTCATATCACAGTGTTGGTTCGTAGTGTGTCGCGTATTTATCCATTATCGAATAAAGTGTGTTTAACTATCGTTCCGATCGAACTGTGTCCACTGAGGAGTGGGGAATGTGGCACGAGCCCCCCCCCCCCCCCCCCACCACGGCATGCGACCTTGTCGTACCGCTTGGTGGTCATTTCAGAATGCGAGGCCCCACTTAGACGAAGCACCTTTTGGCGGCAATCATCTTCATATCTTTCAGTGGGAGCAGAAACAGGTAGCTGTTCCATTGGCGTCGGCAGCAGAGCATTGTATTAGCAGGTTGGATGGTTTGTTTTTAATTGCAGATAAAAAACAAGTCATCTGCCACAATACCTAAAATCGCAGTTGTGATGTCATTCAGATGGTAGCCAGCTAACCTCAAGCTATGTGTTCATCAGTGATAGACGCCTCGTGTCATGACTATCCTGCCACGTTGGAGTCCGGATCCTGTTCCGCACAACATACGGGCAATCATCTTTGTGTGGACAAAGCTTGTGATCCCAGCAACGTCCACCGACCGCCTGGCCAAGCCGCTCTCAGTCTTGGAGACCAGGCTGGTGCTCCGTTTACAGTAAGTACGCTTCGGAATCGTGATTCTGCTAAAGTGGATTTTACGAGACGGAGTTGGCGTTTTTCATCCCCCCTCTGTTTTATTCAAGGCGCACACATCCCAAAAGACACACGAGCGTCACAAGACACTCCAGCACCCATAACACAGATTACAATGACCCTGGCATGGCAACAGATGCCCTTCGGTTCCGTGCGAACAAACCCGGTATGAAGACTCGCGATCACGGCACCATCGACAGTTGCCTCTGGTGATCACGGCACCATCGACAGTTGTCTCTGGTGATCAGGGTACCATCGACAATTGCCTCTGGTGATCAGGGTACCACCAACAGTTCCCTATGGCACTTAGGGCACCATCGGTAGTTGCCTATGACGACCAGGGCATTATTGACAGCTCCCTTTGGCGATCAGGGCACCATGGCCATGTACCGCTCGCGCAGCACGTAGGCGGCCAGCTTGGGCTTTCGGTCGCGCGTGAACACGCCCTTGCTGCAGAACTGCGGCCTGATGTACTCCTGTGGCACGGCGAAGTCGGCGAAGTTCCAGACCATCTCGCCGGCGAACCAAGGGCGAGGCACGCAACCGGTCGAAGCCGCGGAAGTACTGGCGCAGGAACTCGGCCTGGTAGTCCTCGGTCCAGATGAAGGCCGGCAGGTCGCGCAGGCCGGCGACGCTGCCGGCGCCGTACTCGCTGACGATGAGCGGCTTGCCGAAGGTGCGCCGCCACGCGAGCGCCTCGGCCACGATCTGCCGCTCGATCAGCTCGGTGCGGCCGCTGTCCTGGTACCAGGCGAAGTAGCGGTTGATGCATATCACGTCCATGGAGGCCGAGGCGAGGTCGGCGTCGTGAGCCACAGACACCACGGTGGTGATGGCGCGTGTCGGGTCCAGGGCGCGCGTGTGGTTGTACACCGTCTGGAAGTACGGGCCGGCCGCTTTCTGGTCCGACTGGGGCTCGTTGCCAAGCGACCAGACGACCACGGACGGCCGGTTCTTGTCGCGGCCCACCAGCTCGGTCATCACGCGCTGGTGTTTGGCCAGCAGCGTCGGGCCGAAGCCCTCCAGGCCGATGGCCGGGCTCTCGTCGATGACGACGATGCCGGCGGCGTCGGTGCGGTCGAGCAGCTCCTCGGCGTACGGGTAGTGCGAGGTGCGGAACGAGTTGGCGCCGCTCCAGAGGAGTAGGTTGATGTCGCGCGCGATCAGCGGCAGGCTCAGGCCGCGGCCCACGATGTTTGCGTCCTCGTGCTTGCCGAAGCCGCGGAAATAGAAGGGCTGCTCGTTGACGTAGAGCCGGTCGGCATCCCAGGCGACGGTGCGCACGCCGAACGGCTCCCTGTATACATCGAGCTCGTCGGCGCCGCGGATGCCGCGCTGGCGCGTCATCTGTACCACCTCCAGCGAGTAGAGGTGGCCGGCCGGCTCCCCCATGCCCACCGGCCACCAGAGCGTGGCGTTCGGGATCGTCACCATGCCGCGCACGCGCCCGTGCTCCGGCAACAGCACGAGCACGGTCGTGGCGACCACGCCGCCGAGTCCGTCCAGCACGCGGACCAGGCCCGGCTCGTACAGCTTGTCGTCGGTGCGCACCACGTCCACCTCGTAGCTGACGAAGGCGGTCGGCTGAGGCCCAGTACCGGCGCTAAAGTTAGTCGTGATGAAGATGTCGTTGATGAACACGGTGCGCGGCGTCGTGTACAGCTGCACCGAGCGGTGGATGCCGGCGTAGTGGAAGTACTCGAAGTTGTACGTCTGCTCGAAGTAGCCGGGTGGGTAGCGCTCCTCGTCCGTCTTGAACGTGATATGGCCTTGCGGTATGGTCTCCAGGTCCAGCGTGTTGTTCACCGCGACGGTGACCCAGTTGAAGCCGCCGGACAGGTCGAGCAGCGTGCCCACCTCGAGCTCGAACGGCAGGTGTCCGCCCTCGTGCGAGCCGGCCACCTCCCCGTTCACCCAGACTACGGCGATGTAATTAACGCTGCCGAAGCGGAGCACCACGCGGCGGTCCTTCCAGGCGCTGGGCACGTACAAGCCGCGGTCGTACCACGCCCAGCCCACGTAGTCACGCACCGCGCGCTCCGTGGTGATGTCGTTGAAGCTGCAGGGCACCGGCATGTCGATGACGTCGCCGGACGCCTCCAGGCGACGGCTGTACCAGCGGTCGCGAAAGCCGACATCTGGGTCGCTTGGCGGCGAGACGCGGAACTTCCACATGCCGTCCAGCGAGACCAGGTCACGAGACTCGGAGGCGCGCGGGTAGAGCAGACCCACCGCCGGCCGGCACACGCTCAGCAGCAGCAGCAGCAGGGTGAAGCGCGGAGCCATGGCTGCGGAGGAGTGGTCGCCGCCACTCAGACCAGCCCGGACAGCCACCGACCGGCGGGGAACCGCAGCCCGGCGGCACCGACAGACGCGCTCGACAGGGGCGCGACCCGGGCGCTGTCGGACGGCGCTCGTCACGGACCCGGCTGCCACGCCCTGACCGCCCGCGGCGTCACTGGCCGGCTCGCGGGGCGCCGGTCCGCCGTACCTGCCGGCCACCCCACTTCAAGCCGCGATCAATCCGCCACGGCGCGGGGAGGGCAGGCGTCGGCCGGCCCTGTCGCCCGCTGTGGCGGCTAGCCCCGCTCACTGCCGCCTTCTGAACCCAGCGCTCCGCAGATACGAGAGACGATAAGCACTGTCAGCTGACGCCGCCGAGGGAGGAGGCACCGCACACGGATCGTGGCCAGCGCTGTTGTTCTGGCCGGCGACTGCGCGGCAGGCCGCGGTCCAATGTGTAATGGAGCCGGTACAGCACGTGGGGCGGCTGCTGGTCTGCGTGGCTCCGATGTGACGGCCCGGTACTAATCGGTCAAGGTCAAAAACAGATTCGTGCTCCAACAGGAGCTTCTTGTGACGTGATTATGGTGACGGGAAAGCACAATGGCATACCTTACACAATGGCATACCTCACGTGCGTATGCATGCCATTACCTTTGGGATTTTCACACTTCACGTTAGGTCAGGTAATATGTATATATGTATATATGTATATATATATATATATATATATATATATATATATATATATGCATATCTGTTCAAACTCACAGCAGAGTCATCTTTTTGTGTTTTCTCAATAAATTTGATGACAACTCTTACCTCTTTACAATGTTCGCTTAAATTGGCACCAAAGCTGGTGATACAAAGAAAACATAGTTTGCTATACTGTATGACTCGGTATCAGTTATGTTTTCAACGTTTCATCTTTCACTAGACATGTTCTTGAGTGACAGTTTTGGACAAAGTCGATATAATTGCCTATTTGTAAAATTCAAATTCTCCCGCGACAAGGACCTGCAAGAAGGACCTCATGTCCAACTACATCAGGTTTTTTGTAATACCGGTAATGCCACACACATATCACATACATATCACAACGCAGACATAAGCGTTTACACATTACATATGCTCATCATTGACAGGTAACAACGCTGATCCGCGACACGCGAAACACTCAATGTTCCTGTGCTCCTAGCCCTAATGGTGGCCCTCTGTACAGATGGAAGGCTTCACGCGCATTTGCCTATTTATGAGAGCGTCCCATTCGCGGGTGTGTATCGCTTCTAGAGCGACGAGTCTTTGCCTTTGCGTGGAGCGTGGGATGACGGCGCTGTTGTTGAGCACTTGGCGTGTCAGGTGGGTTTTGTGTTGGATCTCCGTGTGTGTGCGCGGGCCGCCGTTTTGTTGGTGCATGGTCAGACGTCTGGAAATTGTCGTTGTGTGGCCAATATCAGCTCTAGATGACAGCGGCGCACAGTCTCCTTTGTGGCGTTTGTATTGGTAAAACTATCATTTTAAGTTATCTCAATTTTATTTTCATTTTTTTAGTTGATGAATTTGATTCCTTATATTCCAATTTTCTTGTTGCCAAACCATCGAAAAAGATCATCAGTCCGCTGTGATTTTCAATACAATTTGTGTGAGGAATAATGTGCTTCTTAAGTTTATGTACACACACACACACACACACACACACACATATATATATATATATATATATATATATATATATATATATATATATATATATATATATATATATATATATTATATATATATATATCATATTGTGCATCTGTTTCCTTATTGGTACGGTTTTCTGGACTTCTTATCATCTATTAACCATTATTCAAGAAATTATGTGAGATATGTTGTGCTATGTAGATGCCTAAGAGCAGCCCGTGGCTCACGCCCCACTCTGAACATCAGGATTGATAATACCATCATCATAGCCAGGTGCACTAACACGATGAGGCTCATAACGTGCTCATGCCCATGAATTTTTCACTCTTTTAACGAGTGAGTGAGTGATGTAACAAGCCGAAGCTAGCGAATGTTTAACGAGCAGAAGACCCGAAAAGACACTTTGTGGATGGTTTTCGAGCAAACGCACAACTACAAATACGAATACAAATGCCTTATGGTCCCTTAGTTAAACACATTCACCCGACCAGCGTAACCCAGCTTACGTCTCAGGGACGTGCAATTGAAGACATGATTTGCTGCCGTTTACATGGCAATTTCGTTCAGCAAGTAAGAATTTCCTTTAAAATTGGCGACGTGCCCGCGACGCAATAGCGGCTACGTTACCGAAACTTACCTCAAACGTAACTTTTATGGCACAGCGAAGCGCCATGCTGTGACTTTGGTTTTCCCCATGGCATATTGCACGGCGAATGTTTTTGAAGACTATTTGAGCTTTCGGAAACATTGTGAACATGGATGTTCAGCTCACTGAAAGGCTGTGTTTGCTCCTGGACACCTATGCACCAACGATATATCACGTGGTTTAGTGACGCACATGTTCAAACATGTTCATTTCATTCACGAATCATTCCAACGAGTTGCTCATTGTCTGATTTGGTACAACCGCAATAGTAGTAAAAATGCAATATTAAAATATGGCAAAAACCGCCCACAGCGTTTTCGAAGCACTCCAGTCAAACCCATGCAGTGAGACCATAAACAGGGAAGAACATCGTTTCCCTACCGGTTTGTATTTGGGTGCAGAAGTGAATGACAGCAGCGAATATAGTCCAGAAGACACTGTCAAACATGCGACCACATTCACAGGTTATCAATCATCCCGACGTTCACACAACTTCGTCAAAACAAAATAATCAATTAAATCTAAATGGACAAAACATTTTACACAACGACAAGCAAACAAAGATGGCACAACGGGACCGTCATTATCGTAGAGTCTGTGAACGCCCTTGCGGGTGAGAAAGCCAGTGATGGCCGGCGGTAGGTGGCTCGCAGGATGATGCTGCACGGTGCGAAAAAAACTGCGTACCATCGACATGCGAACAGCTGGCAGATCAAGGGCGCCCGTCGCTGCCGCCCAGGTGGCACGTTGGCATACGACGGTACGTGGGTTGAGTCGTCAACGGGACCCGCGAATCATTAGAAGCGAGTGGTCAACATTTGTATGGAATTTTGAACTGAAATAGCCATCTTGAAGATTATCCGATGCAGTTCACGGACCTGCCTTTCTTAAGACCTAAGATCTTTTAGTATCTGAGTTAAACGCCCGCAGGCAGGTGCATACTACTTCGGGGATTTTTCGAGTTTGCCCGTGTATCCATGACGCCATGAAAACGTTCCTCAAATCCTACCATGCAGCGATCTAGGCCATGCATGCTGTTGGCCATGCGGCGACCAAGGCCAGGTGCAATACGACATCGAGTCCTTCATATTTGGCGTCCGTGAGCACGATTTCCAGATATCACGGCCGTCAATCGGCTCTCAATCAGTGTTGTGCCAGGTAGGAAGACGCATTCAATGACTTGCATATTGATGTGCATATTTACTTAATAGGAGAAATGTATCGTCTAGATCATCCCTCTCCAATTAAAAGTATAACAATGCGTATGGGTGAGCGTATTTCATCATATCTGGCGCGTTCTTAACTATATTTTGATATGGGGCATTCCCTTTAAAGGCCCTGTACAAGCCAGACCGTCACGGTGAGTGACAAGGTCACTGATACCGCGCCGGCCCAGCGCTTGAGCAGTCACCGCCATTGAACCTCGCCGACGAGTGCCGGTGACGAGGGCGATCCTGGCTCCCAAGTTAATCTGCCTCTAGCACTCCGTTTAGATGACACGCCGCAGCTCCGCCACAGGCCGAGAGGCAGCACAGAAGATGAAGGGGGCTACGGGGCTGCGGGCATGGGGCTCCGGAAGACATGGGACTGGACGAGAAGTTTACGAACTGCGAGGGTAAAGTGGTGACGAATTTTATACAAATAGAAAAGTTGTTTACCACCCTGTTAAGTCCTTGTCCTTGTTGTTAAGTTTAATTTTATACAAAAGAAAAGTTGAGTTGCACTTTTTGACAACATGGGATGAATGCACCTCACAGAAAAGGGTACTTTCAGTAGTAGTTCATAGCACGTGCAGGGCCGGTGAAGGGCTTAACTTGTGTCTCGTAATGTCGGGGTGAAAAGATGAAGTTCTCTTCATGGAGTGTGGAGTGCAGGCTATTTAACGGCTATTTCGGTGGGATTCAGTTAAGGGGGCTGGATGTGAAGTGGGATGAAATCACTTGGGTGGTTTCCTCCTGACGGGGTTTCAAAACAGACAATTGATCCGGATGAGCGGAGTCTAGCAGTCAATTGTCGTCGGCATAGGACACTAGCCGTCCGCGAGGGCGGTGAAATGAAAGGCCGTTAGTGAAGATGATGAGGATGGGGCCGACCGAGGATCCCTGAGGGATCCTTTGAGTCAGCGGAGAAGAGAGAGGACCGCATCTCACCACCTTCTGCCGACCAGCATGGTGGCTCTCAAGCCATTTCGGATCGATGCCATATCACTGCAGCTTAATCAGGACACCGTGGTCGACACCATCAAAGGCACGGCTGAGATTAATGGAGGTGACGATGACAATGTCTCCAACGCCAACCCGACGTACCGCCCACTCAACGGCGTTGACGAGGGCGTCCTGTGTTGGGTAACAAGGTCTACGAGCGTACTGTGATGGAGCTAAAAGACCATGGGCAATGAGGTAGGACGACAGCTGCTCGTGCATAATTTGTTCTCATGTTTTGACAGCGCAAGTGAAATTGATATAGGTCTGAAATTACCAGCGCTCTCACGAGGGCTAGGTTTGTGAAGAGGGATGACAGAGGCAACCCTCCAGGAATTGGGAAAAACACAAGAGGCGACAGGAGTGTTCATAAGGTTACTTTATAAAGCTGCTTAAATTCGCTCATCGCTATATCAATTACGCCACCGGGCGTGGCAGCTATAGGCAGTCATTTTTATCCACATATCCATAAATATCGGAGTACATTCTGACTACCCCACTTTATGTGTAACCAGAGCTGGATGCTGGCGTTCCCAAGTAAATTGTGTATATATATATATATATATATATATATATATATATATATATTCCATATCAGTTCGTACACCAGTTTCGAACAAGATCAGCGTAACCTATCAGCATACAGTCGCAACGGCGAAGATATTCCGTTAAGAACGTCCAGCCAAAAAATGGGCTGCTCAAAGAGAAAAGTCTGCGGCGAAACGTTGACTACGTTCGGCTCAAAAATGACTGTAATTGGTTTGCCCTTTTATCTTCTTGGTGGCACTTCTGGTGGGGAGCACCTCGTAATATGGCGCTCTCCAGTGTTGCTGTTAGATATAACTGCTACTGAGCTTTCACCAGAGCATGTTTTTCGTGTCCGCCTTTCCTGCCAGGGTGAGAGACAGACGACGCATGTACCCTTAGCAGCTGAGTGCGTCGTTAAGCTCCAATGACACGCACAGAGCATGTTTGTCTGGAAATATGCGTCTAGGATGGCACACGCCTGTAAAGGAAATGTTCCATATCTAAAGATATTTAAGCAGGCATCATACTTGACACCAGTTAGCTCACCTACAATTGTCGATATTCTTAAGTGGAAAAGGCTGCTCTAGATAATACAATATCTCTGTTTAGTTAAGATTGTCCCTAATATATCATCGTTTGATCACGTCTTCGGGCAGACCTTCAAGACAGTTTTTTTAGTTCAAAATCCCCAAAATAAATGTGGAACATTCCATTTGAAAATGTTTAAACTTTCAAAGGGCACCGCATAGAGCATGTGCTTTAAAGCTCACGAATGACGTGCGTCATTCATTAGTTATCTGAGATTGCAAGATTGATATCCATTCATTTACTCGTTCCTTCAGAAATCGATTTCCGTCGATTGGAAGACAACTCGGTGCTTCTCCGTTCCGTTGAAACATGACGTCAGGGAAAGACCTTAAGAGGCAAGGTTGTATGTGCTCAATGAAGCATATAAATGTGACACGGCCATAGTAAGCAAATCTATCAAATCCTCAAAGTAGCTGACACGGTGCTGGTCAGCCACTAGGCGTGTGAGGCCCCTGGCAGCATCTCTGACAGCTAACGTATCTGATGCAAGCTTATTTATAAGCGTTTTGCCTTGTTCTCAGTGTGCTCTCGCCTGGGGTCTCGGCAGCTGGAGCATTTGCACACGTGGTTAGCCGGCTCCAACGTTTGGCGCCGTGCCAGTGCGGCAGCCAGCCGCCGGCGGCGGCTCTATCGCTGGGATCGCTGACCGGTCTGTTTGCGTGTGGACCGTGCACCGTCACCACGTGCCGGCTCATAACGCCGATCGACCGCTCGCGTCGCAGCGCCGAGGGCCCGTCTGTTGTCATCCGTCACCAGGGTATCGCCGGCGGCCTCGCAGGAGCTGGGGGGCCGCGACGACACGAGAGCGAACGGGCGTTGCGAGGGACCGAGCGCAGTTCAAGGCCAGTCACCGGGTACAAGGAGCGGCTGAGTAGCGCGTGCGGTGGCCGCCCGCAGTCAGGCTGCAGCCGGCAGACGTGTGAGTGTGGAGCCCACGCCGGTTGCAGTGCTTCGCGGCTCTCCGCTGCCTGTCCGCCGCGGCTGGACGTGCTCTCCCGCCACGCAGGCGTGACCAGCGCAGCAGCGGCGTGTGAAGCGCCCCTGCCAGCGACATGCTGCGTGTGCCGCTGCTGCTGGCCGTGACGTGGGCGCTGCTGGGCCGCGGCCGGGCCCGCTACGAGCCCACGTGGGAATCGCTCGACACGCGGCCGATCCCGGCCTGGTACGACGAGGCCAAGTTCGGCATCTTCCTGCACTGGGGCGTATACTCGGTGCCCAGCTTCGGCGAAGCCTGGTTCTGGCAGCAGTGGCGCGGCGACAAAAACAAGGCGCACGTCGAGTTCATGCGGCGCAACTACCGACCGGGCTTCACGTACGCCGACTTTGCGCCGCAGTTCACGGCCGAGTTCTTCGAGCCGGATCGCTGGGCGGACCTGTTCGCCGCCGCCGGCGCGCGCTATGTGGTGCTCACCACCAAGCACCACGAGGGCTTCACGCTGTGGCCGAGCAAGTACGCCTGGAACTGGAACGCCGTCGACACGGGGCCGAATCGCGACCTGGTGGGCGACCTGGCGCGCTCCGTGCGGAACCGCACCAACATTCGCTTCGGCGTCTACTACTCGCTGTTCGAGTACTTCAACCCGCACTGGTTGGCGGACAAGGCGAGCAACTTCACGCAGAACACATTCCCGGCGGCCAAAGCGATTCCGGAGCTGTACGAGCTGGTGTATGGCTACGAGCCGGACGTGATCTGGTCGGACGGCCAGCAGCCAGGCGCCCAGCTCCGACTACTGGGGGCAGCAAGCAGTTCCTCGCCTGGCTCTACAACGACTCGCCGATCCGCGACCGCGTCGTCACCAACGACCGCTGGGGCACGGACTGCGGCTGCAAGCACGGCGACTTCATCACCTGCGACAACCACTACAACCCGGGCGTGCTGCAGAAGCACAAGTGGGAGAACTGCATGACCGTCGACCGCTACTTCTGGGGCTACCGACGCAACATCTCGCTGGCCAGCATCCGCTCGATAGAGGAGCTGACCCGCGAGTTGGCCGAGACGGTCAGCTGCGGCGGCAACCTGCTGCTCAACGTGGGCCCACGCACGACGGTCGCATCGTGCCCAGCTTCGAGGAGCGGCTCCGCCAGATGGGCCAGTGGCTCAACATCAGCGGCAGGAGCCATCTACGCGTCGCGTCCGTGGGTGCACCAGAACGACAGCGTCACGCCCGGCGTGTGGTACACGCAGCGCGAGGGTCGCGTGTACGCCATCGTGCTGGACTGGCCGCCGGCCGGCCGCCTGCGCCTGGGGAGTCTGCGCCTGCGGCAGGCCAGCGGCCGCCTCACACTGCTGGGATTCGACGGTGGGCCTCTGCAGTGGCGCCAGCGGCCGGGCGCGCCGCTGCTGGTGCAGCTGCCGCCGCTGGAGAAGGTCAGCGCCCGCTGGGCCTGGGTGGTGCGCGCCGAGAACGCCGTGGCGCCGGGAGACGACGACGCCCGCGGGGGTAGACCGGTCAGGGGAAGACGCCGTCCAGCTGGCGGGAGGCGACGGTGCCGGTAAAACCTCCGAGTTTCTGAACGAGATAACATTCCGGAAGTTCTCCTGCTACAGGCAGACCGCCGCCTTCTGGCAGAACACTGTCGCCGTCGGAGACAGCTCGGCTGGGAAGAAGGCGCCCTCCAGCAACGACGCCAAACCCGGAAACTGATGCGGTATGGTTACGGCCGCAAACCTTGGCATGGACGAGCCTTTCTGCGTACACGAAGAGCGATCTCCAACCACGCGCTTAGATATTATCTAGATGAGAGATCAAGCAACGTTGAATTTGCTCTGAGCCCCAACAAAGCTGCTTAGTATATATATAAAACACTTGGTGGAGGGAAAGGTCATGGATGCTTTGGCGGCCCTTGCTCGGCTATGATCCTGGCTCAATCCCAATTATCACATAACCATGGGCGCCTGGTCTTTGAGCTTGTCGCTTGCTGTGCAACTTATGGCGTAGGGGTGATATACTTACATGGCGAGCGGCGTGTTTTGGAACTTCAAATGAAGGGCTGTGATAACCAACCATAGTGAAAGCCAAAAATCGACATTGTCCTGTTGGTCACGTAACAAAGCGCCACAAAATGTAAACAATCTAACGGTACGGTAGCAGTACAACATTGGGGTAATGGTACATAACAGCTTACAGCTTGCCTTGGGAGCAAGTGTGCTTTGTATCCTGTTGTGTTTATGGCATGATGGAATTGACCAAACCAAAACGTACACTGTTGCGACAATGCATTGCTCCGCAAGTAGCTTACCTCATAGTACAAGTGTCTGAGCCCGGCCCCACTTCATATGACAAGGTGAATGGGAGCGATGGAGTCCGGGTCCGATAATGAGTGAGATTCATCGATTTATGCCATTTATCCCTCATCAATCCGAATCTGGAATCGATTCTGAAGTCCTGATGGCTCAGATTAGCGCCAGCTAGTTGGTTTACCCGATATGACTAGATTTGTCACATTATGTCGATCATGCATTTAGTTACTTGGCTCGCGGGTAATCTATCACCTGTTCGAGAATGTCCGTGTGCTTCACTAAATGCCGTTTGTATAGGTCCGCTGGGATACAACTTTGGGTTCTGAATGTTGTTTTAGTCCAATTGTGCGAAGTGCTATAATGCAAGACCCTTTCGGGCTTTCAGAATGTGAAATGGTTTGGCTGCACTGTATTTTTCATAGATTTGTAATACCATAATAGCATTGGTATAGGTGGCGTTAATTGCCTACATCATTTGCGACCAAATATTTGATAGCCCCAACTTTTGGATATTAAAATGCAGCAATGTAACCATAACGAGCACTGGCTTGACGCCGTGTCCGAACCCATGACTGGAGCTACCATCAAAACTGTGCATGCGTATGCTGCAAGTCGCGAATTGCAAGTAGCAGGCAAGCATGGTCGCTCTATCCTCACTATCGACCACACTCTACCCAACGTCTGAGCCGGTCGAAAGCGAAGCCCTCGGATGGGGTTTGCCTCCCTCGGGTTTGTTCCTTCCTCTGAGATCTCAAAACGTATGAGTGCATAATTTGCACACATGAATACTCTCTTTGTCCTAGTTTGTGCGAAACTTTACATCGTCAGGCGCGACCTTCGGGTCAAATAAATTAAAATTGCTTTTAATTAATGCAAAGAAAGATCACAACCATACTTCAACAATATGACGTCAGTTTGATCTTATCAAGTCATGTTGTTGTAAAGTATGTTGGTATCTTTATTTGCATTAATTAAAAATACTGGTCACAGCCTTACATGGCGTATTCATGCTACAAATAGCGATGAACTTTGCGTACCGGGTATATTTTATTATTGCCTAAGGCTTGGTGCTACCACTTTTTGTTTTACCCATGTCCCTGTTACCCGTCCATGTTACGCTTTACCCTGTACGTGCACATGTCTCAGTCAGTGTTAACAAATCAGTGGCCGAAGTGCTCTAACGCGTAATTGATTCTCGCTGAGCTCCGGTCGGCTACCCCCCCCCCCCACCCCACCCTTCCCCCCACCCCTTGCTAAGAGAATGATGTGTGGGTACCTGTAATCCTCTGCAATCTAGACGACATTTTAAAGCCAGAGGTCATAATTCCGGGTCATTTCAGATCAGTGATTTTTCCTGAACTTGCAAGATGAAGCATCTTTTAAGATAGTTTTGGCATTTGAAGTAAACCCCGGGTCACCAAATATCCCGGGACGACAAGTTCCTCAATGTAAAGGTTGAACAAGGTAGTTTTAGTTCAAGGACCTCCCATGAGCCTCAGAGAAGCGATCAATAAAGCCGTTAACCTTTTTTTGATCAGTTAAGTTGAAACGAACGCAAAATGTACCAGTCAAATCACATTTTTCAGCATAAAAAACAACTGCTTGGGTCTTATCTCAAGCTGATCTCCATAAGTTCTCAAAGGTCAAAAAGGCACAAATCAATTGCACGTGCAGCGCCAGCACATTGGCATCCCGCACCTGATGACCGCGCCTGAGCAGCCTGTGTATCCTGGGTGAGGTGTGCGGTCTGGTGCCAATCGGGCTAACACCGGCACAATCGTCTGTTCAGCCTGCCAGAGCACGTATCGGGCAATATTTGGTGACAGCAGTCACACCGGCCACTCAGGCTCGGCATGTCGGAAGGGGTCTGTAGACACCAGGCAGAGACGGAGTCAGGCCCACCTCGACGCAACTGTTGAGCGGCCGACCGCCCTGTCTGAGGTATCAATGCTCTAAGTGTGTGCAAAGGACGCCTTCAGCTCTTATCAAATTCTGTTGGCAAGCCTGCATCACCATTGTTTAACATGTGCGGCAGTGTCACCTGGGCAGGAGCGGTCGAGACTAAAGACCGGTGAAAATGTCATGATTGGTTACCTAATTGCCCACTTCTCCATCATATTGCACAAGGGCGCAGCCAGGGCCTTGGTAAGATGAGAGGGGGTTACAAGGATGGGAAAAGAACCCCGGATGGTGAACCCCCCCCCCCCCCCACACACACACAAATGGATTTGACGACTTTATCTCAAGAGCATAGGATTTTTCGGTTCAATTTTATGTTTGATTTAGTCATTTGGAACAGAAGCCTACGAAGATACCAGAAGCAATCCTGTTCATATTTTGGAGTCTTAACTAAAGGAAGCGGGCGTTAAACGACTGCATGGAGCAGAATGCCGCCGCAACAGTTACACGGATCCTTTCTAGGCCGATAAAACTCGGAAGTTCGGTCAATTTCCTCCGGATTCTGTGGAGATATTCAGGACACCATGTGAACGTTGACGATAGAAATGAGGTCAAAATGTGCGTAAACGATTATTTGACCAACCCATATGCATCTGAGTGTTCAACCCCTGGTCAGAATCAATTATCGAAAAGTTATATAACATAGTTTTGAGCATGCGCGGTTGCAAGTCAGACACAACAACTTTTACCCCATTCCCATTCCTACAGACTGCGTGGGCCGCGCGGCGTCAGCCTTGTTAAGGTTTTATTATACAAGGCAATCGCAGAAACCTTTCGAAAAAGCCTATTTAGAACAACAACGCTCACGGTTATTTGAATCGATCTCGTGTTTTACAGAGTACAAAAGGCACGCTTATGCATGTGCGACGTATGCACCAGTTTCTGACATCACACTTGCGAAAATAGACGAAGATAGGTGAACAAGTTCATACAACTTTAAGCCGAGCGCCAAGTCAATCATGGCCATGCAGAACTGGTCGCTAGTCAGACTAGTAAAAAGAGAGTGAATAATGTATCGTCCGTAGACCTAAATACCGCAAAAGTTAGTCTTCTAGCCAAAGTCCTAACTTGGCACAGACGCAACGTCTAAGGACATTTTATTTCAGGTAGAGGAAGGAGTTGAGTGTTTTGCATTTGACCAGCGGTGGAAAGACTACATCTCAAAATTGTGTGATGGTAGCAACACACTGGTATCGCGACTGCACCGGGCCAACTTCAACACTAACTTCAACACGAGGTTACCACCAGCTTCAACAGATGCAACAGAAGCACCATCGAGACTGGCGAATGGACCCGTGACGTCGGTGGGGCAGACGCAGAAGGTGGTAACGAAGGTCAGCCGCATCCAGGTCGCATCCCGAATCTGTCGTTGAGATTTCCAGATATCGGAATGAACTTTCCTGGACCTTCCAGTAATGATGTAGAAGTCAGCGTACATAAATAAAAGCATAGCGTACGCGCACGTTAAAGGTACAGGCAAACTAAATGTCACTGCAGATCAGCGGAACTTCATCAGAGACCTTAGCAAAAATGATGAGATAATGGTTAAGCAGAGTGATAAGTGTAACGGTGTTGTAATTTTAGATAAGGTAACTTATGTGATCAGAGGTCACGTTATACTTACCGACGGAGACAGTTACGAAAAAACTCAGTACGAATGCAGTCCCTCAGGTAGAGGCTAAAACAAAAGAACGCTGAAGAGTACAGATAGCGGGAAACTTTCGGGCAAACCATCAAAGATCTAACATTTAAATACAGTACAACGCCTGTGTTCTATTGGCTGCATCAGTACCATAAGCCTGCAGTACCCTTTAGACCCGTGGTATCTCTGTGAGGTGCTCATACTGAAAAACTTCGTGTCTTTTGGAGGCAATACTCAACCAACCCAGGTTTTGCTGTTGTTTTCTCCACGCATCTGTGGGACAACAAACTTTTTAAAAGGGTTTCCAAACATTAACAGGCAGAATAGCTATCGGAGGGCAGTATTTTCTTCAGTGTAGATGTTGTCAATTTACATGGCAATAAATCAATCAATAGGGTTATCGCTGCCGTGAAAGCTAAGGTAGACAAACATTTCCATGGAGTGTCTTTAGGATAGTGTCTTCTCGTTCGGAGATGGTTACTTTCGACAGAAATTGAGCATAGCAATGGGGAGTCAATGCGCTGATCCTCTGGTGGTAAAAGTTCAGACCAAGTTGGCCCTGGCCGGCAGCCAAACCGACTTTCCAAGCTAGATGCATCGATGATTATGTTGGGGTATGGACGGGCGAACAACATGCCCTTGAGTGATTTCTAGAGCTCATGAACAATCAGCATCCAAATTTAGCCTTTACGATGGAGCATACAGGGTACGGAGAGGAGTCCCACCTTTGGACACGCTAGTGACGGTAAAACGGAGGGGCAACCGCACAACGTTAGAAATGGAGCCCTTTATCAAGCCCACCAACTCTGGTATAATTCTGCACTGCGAATGTGCATGTCCAACTTCCACCAAGCATAGTATAATTCGTAACGTGTCCTATAGGGATCCAAGCAACTCATAAAGTAGTGAAAGAGAAACAAAGAGTCTAAATAACATACGGACCTTGCTGATGGGCAATGGCTATTCTCCATGATTGATAGGTAGAATGTTGGAACAGGTCAAACAATCTAGAGTACGTGGGGCATGGATAGTAGGAAACGGGAGCACGCTCCGTCAGGCAACAGATTCTTAATACTCCTTGCATAGATTAGTACCTGCCTTGGAAAATCAAGCATAGGATTAGAAAATCAAAAGTGCGCATAGCTTTGAAGAATGACAATTAGTAGGTGGTAAAATCTTTTATCTCGAAGGCTAAGTGCCTAGGGGGCAAGAGGTGCTCTCTATTTATGCCTGGGTTTCGAGGGGTTCGCACAAAAAAAACGTGACAAAATATGCTTAGGTTGAAATCCAGGGAGGCACGGACTCTTTACCTCTTTTAGAGCTTAAAGTCATCTACAAAGCACAGGCCTGTCCAGGCA
>NW_023596921.1:35676198-35701210 GCF_011947565.3 Pollicipes pollicipes
GACCTAGGCAACCAGAGCCCTGATAAAAAAACGCAATGAGACCTGTACTCTAAATATGTCTCCTTACGGTTGTCCATAGAAAACCACGTGTTTTGTCTCAATATCTGCCCATATTCCACCACAAACTACGTATCCTCAATATCTGCCACGTATTCTCTCTCAAGAACGGCGAAAACCCGATAACTTTATTTGACAGCTTGATCAAAGGTTTAGCTTTAGAGTAACTAATTACAAGCCAAGCCATTGTTAGCAGCAACTGTAACTTTTCACGCCTTATACCCGCCCCGTTACAAAAGAGCTGAATTACAAACGACATAACGTTTACAAATTATAGTTGGCAACTAGTGGCTTAAATTGCCTTTTTCTGTCATTGTTCTCCGCGACCCAACAAATGTGGTTGTCTATGCCTCCCCAGAACCCGAAATGACAAAGAAACATAAGCTGCATTTTTTCCAAATCAGGGAGGTACGGCACAGTTCTGAGGAGTTGAAATAGAGAATGGTGATAAAGTTGTTGTGTGGGTTCACTTGTCTTCTTCCCGCCAGAGCTCAGGAGACCCATTAGATAGCCTCGCCCAGGAGGCTGTCCTGCGCGGAGGCCCCATTTTGTCCAGAGGGCCGACGCCACTTGAAAAGCTCCTCCCTTGTTCAAAATCCGTGGCATCACTCGTCCGAACAATGCTTTTTATGGCCATGATTTTCTATGGATGGAGGGATCTAAAGCCGCTAAGCTTAAAGACACCACCTCTCAAAATAATCGTGCTTCAAGACCCTTACCACCACGAGAGAGGCCCGAGATAGGGCTTCTCGACCGAAGCCTCGGGCACGGCCTATGTTGTTTGTGCGTAATCACGGGCGCCGATAAATGGCTTGTTCTCAATGGCTGAGCGGAGTGGGCTTCATCACGCCTTCCACATGGCTGTCCTATTTCCCCCCCCCCCCCCTCCCCGACGAACAACTAAACAGAGGCCCTCAGTGTGTTTCAAAACCCTGTGAAAGCCAGGCGTGTGTTTCTTTGATAGCCTGCTCTGCTTTTGTCCATTTTATTTTAATCCCTTTCGACCCTTTGTCCTTTGACTTTTTGCTGTTGATTCATATCCCTTTGAGTTTTATCTTTTTTAAATTTGAACGCTTTTGACGTGTCAACTTTGTGCTTTTTTTGCATTTGACTTTTATTCTGTTTGACGTGTCATTCGACTTTTTCCAGTCAACTTTTGTCCCTTGACTATTTGTCTTTCGACTTTTTGTCATGGAACCAAGAGTCATATGTCCGACGAAATCGGAGATGGCAGGGGGGAATGGATGCGGTATTGCAAGAATACTTTAATCATCAGTGCGTGTTAAACAGCGCACCAAGTGGTGCACAATCTAGCGTATTATGCCGTACGGCATTGACCCAGTGGGCTACGCATCCCCGTCTTGATCCACTGGTGGGTCGAAACCGCAACTCTATGTGTGAGCTCTGCTAACATTCGGTGTCATGCATGCTTCTCTTCCCGTGTCGTTCGAATTGTTCAAGAGCGGTTCCCGTGTAAGGCGCGCGGGCCGTGGTGATGGGCCGGCTGTTTTATCGCGGCACTCTCAGCTCACTGAATCTGGTACCGCCCATCTGTCACACGCTAGGACCATGTTCAACTTCCAACTAGAGCTACCGGGCTCTGGCGGATCCTTAGAACCAGCTCTGGCGAACGGCCATTGAGGCGGAACGGTGCAGCTGACCCAGAATGGATCCGTACTCTTTTTGACGATGCTCCCTTCTCAAACGTAATGCAAATATTCAACTGAGATTGGGAGTCATCGTAACAACCAAGCCAGGCAGGCAATGCCAAGGCTGGTAGGCTTCCCTTGATCAACAATGCTTTCCCTTTTTAGTCATAAAACCGCAAATATTAAACCACGTACAGAAACGAACTACAAAACTTACGTCACACGTACAAAACCCTCGGCGATGGTCTGACGCGATCTCCTTTGATCTCACACTGATCCTCTGCAGCACAAACCAGCTTGTTCCCACGCAGTAACCCAAATCATTCTCAAAACGTTCTCGGACACCCCATTGCTGTCCCGCGCTTCCGCGCCACACCCGCCATGGCTCGAGGTCTTCGCTGCGCGCCGGACCCCCACGGCTCGGGGTCTTCGCTCCGCGGCGGACCACTACGGCCCAGGGTCAGCGCTACGCGGCGGACCACCACGGCTCGGGGTCTACGCTCCGCGCCGGACCGCCACGACTCGGGTCTTCGCTCCTCGTCGGACAGCTACGGCCCGGGGTCTGCGCTCCTAGTCGGACCGCTAAGGCTCGGGGTCTGCGCTCCGCGCCGGACCGCCACGGCTCGGGGTCTGCGCTCCGCGCCGGACCGCCACGGCTCGGGGTCTGCGCTACGCGCCGGACCGCCACGGCTCGGGGTCTGCGCTCCGCGCCGGACCGCCACGCTCGGGGTCTGCGCTCCGCGCCGGACCGCCACGACTCGCAGCCGGCCGTGCCTCGCCGCCGGCTCCGCCCGGTTTCGCAGTTCACTCGGCGACCGCTCGCTAGCAGCCGTAACGAGCCGGGGAAAAAAGCGCCGCCGAGTCAGCGACGTAGACTGGCCGCCAGCACCGGCCTGGACTGCGAACAATCCGCCCGTAGCCGGCTCTGGCTCAACGCTACCTGAGCACCAGCCCGGTCAAACGGATCGGACCTTACGAAAAATCGTCTTCGTGTTGAGTTTTTAAGCTGAGCTTGAGCGTCAGCGCCATGCCGCGATTCATTTGGTCTATTTTGCTGACTGTGGGTCCTACGGCAAGCCGGCAGCGTGCAGTGGTGTTTGATCAGGGCGGTGTTTTAACGCACGTCACGGCTCAAGGCGAGACGAAACGTGCTGAGATTTCGACTGTTATGATTCGTTGCCGTTGAAAAGCTGTTTTTGGGGGCACAAGTTTTCCTGCTCGTTTAGGCAATGTGAACTATGAGAGCTCCTTTCGTACGTTCAACTCCCTTAAATCGTTTGGCCCCCCGCAGTTGTATTTTCTTCGCCCAACTCGTGCAACACGTGTATTTGTTGCCCGGCGCTTGCTATACCTGTACTTATGCTGCTGTCAACCAGCCAGCTTTGGATTTAGCATGGGGATAGCACTACTAAACATTGCAGCGGTCACAGTAGCGCGCTCAGATGAAAGCTCACTTTGAACATAGCTTCGCGGCGAGGTAAGCTCAGGAGCATCGGAAAATGGTGGTATTTCCGATGCCCCGTATCTGTCGGGGAAAGCGGGTGTTTCATCATCACAGCTCGCCTCGTCCTGCACAAGCTCATGCATTAGCCTTCAGTTGGCAAAGCTAGTGACCTTTGTAGGTTGCACTTCCTTTATCCGATAAATCTGCAACCCATGGGGTTATGTCCATAACCACCCGCCACCTATTTATAAGCAGCTGTACTCGTCCGTTTACATTTTCTAGCATTCTAGCTGTAAATTATGGAATAGTTTCAGGAAAGTCAAAACCATAGCTTACACCTATGCGGTAATAATTGCAAAAACAATGTTATTTTGTCTATTTGCGACTACAAAAAGCACAAATATTGACAACTTGTAGTTACTTCTGCAGTACGTATCATCCATGTACCCCACCTTTCGTGATCGTCTTAATCATGCCCACAATTTTCCAAATGTTTACACCCAGCTCAGCCCGTTAAACCCACTCCATGTCGGCGCCCACGGGGCAGTCTGAGGGAGAGCGTAAGCGCCTATGACACTAAAAGGAAAGGCGTCAGCGCCTGTGGCAGTCTGAGGGAGAGCGTCAGCGCCTGTGGCACTATGAGGGAGAGCGTCAGCGCCGGAGGCAGTCTGAGGGAAGGCGTCAGCGCCGGAGGCAGTCTGAGGGAGAGCGTCAGCGCCGGAGGCAGTCTGAGGGAGAGCGTCGGCGCCTATGTCACTATAAGGGAAGGCGTCAGCGCCTGTGGCAGTCTGAGGGAGAGCGTCAGCGCCTGTGGCAGTCTGAGGGAGAGCGTCAGCGCCTATGTCACTATAAGGGAAGGCGTCAGCGCCTGTGGCAGTCTGAGGGAGAGCGTCGGCGCCCCCGGCAGTCTGAGGGATAGCGTCGGCGCCTCCGACAGTCTGAGGGAGAGCGTCGGCGCCCCCGGCAGTCTGAGGGATAGCGTCGGCGCCCCCGACAGTCTGAGGGAGAGCGTCGGCGCCTCCGACAGTCTGAGGGACAGCGTCGGCGCCGGAGGCAGCCATCTGCGTGGTCCAAACGGCGTTACCTCACGGAGAAGCATAACCAGGACCCCTGGAGTTTCGCAGTGTAACCAGCGCGCGTAACTTCATGTGACGGTTCCCCAGGACCGGTGTGAACCTAGGCAGGCAGTCCGCCAAGCAGCAGCACCGTGACTGCTCCGCGCTCAGCGCCATCTGCAGCGTCCCAAAACTCAGCTACGGAGCGGCGTCAAAAACTCAGCCAGCTTGATAGACCGGTCAGAACAGGTCGGGATGGGCGGAGGGGCGACCACTCTCGATCGATAAGCATCCCCAAAACGCATGGCAACCCCACAACCAAAGTCATACCAGACCATCGCACTCCCGTGATCAGCCGTACCACGCCAGGGTGTAAACCCACAGACCCGTTCTTCAAAGGACAACCATGCTTATGGATGCCGTGTCCTTATCCAGTGTGGGTGTCGGCTCTGTTTGAGCGTGTCGCCCCCAGCGCGTTGTGAACTGAACCGCGGTAACATAAGGACAACTTCTGATACAGTCTGCTGCCTTATCACGATATATTAAAAGCACAGAAAGGGCGGCGATTCCCATGCATGATTACATCGCAAGCACAGAATCACAGAAGCTTTCAAAGAATGCACCGACGTGGACCATGTCATTTGGATCAGAGACTATCCAAAAACGCGTTGCAGCATCGCAGACATTGTTGATAGCACTTCTCGAAGCCCTCGTCTCCGTCATCCTGAAACGTGACCGCGGCGTCAGGGCGACGGAAGTCGGGGCCACCGAAAACGTTCAAATCAAATGGAAAAATCACGTGGGGACACAGCCTTACGACAAGGACGCTGAAAACCACAACGCATAAAAAATTCTGAGCCGTGGGGGTCTTGCGCTGATTAAAAATCCAATCCTGCTACAGGTATGTGCCAAAACACGGATCTTGCCAGCGGATGACGATCGGAAATTGACAGCAAAAAAGGGGTTGAATACGAAAGAACGACTGAGTGTGTATTTGTTTTCTTCGCGAGTCAGTACGCCCCGTAATCAGTGCCGCAGAATCGGCCTTCACACAATAGCATTCCAAAAGTTATTGCTTACCGACACATCCAAATGAGAACAGTGCAGTGCAAAGAAACCTACACCACTATAGAAATAATGCACCGAAGTCCCCTCACATGGCGCATGTACGATATCATTAACACGCAGCGTTTGTGCATCCACGCCAAGCCTAGAACCCTAAGGCCGACTCACATAGTAAGGGTCTCGAATGATAAGCTCGCCCTCTGGATCGTGCATGCCCAACAGCGCCACCTGCGCCTTCGAGCCAGATGGCGCCCGATCCTTCAGCTCCGAGATGTTGTCCTCGTCCATGCCGAATATATAATCAAACTCTTTGAAGTCTGATCGTTTCACCTGGAGTGAGAGCATAGGCACATTGCGGGATTTCTAGGCATCTCCGCATCTTTAGCAAGATGACACGTACCGTTCCGGGCCTCGTTATCACGTGGATGATAAAAGACGGCACGGTGAAAAATCACAGTTCCAGCAAGTTTCGTTCGTAGCTTAAGGGCTAACCAGCACTAAGTTAAAGGCTGTAGATTACACAGGGGGGATTGAATATACGTTGTATGTCATGTTCCACTGCACAGTCTACCTCGTGCGTATTGCCTCTGCCAATCTAATGCGCATCTCTAAGCTCGGTTGGCTGGCATGAGCAGTCATCCAAATCAGTGAGTATCCCCCCAGTAACCTACCAGGTGTGCCCTGCAGTCCATAGGTACGCCATGGCGCTTCATGGTGGCCTGGGCGCGGTGGTCGGGCGCACGGCCGGTGTGCCAGTCGCCTAGGGCGGCGCTGTCCACGCGCCACTGGTCACGTGCACCTCGCTCGGTCACCGCATGCAGGAAGACAGCCTCCGCGATGGGCGAGCGGCAGATGTTGCCTGGCGACGCGGCGGCCGTCATAGAGCGATCCTCTAAAGTGGGTCACAATGTGATAGGTGCAGGGCCTGATGACACACTGACTGACAGTCTGGACCAAGGGGAGACAGCTTAATGTATGATCACTGTGGGCATATCACATCATGGGAACAGGGTCTGGAAACAAACCACAGCAAGTCTGGAAGATTGTTTGGGGCCACTGCAGCAGGCCATGTGATAGCGACTGGGCCTTGTGCAAATGTGCAAGAGCTATGTTGGAACTCCAGGTCTGATGATACAAACCAACATGTGTCCAAAATATAATTTTCCATCATACACTGATGTTGCTAATATGCCATCAAAATGTTGGAAAAATCAACATTTCTTGGTATAATATAAACCAGGATAGTTTGTACTCCAGGATTGCGACCAGGTAAAACGAAATATTTTGTACTCCAAGGCACGATGAAAGCAGCTTTTGGAACAACAGCTTTTGAAAGCAAGAAGTGATGTTGGCAGCCATTACCATGCTCAGTTGTGAAATACTGGAAGGAAACAAATGCATTATAGCCACCTCACCAAAAATGTCACAAGATGTCTCATCCTCCCAATCACATATAGAACAACATGTTACCTATAACACTAATGGCCTGGTACGGAATCAATCAATAAGGTAAGAAAGAAGAATATTAGGGTAATCAGATTTCCGTCATAGTACCAGTTCAACACAAACCATGAGATGAGACACTCAGCAATGTCATGAACCCTATGCTTAAATTTTCTCCTGTGTTGGTGGGGAAATGCTAGACTTCACTGCAGAAGTGCTCATAAAACTGCATCACTGTCATTTTCAGGTCCTTGAAGCAGGTGCTTAACAGCTTTCTTGGTCAGGGTGTACTTTCCTACCTAATGTTAGAAAAAATCATTGTACACCATTTGTTGTGTTTAAGGTAGGACATGTGGTAAATAATTACAAAACAAGTAGATTCATGTTCTTACCTTCAAATTTTTTTGTAATTACGATGGCGAGCGCTCGAGCGCCACACACACACACAGCAGCCGCGACACCGGCGCCATTACTGCGCGCAGTCACAACATCACTGCGCATCAAGCAGCATCAAGAACCATAAAAATGTAGGGGGCCAAAGTAACAAGAATCCATGAAATCTGATCCTTGATGCCAACGATGGGTCCCAGGGGCATTGGGTGGGGAATGTAAAGCAAAATGAGAACATGGTGACTAAATAAAAGCTCACCATATCGTACCTATATATGGCATGGAACATGGATGCCAATGGGGTGCTGGGTTGAAGGGGTTATAGGGTGGGGAGGTTAGGTTAGGTTAGGTTAGGTTAGGTTAGGTTAGGTTAGGTAAGGTTAGGTTAGGTTAGGTTAGGTTAGGTTAGGTTAGGTTAGGTTAGGTTAGGTTAGGTTAGGTTAGGTTAGGTTGGGTTAGGTTAGGTTGGGTTCAGGTTAGGCTAGTTTAGGATATGCTCTGGACTATTCTGGTCTGTGTGTTTCATAAACATACCTAGATGTGATAAGAAACAATTTTCATTGCATTATTATTGTTACCTTGGTTCCATAATCTTTTATGGTTCTTGATAAGCAGAAATATTGTAATTATGCAACACAGAAACGACACTGAGGAGTCGAGGCAGTGTGCTGCGGTGCATGGGGCGCTCAGGAGCTTGCTATCATATTTATTAAAATTTGAAGGTAAGAGCATGATTCTACCTGTTTTGAGATTATTTACGATATGTTCCGCCTTAAACACAACAAATGGTGGACAATGTTTTTTCTAGCGTTAGGTAGGAAAGTACACCTACACTGCTTTCTTAGTAGCCTCAAGCGTCACTGGGTGCACAGTTAAACTTTTAGCAGGGTGGGTTGAACAAACCAGATGACAAGTGAATTCAAAAATTCCATTGTGGCTAAGCTGTCCCTGCTGCACACAAAAATCATGCAGTGTAGAAGATGAGGTGTTATTCTAGTGACACAATACTATGAGGTTTAATCAGCTAATTTGCTGATCTTGACAGGCTTCAGTGAGGGCTCATTGGGGCAGTACCATAGTTCTTTTTGATACAGGGCCCAGCGGTGCTGACTCGAGGACAGTAGTGGACAGTCGGCATACATAAGTGCTGAATGCTGAGGCTGCCCACGCACCCCACCGCCACCAACGATATTTGTGACACGATTTGCAGCCTGAAAGAAACAAAAAGACCCGAAAACCTACCTAAACAGATAAAAAGAACAGATTTTTTCATCCTTAAAATGTGTGAGGATATTTCACTGTATTCCCCACACTGCCAGCTTGCTCTGTGTAGCGCGCCGGTGTCATCTATGCGCCATGAATGGACGTGAAAGATGGGTGGTTTAAGATAGACCAAGAGCTGAACTAGTGCATAAACCCTTAGATATTAAGGAATATTTTGGTATAAAAAACAATACATAGCCTAATGTAGCTGAAAGAAGTAACTTAAATGTCCTCCTGATACTGAAAATATATTTTATTAATGCCACAAAAAATAAGCGTAATCTAGCACGTTGGCGCAAATTGTAAATAGCGCCAAAATACCAGCCCAGTATATCGATCAGCTGTTGCTTTCTTGTCTGCCCATGGTGTTCGTGGCAACATTGTTGCTGGCTGTTGCTTCTGCCACGGCGGGTCGAGGTTCTCTCGGTGGCATTGTTGAGGGGGCTGTCGAGGGCGTTGGGGCATGCCGTTTTTGCGCTGGAGGATTGTGGAATGCGGAAAAGTGAGGTGTTTATCGATGTCAAGTATGCGACCTTTTATGTGTGTGTGAGATCAAAATTGAGACTGTATCCATGTGGTTCGAGATGCTTAAAATGTCATTGAATTTACGTTGGTTGAAGTGAAGGCGTCATTGTGCGTTGGAAGAAACCGGATTCAGGCAGACAAAAAAAAAACATTTGTAACAAACTGTTAAAGGTAAGAAAACGGAACTGCTCGACAGTACTGAATGAATTTTCAAAGGGGGAAAGGTTTACCATTTTCACCATAATCTTCTCCCTGGGCAGCTGCATTCATTCCAAAAGCAAACAAATTTTTTTGGAGGGCACTTAATAAAATATTTGTTAAGCAGATGATTCCAGCTATGCACAAGCAGATACAAGTGAGTTGGTTATTGATGGAGTGAGCAGTCACAAAATGGAGGACCCATCATTTTCTTCTTACTCTTAATGGTGTCAGCAGGATTTGGGCTTGCGGTGTCTCAGTGGTAATGCCAGCTGTGTTGTGGAATTAGTTTTTCCAGCTTTGTTCAGTGTGAAGGTCAAGTGGTTTCTTCTTCCCATAGTATGTATGTTGATCCTCATTCACCTAAAACATTCATAGTTAAAACACTCAAGACATAGTTGCCCAGCCTTCCTTTTAAGTTCTAGTTCTCCAAATGTTTCACAAAAAGCTGTAAGTGATACAGTGTTGTCTATGAATACATCTAGGTTATGCAACCCTCACACTAACAATTTTTCAGGCTTTGAACTGGAAGTGAAAGATATTAAAACAGCTGGGGAGAGGATATAGCAGGAATCTGAAGCATTCTGCATGTGATACCAAGCAAGAAAATGACATCCATTATCAAGAACCAGATTTTGAAGCATTTATCCAAGTAAGCTTGCAAAGTGTTGAATTTTGATCTCAATACTCACAACTGAATTCAGATCTTGCTGAGATATCTGTGGTCAAAAGAAACATTTCACCCTTTTATAGGGTATGCTATATGGCCAGGTTATCTGTGTGAAAGGGAGGTTATCAATATTATCAAGATAATGTCTGACCAATGATTTGTGAACCAAACAGCAAAGCTTATTTACACATAACTTAAGGATATTCTTGCATGTTGTGTAAACAAGATCAGAAAGTGGTGATAACAACAAAAAGCATTCTGCATAGAAATTGCTATTGGATGACATAAATCAAGTCACTTTATTGAACCCCAGGCCTGTATATTGGCTATGCCTGCATATTCTATGCAATGAAAGTGCTTCCATTGTAGTTGGCTTTTGTATTGAATATTTTTAGCTTGTTGCATTGGGTGCATGTCAGTGCATGTGATATCACCTGTGGACAGCATTTTGTCATTTGGTAGTGCTGCATAAATGTTTGTCTTTCTTGTCTGATTTTTTTTGGGGTGACTTTGTTATAAGCCCAAAACTCTGCTGCAAAGGTCAAAAATGCAGAGCAGCAAGGGTGCATGTATGTGCTGCCATTCTTGCTATGCTGCTTTTGTGGTGTACTTGGTGGAACCACAAGTTTTGCAACTGAAGTTTGCTTCTTGATTTCAAAATCACCCATAATCTGAGGACAATTGTGCAGTTACCACTGGGTTTAAGCAAAGGACCCAGTCCTAGGAATGTGCTCAAAACACATTGTAATATGGCATGCCCAGCTGGCATCCAAAGTTGGTACCTTGATCGTGTGCTTCTGAATGACGTTGGCTGGGATCTCAGGTCGACAGCCCATACACATGCTCACATTGCTTTGAAGGACTGTAGCATCCCAGTTCCTGAACCCAAACTCAGTTTGCCTGTTGAACTTTTCCATACTGGACTATGTATGCCAATCATTTACTCAGGGCCGACAGCAGCGGCGGCCAATAGGACGGCCGCCAGCCGCTGCTGCCCGGTGGTGGTCGCAGGGGACACAGTGCGCAATATGCAAGGGAACTGAATGTTTCCTTTTGCAGAACCATGATCTGCCAATGATGAAAACAAAGGCTACGATCGCCGCCTAACACGTGCTGTTTAGTTAATTGTTTTCACGTGAAGCTGCTTTTTCTTTTAAAACACATCCAAAATTATGCGTCACCCGTGGATAAGCAAGCTCCCTGGGTCAGAAAGACGGTCTTTTGAGTTTTACGCGGTTTTTTGTATTGTTACTGGTTAATTTTTAACAGCCAATTGTTATGCAGCGAAAATTGCCGCCGTCCTGATGCAGCCCGTTTTGTCGAGTCTTCAAAATATCAAACCCACTGCTGTCTTGCATGCGGGGTGCAGTTGCCAGTCAGTTCGAGTTACCAGGCAGTTGGGGTTCCGAGCCCCATCCCACCATGAGCCAGATCGAGATGAATTCGGTTTCGTGTATTTTGGGGTGTTTAAAGCCGTTTTTGCTGAGCCCCCCCCCCCCCCCCCCCAGCCGCCGTATTCTGGAAAGTAGGCTCCCCGGTGCGGTTCATGGATCGTATGAGTATTTCCTGAAGGTCGCAGGATACCGTGGTAGCTCAAATACTGCTGTGATGTCCATAGTAACTGGTGACGGGTAACGCATTACACGGCACTGTGGAATCTATGGTTTAATGAATAACGTCATTTATAGCTGGAATTGATTCAGAAATGATGCCTGTAATTAGCTAAGATATGACCAAAAGAATATAATTTGCTACCTCAAATTCTACATTTTTTCATCTTCCATGCACTTAAGGGAAGCAAATCCTTGCCTTGCCGCGAAACGACCAGTGCTCTCTTTACGTAATGAGCCGGGTTTGAACTCGGTTTTGTAGACCAAAAGCTTGATGCTATACCGATTCCACGACTTACAAGCACTGTTTCCGGCTTTGGCTCGATCTTAACCATTTCAGAAGTGAGCCACATTCTTAGTCGAAATTACGTTTACACAAACATTTACGATAGTATTTGAAAGCAATGTCGGGACCAAATTCGCGTGGTTGGAGCTGATGGCGGATTTAATCTGCGGAAACAGAGTCGAGCGCACGCATTATGTCAGCAAAATGATCGCTTTATTTTGTGTCGACTGGTGAAACTACCAAGCTCACTGGAACCCTCTTGCTTGGGTCCAGTCTCTTGGCCTGGCTCACGCACTGGCCCCCTCCGAGTGTCCTAGAACAAGGCCTTGCCGTTTGGGATCCCAATGAATAGGCCGGCCGTTTTTCATGTCAACAGACAATCACCGGCCATAACCGTTGACGTCACATCCGATCGGATGGACGGCGGTGGCCCCAGACCGCTCTTGGTGAGCCTGGTTGTGCCCGTCATCTAGCGATGACGGGGGGGGGGGGGGGGGGGGCACGCCGCTGACACACGCCACGAGTGAGGCGCTCGTGTCTTGACATGCCGGCTGTCCAGAGGGACGGCGGCGCGACTGCCTGTCCCGGCGCCGACAACAGCGGCCGCGGCGGGGTCACGTGCTGACGGCTCCGCACGCTGGCCGCCCGCTGTCTCATCAGCTGTATGGACAGGAACCTGGACGCGCCCGTGATCTGATGATCAACGTTTGTGCCAGGCTAACATGACCCGTTCTATGATGAATGGAAACAATGCTTATATATGGATGGTGGTCTATTTTTGGGACGTTCGTACGCCTCTGACCAAAATGTACGCTTTTTACCGTGGGGACTTCGGTTTGGAGATGAGCCGTTGACTGCGCTTTGGTCTCCTCACCTCAGTGACGCGACTGACGGGTTCTAGTGAACACAACAGCCCAATGTGTCGGGAAATAATCGAACAGTGTTAGAAGTAGCGCCTTGCCTCCCAGCCGTGCGGGCGGCGGGTGCCCTGCGTCGGGAACATCCCACGCCCGCCAATTAAGCTCCATGCGGACGATGATTGCAGTTCCTGGCTTGCCAACTGCCGAGGCCGTTTCCCGTCCATCCATCTGGTATCGCAGAGCCTGCTGCCGTTTGGGAACATTATTTCCGGGTTTCGTGACGTTTTACGCAAAGGTGTTAGGATGTCGTGGTGCTTTGATTTTCGCTCATCGTTATGTCATATATTTGCCGCTGCGGACGCCAAAAATGTCTGAAAGCTAGAGCTCGTTGCAGTGGCTGGTCCGGCTGCTGTCAGTATGCGTACTCAAGGCTGGACTGACGGCTGCGGGTTACGCACCGCGTCCGTGGAGTTTGATTGGCGGAGGCTCGTGCTGGAGACGAGGCACAGTCCCCTGTGCAGGGCTCCCGACCAAAGGCACCGTGCCCGACCGCTGAGACGGTGACTTCGGCCGCTGCTGCCCGGCTAAAGGCGTCGTGTCCCGACCGCTGAGGCGGCTGCTTCGGCCGCTGCCGCCCGGCTAAAGGCGCCGTGTCCAACCGCTGAGGCGGCAGCTTCGGCCGCTGCCGCCCGGCTAAAGACGTCGTGTCCGACCGCTGAGGCGGCTGCTTCGGCCGCTGCCGCCCGGCTAAAGACGTCGTGTCCGACCGCTGAGGTAGCTGCTTCGGCCGCTGCCGCCCGGCTAAAGGCGTCGTGTCCGACCGCTGAGGCGGCTGCTTCGGCCGCTGTCGCCCGGCTAAAGGCGCCGCGTCCAACCGCTGAGGCGGCGTCTTCGGCCACTGCCGCCCTGATCAGCGTACCACACACCCGGCCAGTTTGCGCAGATATTACGCCATCTGGGTTACGGGGCGCACACCGGCGCGCTCAGGACTGGGGTCAGACAGGCCGACCAGGCTTCTGCAGGGTGTGGTCCATTGGAATGCGCTCAACGTCCGTTGTACACGCTCGGGTTTAGTGTGTATTGGCCAAAATACGGGCCTTGCGTGAAGGCAATGGCCGGAAATCCTGTTGTGCGCGACCCCAGACGGTTTTCAGTAATTCGGTGTCTGCCAACAGCTGTGCGGCGAGTGTAGATAACTCGGCGAATCGTGGAGCCGTTTCAGGCGGCGCGCATCTGGGAAAGACCCGGCTGTAGGCCGAGCCAAGGCTGGCGGACGGAGCCGGACCTGGCGCGTGATGGCCTGCCCGAACATGGTCCGCCGGTGGCAGGCTGGGTTTCAAGCGGCCCGATGCCGTAACCTATATCCTGTCCGCGAAATAATCCAGCAAGTGAACGCAATGTTCTTTGCAGAGTCCTGCTGAGGTCTGACATGGCACGGCCCATGGTTGTGGTGGACGCGCACACGTTTGCGTCAGTGGGACGGTGTTTATGCGTGGCTGCGAGTCGCCACGTGACAGAGCTGTCGCCGGTGTCGTCGACCTCAACGATAAACTGACTCAGAATAGAGGAGGTCTGCCAAATGTGCGTGGCTGTTGGCACGCCCAAATGCCCCAGTCATCATCATCGAACTGATCAGGCCGGATGAGAGCCGGATCCTGGACTCCGTCCAGCCGATCAAGGTCAGCAGTACCGCAGCTACACAGCGTCCCTGATGACGTGGTTGCGTCCGAGGGGCGCAGCCCAACCTGCCGGCCCTTGGTGGGTCGCTCTCACCGGCCGGCGACGCGCCGAAGCCGGACTGCATGCGCCGGCAGTTGTCGGAGCCGCCGTGTGTCGTTCGTTTCGTTCGAAATCAGCCGCCGTAGAAAACAAGCTAATGCGGAGGCTTTCTAGGGGAGATTGTAAACAAATGGCCGTTCGTTTCGCCCGTATGTTGCCCAATGGCCCCTGCCCGTTTAAAAACAAAACTACAAACGACGCTGCGTTGCATCGCGGCGGTATGGCCATAGCTTACGAAGAACAGTTACGTAGTGCGGGCCGAAGGTCAGTTAATTTTTTTGTCATCTTAAGTTTTGCTCATTTTTTGGCATCGACGGGCGACGTCACTCTGCCGTCCCAGAAGACTTGGTGATCGCTTGCTTGGTGGCAAAACTACTGGTGGCGTAGGTGCGACAACTTTGAGCATGATATTACGTGTGAAACCGCTTCATCAGATGAGGACATCGTTTGGCTATATGTGAATACGTACTCACCTTTCAACAACTCTGCACACTTACAAAGAACAGATAAGCTAGGGAAGTGTTCTGTCCCAAGGCTGTCTACTACGTCAAATAAGAAATTTGAAGGTAAGGACAGTGACAGACACATACATTGGACAAGAATGACCACTGCAGTTGTTGCCCCCGAAAACAGCAGTAAGCAATAGCAATTATAAAGAGCAACAAATTGCAGTCCGAGGCTCAAAGCAATATTAGCAACTTTGGTGTGTATTTTACCGCTGGCCACCATCCGCACACAAGTTGGGTGTTTATGGTCCAGCGTCATGAGGCATAAACGTATGATTCCTTCCACCTCCTGAATATGCTAATAACGCGCGGCGCCGTATCGTATGGACCGATTGGCAGCCTGGGCGCGCCCCATTGATTCCTGAATGGCGCGCCGTTTTGTGGCGTCTGCGTAGGTGGGCGCAGCGAGTGGGCCGGAGCCGGCCGGCGGGCCTCAGAGACGGCACGTCACTCTGTCAGGTGAATTATCCGCATTGGCGGAGTGGGCAGCGACGCCGGCCGGGCCCGTCGATCGCGCCCGGCTCCGGGGAGGCGAGCTGACCGGCGCCATCGACCGGAGCCGGCCCGGCGGCCAGCCGGATCCGGGGCCGGAGCCGGAGCCGGAGCCGGAGCCGGAGCCGGCCGGAGCCGGAGCCGGAGCCGGAGCCGGAGCCGGAGCCGAAGCCGAAGCCGAAGCCGGGGCCGGAGCCGGAGCCGGGGCCGGGGCCGGGGCCGGGGCCGGGGCCGGGGCCGGGGCCGGGGCCGGGGCCGGAGCCGGAGCCGGAGCCGGCCAGCTGGAGCCGGAGCCGCGGCCGGAGCCGGAGCCGGAGCCGGAGCCGGGGCCGGAGCCGGGGCCGGAGCCGGCCAGCTGGAGCCGGGGCCGCGGCCGGAGCCGGCCCGTCGGCCAGCCGGAGCCGGCCCGTCGACCAGCCGGAGCCGGCCCGTCGGCCAGCCGGAGCCGGAGCCGGAGCCGGCCCGTCGGCCGGCCGGAACCGGAGCCGGAGCCGGGGCCGGGGCCGGGGCCGGGGCCGGGGCCGGGGCCGGGGCCGGGGCCGGGGCCGGGGCCGGGGCCGGGGCCGGAGCCGGAGCCGGAGCCGGAGCCGGAGCCGGAGCCGGAGCCGGAGCGGGGCCTGGGCAACCCCGCACTGCCGGCTGCACTAAACACCCGTCGCCTGCTGCAAGTCTTCCTTTGTTCTTGTTCTTTGAGGCGCATGCCCGGCAAAAATATCGCCGATTGAAGAACTGCTCGTGGCTTGGGTACTGCTCCCACAAAATCGCACTTGCATGTGAGTGGGCGGCGTGGGACGGGCCGAACGGCGTTGTGGTCGTTACGATTTTTGATATAATGATTAAGTTTTTGTGTCATATAACAGATTGCCCTGCGAACAAAATAATGTTTGGTACGTCTTTTGTCACAACAGTGGCACAGCCTGCAGTGCGGAGAGGAGGAAAACTCTACTGCACGTCACTACATTACCTGTGTGTTGATTTGCATGCTGTCCTCGCCACAATTTTGACCAACGGGCTTGGCTGATACCCATCCAACTGTGCGGGCAAGGGCAGATATTGCTGTCACTGTCGCCAGGTCCGCCGTTGCGTACCACCGGCCGTTGGGCGGAGGAGGGGGATGTGTTCCCTATGTGTTCCCTCGTCACTATCAGCCCTAACTCCCATTGTCAGTTTGACCCCAACGTTGCCATGGGCGCGCGCGTGTCAGCATCGTGCGCACGTTTTTCGGCCGTGGATTTTGCAGACCTCTGCGCGGGATGCCATGCTTTCCGAGCATCAGTAGGCCTACGTTTCAGTTACTGGGGACACGGATTGCTGTTCGAGATCGAAGATGATCTAATTTGCTAGTTGGCTGTCATCTACCTTGCTCAAACTGTCAGGCTCAGTCATAACATGTGGGGTAGTCGATTTAGTGTGACTGTAACACGCGGGAAGTTTTACGCAACGCTGTTTGCCTATCAAAGCATTTGACACCTGCGAATGTCGTCTTTTCGGCGGGGAAAAATCGCGGTGTTTAAGTTGCATTGTGTTCTTTTTACGTCAACTGCATCGCTGGGCAGCTCTGGGTTCCACAAAAAGGCTTTTAAGTCCAGCGAAGCACATTGTTGCCAGTCTCGTCTTCCGTCTCCGTGTGGGTATTGATTTCAGACCCGACACCAGCGGACGGGGTGGGTGGCGGGCCCAGCCCACCTCAAAACAGCGCCAGACCTGCTCGCCACGCGTCCAGCCGGCACACTTCCCCCTGATGTGTCACGGGACGCAGGGCTGGCGGTTCCGTTTGTGTGAATATTGCAGGCATAGCTGATCCAAGGTGACGTAATGCGCGGCGAAGGAAGGCGAGTTTCACAGCAACCGGCGTTCATGTCTACCATTAATACGATATTTCTGGTCGAAATTCCGCTCGAGTTACGCAGCGTTTTATGGTACAAATGTTAGTTGAGAGTACATGACGTAACAGTAGGACATATGTTACATGATACGACAGTGCTTAACTGTTTTTGTTGGAATTTTTAAACATTCTGAAGCTTCAGGCTGCACTGCGCCTGCGACTTCTCGAACACCGGTTAAACATTCTGTGCTCACGTTGCACCTCAAACAACGCTGCGTGCGACACCGCAATGGATGCTTAAGTTTGGCTGGTCAATCAACCCATTGACCATGACGCGACAGCGTCCTCTCAATCAGGCGCACCATCTGACAGCGGCGTATTTTGTGACGTTCAGGCCCGAAATCAAACATAGCTTTGGCTGTCCGTTCAGAAAACCGCTTGCCTTTGATGACATGCGAAAGGATCCACCGGCGACTAGCATGGTATCCGCATCTTCAGGGAATGCGACTAGCTGCGCAAAAGTTGTTACAAATCCATGGCGCGTGAGTAAAGTGTAGTTGGGAAATTACACTATGTTGTAAGACCATTGAAAATGGGTTGGAAACCCCGGGCGAATAGCCGTAGAGCGCGAAAAGAGCCATTCCCACATACAGGACTGAGGTTTCGCGGAAACATTAGCACTGCTGTTACACTAATGGACAAGAGCTCTTGCATAACACGTAGCGCTCGTTGATTAGGGCCGTTACTCCATGCGACCGGTCTCACGGCGGTCCGGCCATGTGCTGCGTGGTGCACGTGCAGCCGCTGGGCTGGAGAGCGGGCATCTGTGCGGGGCCAGTCGTGGGCAGAAGAGGGCCGGAGGAAATGAGCCATGCAAATGGCATAGAACGTTGATAAAGTAAATCCGGCAGGAACTGACCGCACACCAGCAAGCTGAAACTAATTCAACTTGGCACCAGATTCCGGCTGCAAATTGAGATAGATCTTAAGTGTTGAAGAGGCCTGACTAGGTAAACTCGAAGGAGGATGTGTCAGTGCATTTCGAAAAGTGCATGTTCAGCCGGCTGAGGGCCAGAGCAGGGAGCGAAAAGTGGAGTGAACCCGCCTGTTATTTTGGTTTTGTTGTTGCATACTCGAGCCGGGATATTCTGCTGCTGCTGTTATGCGACCGAAGTCGATTGGAAGGCGGCTCACAGCACTAGCTGATGTTGCCAGAACCCAGCAGCGTTTGAATTTTAACACTTTGTCAGGGAATTTAACCCTGATAAAATTGGTTCTCCTGATTTCGCACTAGAAAGAATTAACCCTCGAAGCTCTCCGTGCACAAGTCACGCAATGATGATCCACACTTAGCGAGAAGTACCGGACATGCACCTGTCACAGTAATATATATCGTCCAGCAAACCACATCAAACGATTTTCTTACTAACGTCCGCAAACGATACCCGTCCGATTCAAACGATCCTCACCGGGGCTCCAATCGCAAAGCCTTCAAATCGGGCCTCGCTTGCTCTGTGCTCTCACTGCACAATAGTATGCACGCCACATGTGCGCCAAACCCGTCTACATTCGCGTATCGTCGTGCCGGTACAGGCCGGAGACAACCGTGGGAGCGCTCCCCGGAACCCCCGCAGACGGCCACGTTATGGGTGGGAGTGTTCCGCCTTTCTCGTGGCTGCCTCAGAGACGTCTCCGCTCCCTGGGCTCTCCGGCTCGAGATTGGCTGTTGCATGGCGTGGGGAGGCGCCAGTGATTGGCTGTTGCATGGCGTGAGGAGGCGCCAGTGATTGGTTGTTGCATGGCGTGGGGAGGCGCCAGTGATTGGCTGTTGCATGGCGTGGGGAGGCGCCAATGCTCGCGACGTCTCTGAACTGCCATCAGTTCGCAAAACAATGTGCACGGGAGCGGAACGTGGCCGATGACGCTGTGCATCGGCCCAGGTTTCGCCAACTCATATGAAATATATTATGGTAGACAAGGAAGAAGCGCGAAACCCATGCTGATGGCTTCTCGACGCTTGGGACAAGTGGAAGCGAAGGATTGCAAATCACGAGGGGTAGAGTCAGAAGGGCGAATTGAGATGGCTTTAGATACGTTACGATCAGTGCTCTTTCTTTCGTGCACAGGCTTGAAATTTCGTTCCAGATTTCATAAATAAACAATGGGTATTTCTGGCACTGGACAGTACTCGATGCCGAGCAGGCAGCCTACAGTTGAAAAGTGTACGGAGTGATCTTGAGATAGTTACAGGGGGAGAAGAGACAACAGTTTTTTCAATGTTTGTGAAATGTGCGTAAATGCAAGGTGTGCTTGAACGCGTTGTGTCAAGGCATTTATCTGGAAAGCATGAGCACAACACAAATTAGTTGATACACAAAACTAGTTAAAGCGGTTGTTGATGAACAAAACGTAAAGAAAGCCAATGATGTCAAGAGACGTCATTACCAACACACCAAAAAACTTCCGTTTTGTTCGACCTTGTATATGCAAGTGAATAAAAAAACTTAAACCCCATCCTGGTTTGGAAAAAGGTACTCCAAACCTGAATCCCCAAATCCAAATTCCCACTCTGGTACCCAGCTTGCTGAATTTCTGGGACCTGAGTTTGTGTTGTGAAAGAGACCGCCCTGGGCTACTTGTAACAAAACTTAGGTACTCGTCTGTTCATTTGTCCGAAGGGATGATGCGTCGATATCGAGCCCAGCAACCTTGCGGCCTGTAGGGACGACTGCTGCGGGTATTGGCTGGGTCCTGTCTGTTATTTATGCTTTTAGACAGCGCTGCATTGCTCCGCCGAGCGACATTGTGACGAAGCAATAGGACATGGAGCGTGGACGCGTTCTGGTGCAGGACAGGGAAGCGGGGTGTGCTGTCTACACTATCAGAACTGTCCTGCCCCCTCGGGCGTCTGCAATCTCACATGTGCGTGCGCTTGTTTCGCATGATGGCAGGCAAATCACGGACTATTTCTGTTTGCCAGTGACGTCTGAGCCAGGAAGTTGGCTAAGACTGTTTTGGCTTGGGATGGCGGCCCGCGAATAGAATAGCGGCCCAGAAGCCGCCTTTGCCAGCATTTAAGGTCGAGCTTTGGTCGCTTAAATATTCCGTCGTCGACCACACTTGTTTGAAGTGTGCATTGGCGTATGCTGTGGGGTTCTTCAGTAATCTCTTCCGGCTTTGGATTTTGTGTAGTATGTTGTTGAAAAGGGCGAAGTGTTATTACGCTTCGTTGTAGTAGCGTTTGGTGAAATGAACTTCAATAACGCTTGGCTGCCCATCAATTGATGTTTTGAGATCTTATGCTCAATAGCACTGACGCTCAGTACGCCAAGAGATGCTGCTTTTTGTTAAGGGCATATTCAAACAATCATTGGGATATACCATTAGAACACTCGCTTCAAAGCAGTGCTGATGGTCACGAGCGACTATTAACAACGCCTCGAGGCGCCGGACTTTCTCACCATTATCACAATGATTGTTTTGATATTCCCTGTAATCATGAGGCCTCTGGTATATTGGATGTCGGTTATTTTCCGCGAAAGAGCTCTTGGCGGTTAAAAAGGGGAGCTTACGGCCTTCATCAAGGATGCATGCGGTTATGATAACACAAGTCGCCGCATGATTGCACGCCAAGCGACTTCAGCACATGTGTTGCGTGAAGGCCACTTAATCAATCCGGGCTAGCGACTGCCTGTCGTATGGCAGCGTTTCCAGCCAGCCTCATGACGACCAGCGCCGCTCAGCCGTGCTGGGGATGGATCCCGATCGATGCACCCGCACCCTCGTCGCCAGTCGATGTGCCCAGACGTCGGCGGACCGCGAGTCCCTCGGTGACGCGCTGGTCCACCACTGTCGCTGAGCAATCGGATTACCTTCCGCAGGGACATGCGTGGTGTTTGGGTATATTGGTGCATTATGTCAACTGCGCGCGGTCCGAGTGACGCATGGCGCTTGCCTGATGTTGATGCCGTGTCGTATTTCCCGAACCGTGGAATGCGGTAGAGGCTAAGTCCCTGGGTTCGATGCATTTGAATGTTTGGATTTGGATTTGGGTTTGGGTTTGGTGGATATGTTTTAGGTCGTATGTTGCCACTTGCAGTGCATTTGTTACAAGAGTACCAAATAGCTCGGTTGTGGTCATACTTTGTACCTTTTTACTACGTATGGTCTGCATGGGTGACGGGCTGTCACGACTCTTTGGAAGCGGTCGGAGCGTACAGAGAATACGAACCGCATCTGCATCGTCGATGGGACGCTCGGTAATTCCCCACGCGCATTTCACTTCAAAATACGTAAATTGCCTCTTTTACTTCAGGAATGTAGTTGAACGTACATGATTCATGTCCTTAAATGATTAAGATCTCGTGGCACAGAGTCCGCGGTGCAAAAAGGCGTTAGTCACGTCTTGGACCCAAGGGACCTGCCGATGTAAGCTTCACCCTCTTCTGCCGGGTCCAGTGGTGTCATATTTGGTCGGAAAGCTGTGTGAAATTCGCCCGTATTTTCATGGTTGTCCGCGCAGGTGGAGTGTGTGGGCTCCAGGAACAGTCTGAAGCGTGATGTGTGCCAGACCCTGCACCAACCCTTAACCTCTTACTGGGCGGCCGCGCCTGCTCGCGTGCCTCAGTCACACTTGGCTGCAGAGCGCCGACACAGCCTCGCTGCAGCTGGTCTGCAGCGATCCCTGTCAACGTATCGCCCAGGCACGACGTCACCACAATCATAGAGCTCCCTCACGCTATTGTTTGGGTGTAAGCTCATCGTCTCACTGGCGTTTTAGCATCTTCCAATAGGCTTTTGGACATTTTGTGGTTAGATTTGGGCAGGCCGTGAACCAAGTTTTTCGATGACGTGTTTGTTTTTCGACTTCATTATCCTTGATAAAATAGGTCGAGTCGTTCATGCGCTGTAACACTATGCCAGCGCCATAGTGACGACACAAGTCATCCAGTCACACCTTTTAACAGAAGACACGAACAGTGAGGGGTGCATGCGGTCTCCGTCAGTGGAACTCACCGCATTTTCTGTTGAGCCCTGGTGAGGGACTCTCTCTCTCTCTCTCTCTCTCTCTCTCTCTCTCTCTCTCTCTCTCTCTCTCTCTCTCTCTCTCTCTCTTCTCTCTCTCTCTCTCTCTCTCTCTCTCTCTCTCTCTCTCTCTCTCTCTCTCTCTCTCTGTCTCTGTCTCTGTCTCTGTCTCTGTCTCTGTCTCTGTCTCTGTCTCTGTCTCTGTCTCTGTCTCTGTCTCTGTCTCTGTCTCTGTCTCTGTCTCTGTCTCTGTCTCTGTCTCTGTCTCTGTCTCTGTCTCTGTCTCTGTCTCTGTCTCTGTCTCTGTCTCTGTCTCTGTCTCTGTCTCTGTCTCTGTCTCTGTCTCTGTCTCTGTCTCTGTCTCTGTCTCTGTCTCTGTCTCTGTCTCTGTCTCTGTCTCTGTCTCTGTCTCTGTCTCTGTCTCTGTCTCTGTCTCTGTCTCTGTCTCTGTCTCTGTCTCTGTCTCTGTCTCTGTCTCTGTCTCTGTCTCTGTCTCTGTCTCTGTCTCTGTCTCTGTCTCTGTCTCTGTCTCTGTCTCTGTCTCTGTCTCTGTCTCTGTCTCTGTCTCTGTCTCTGTCTCTGTCTCTGTCTCTGTCTCTGTCTCTGTCTCTGTCTCTGTCTCTGTCTCTGTCTCTGTCTCTGTCTCTGTCTCTGTCTCTGTCTCTGTCTCTGTCTCTGTCTCTGTCTTGTCTCTGTCTCTGTCTCTGTCTCTCCTCTTCCCCCTTTCTCCCCTTCTGGAACTTCAACCTAGGGACAGTGAGCAAGTTCTTCACCGTGCCCTCGCCGCCACCGGGGCGGCTGCATTCGGACATACGAGCTTGTCTGTATAGAACAGAGAATGCAATTCATTCCTCTTGGTGACCGCATGCCATCTAGGTGCAAACACCGTTTAGATGTTGTCCGTGACTTTATTGGTGTTGCATTTCGCAGGTTGCATTGAATAAAAAGAGCGAATGGCCTAGGTGGTAAGCGTTACACACAATTTAACCCATGACACTTTGAACCTTCGAGATTATTGTGCTGGCCAATGCTTACATTTAGCGGAAGCATGTAAACTCGTTTTCGAAAGGGCGATTTTTTTGTTGCATTGTTCTTATGATCCATTGGGCGCTACCATCGCGCGCATGGCATCTCCCTGATCATCGCATATCTTCAAATACTAACAAGTTACCCGGCCTTTTACTGTTAGCTGTATAGGTCTGAGACTTCAGGTTCTGTGGCGGGAGCAATCGCTTACGCTGTGCCGCCAGCTGGAGACCTCTGCCCTGGCTCCGGATGTTTGGCTTACCGCAAAGACACTCGGAAATGGTCAGATGCTGTTCACGGCCTTGCCGTTTTTGGTGGCACAGCGTTCGATGTGTGCAAATTAAACCATGGCTGATAAGGCCCGTCCTTTTCTCACGGCTGAGTCCGTAGCCAATGTCATCCATCACTGCCGGGTCCAATCGAAATTGCATTTTGATAGCTGACATGGTGAAGTCGATATATATATATATATATATATATATATCTATATCTATATATATATGTGTGTGTGTGTGTGTGTGTGTGTGTGTGTGTGTGTGTGTGTGTGTGTGTGTGTGTGTGTGTGTGTGTGTGTGTGTGTGCGTGTGCGTGTGCGTGTGCGTGTGCGTGTGCGTGTGCGGGTGCGGGTGCGGGTGCGGGTGCGGGTGCGGGTGCGGGTGCGGGTGCGGGTGCGGGTGCGGGTGCGGGTGCGGGTGCGGGTGCGGGTGCGTGTGCGTGTGCGTGTGCGTGTGCGTGTGCGTGTGCGTGTGCGTGTGCGTGTGCGTGTGCGTGTGCGTGTGTGTGTGTTGCTGTCAAAAACGCTGTAACGTTGCCTTGTGTGACATGCAACAATATGAGGCGTTGGGGCAACTTTTTCACGCCCCATGTCATTGTTGTCAAGTGGCTGTTCGGTTGTATTACCACGCCTGAAATGACCCTCCTCTGTCTGACGTTTTGAGATTGCCATCAACGTGTAGAGTGTTCGTCTTTCATAGCCTGGCACAAATAGTCCTCTTCTAAGAAAGTGACATGATATCCAGCTATTCCTCTTCAAGGGAAGACATTTAGCTCTGATACAGCATCTGCCGTTTACCTAGCTGTGCCGGCGTGCCTTAACAGCGTATCGCTGCGGCAGGTTCGCCAAGAACCTGACGGCGGACAAGATCAACATCAGCACCATGCGCGGCGAGGGCGAGATGTCCAACCTGGAGCTGAACGAGGCGGTCATGACCGACCTGCTCGAGCTCCCCGCTTGGATGCGCATCACGCGCGTCTGGTGTAACCGGGTCGCCGTGCGCATCCACTGGACCAAGCTCAAGTCTGTGCCCATCTATGTGGTACGGCCGCCGACGCTGCGCGCGCGCCCGCCTGGCAATGTGGCGTGCGGCGGCTGGTGCTCCGCTGTGTGTGACGTTTGCTGGGGAGGTGCGTGCGTGACGGGCTGGGCTGACGTGCTGCGTACGGTGGCGGTGCCGCGTGTGACACGTGCTGTGGGACGGTGACACGTGCTGGGGGCGATGTGCTGTGGTGTGTATGTGGTCCGGGCGGCGTGTGCCGAAGATGCTGCAGTGGTGGGTGGCACGTGCTCAGGCGGGGCGTGTGGCAGGACGGCGTGCTGCTGCTGGGTTTGTATCCGTTCTTCGAAGACGGGGAGCCTGCAGGACTGAAGTCCCAGGGTCACCTGTCTGTGCTGCGTGGCTCGATAGCGCGACCTTGCGTATGGGATAAGTACGTGAATGCCCTTACCATCCGCGTGCACAACATGCTATGGCACCACCGCTTGTCTGCTTTCACGACGCACGTAACAGTGCTGTAATGATAATCGAAGCATAGTCCCGCTGACCAGCATGGAAAACCGCACACCA
>NW_023596921.1:35702210-35714369 GCF_011947565.3 Pollicipes pollicipes
CGCGATCTATGATATGCAAATGTACTATCAATAGCGAAGTCATCGTCCTGGCTTAATGAGATGCTCAATGTGCCCTGGGTTATTTGAACGGTACGCACGTGAGATCAAGCACGGTACGTGCGCCAGGACTTTAGGCGCGGTTTTAAATGATTTTTGCTAAAAAAAAACTGCAATAGCCGGGCACGTTGGACAAATTCTATGGATTGGGAGTGAGCCTTTCAAACCAGTCCATTGCCGGCCACTAGTCGCAACAGAGGACGCGGAATTTGTGCAATATGTTGAGCGGTAGGCATAAGAATCGATGCCTTTGGCACATATTGTATTAACCCCGCTTACCAGTGCATCCAACGGGTTGCAAGAACGGATAAGGCCATGCTGATCCGTTTGATGTGTTAACCTAGCTTTCTTACAAAATGTTCAAACTTCATGTCGTAAAACGTCGTCAGTTCGTGTTGGGCTAGAAAATGTCTGCCTTACTTCAACAAACATTTATAGACCCTGGACCGCTAAACGAGACCGCAAAATGTGTTTCTGGGAGCGAAAATTGATCTAGCAAATTTCTCCTTGATATCTGAAGCTCAACGAAATTAATAGTAGCGGGTGTTGTCAACTGAATCAGAGAAGTGACAAGACCCTTCGCGGCAAGGGTTCTCACCCGGACGGATCCGCTGTACAGAAAGTAAGTAACCATTACTAGTATGTAAGATTCTTGTAGTGAAAAGTGCCTGCCTCTCCGCAACTGCGGAAGGCGATGTGTGCAACATATCGAACCGAAAGTGAGGTGAGCCTCACCGTACTGTCCGAACTCAATGACGTAGCATTTCACGTAAGGCCAATGTGCGTACTAACTACCACACGTCCAAACGAAGTCATCCAGAGCTCGAGAGATTGCGTCATTTGCGCTCATGTGGTGTCAACGACGTTCGATTTAACGTAATACCTTTCCAATGAAACCGATCCAAATCCTCCAAATACTCTCCTCGACTTTGCTTTCTGGGTCCATTTCACCATGCCCTTTACAGCCCAGTGCATCATCTGGCATGGCTGTGGATTGCCGCCGCCGGGCACGTTTCACCGAAAGACCCAGACCCGGTGACCGACATGGTCATGATTCGCCTGATGGCATCTCTGACCTCACGGATGCCTCGAGGCTGCAGGGTTCCCTGAGGACAGCTTTGCGATCGACCGCGTCGTTGCGGCGAATCGGCCTCGGAACCGAAACCAGAACCGAATCCAAGGCCAGAAACCGGATCAGACGCGCCGTCATTGGTCTAGGCGTTGGACCAAAACCGGATAAGACGGTTTAAAATATAAAACGGATAAGACGCGCCGCCATTGGTCCAGAGATTGGCCAGAACCAGATCAGATGCCCCGCGCCTATCGTTGTAGGATGCGTAGGTCTCGATACTTGCCCACCAGCCATGGATTCGTCCCAGCCTCCACCTGGTCCAGTCACGCCGCCTCCCGCCGTCTTATCGACAACGTAGCGCAGTGACGGCAACCCCTTGGAGAATGGGAACCGGCGGCGAATACAATTTTTAAGTCTTTGCCAGAAACTGGATCAGCGCCTCTTTCCATGCAACGCCATCAGGGCTGGAAATAAATTGTGTTGCGAGAAGTTTTTGGTCCCATCCCCCCCCCCCCCCCACAACCGACTGTCCCTAGCGTAACGTCGTATCCAACAGTCACCGGGCTCACACAGCACGACATGCCGGTCGACCGGACGGGTGTTCGCGAAGTGCGATACATCCATTACACGTACCTGCGTGCAGGACATTTGAAGTGAACATATGATGAAACAGCGTTCCTACTCAGCATGCGCGGACTACCTTCCTTTTGTCATGTACAACGGACACACACACACACACACACACACACACACACACACACACACACACACACACACACACACACACACACACACCTGTTCATTTAGCAATACAGAGACTATAAACCCTTTAAGCTCGCATCCGGTTCAAATTATCTTGGAGACGGAGGTTTGCGGAGCATACAATGATAAAGCAGCTTGGATATGCAAGGTAGCGTAGGTATAGGACTTTATTAGTAAATCTCGTGACAATATTTTTGATGCATTCAAAACATTGCGGGTGCGCGCGCCAATAAGTCCCACCATAAATGCACACAATACAAAACCGGTTCCATAGCGTTAACACATGTTTGTCTTTTCACCGCACTGACAAACATTAGCACGCAGTTACTTGCATAGAAATGACCCACGGGCTACTTTTCCGTATGTAAATTATGACATTTCAATTGTAGGCATGTAGCCATTTGGCAACGTGTTAAAGGGAATGCTCCACAGTTGAGGATATTGAGGCGCGCATCAGATATCATGAAGCATACTTCATTTATGACAATTGGTACAGTTTTTAATGGAAAAGACTGCTCTAGACAACACAATTTCACAATTTAGTGAATATGCTCCTCAATGCGTCTTCGTTCGATTGCGTCATGAAACCTTTCTATGACATTGAAGTGCTGGCAAGCCAGCCTTTGGCCAAGGATAGCCAAGCTAGCCTTGTAGCACCCAAACTGCTAAAGAGATGTCAGAGTTGGTGTTAGAAGCGTTCGCTAAACAAAATGTCGTTATGTGTTCGTATTTTGGCGCTTTTCCGTGGTATCCTTGCGTATTTATCTGTAAATTTAAGACGTTTGCAGGTATTCACATGCTCGGTTAGGGTGTTATTCTTATGTTATTCCATTAAAAAGTCATTTTTTCGGTAACAACTAGCAAGCAAAGAAAGTCATATACGATTTCTTACATTATGTAGCATGAAACGTGGTTTGTGATTGAAGACTGCACAGCTTGCTCAACGTTGATTGGGGTCACTTAGCGCTCACTTTGCTTGGAAGTCAAGCCCCCGGACGCCAGATCTGTACCAAGACCCTAAAACTTGAAGGCATAACCGTTCGGGCCGAATTCCGCTGTTTTGACTGATGACGTCACAAGTGTACTCGGTCCGCAATGGTACACAGCCGGAACATGCCGTCCGCGGCTATTTTTTTTCCAAAGTTTCAGACCGCAAGCAAACACATGCTTTTAGGCTGCAACATAACAAGACTATTTCTCTTCCATGCCCTAATGCTACCGATGTGCGCTTGCATGCCTAAGGAAGATACTGTGATGATGACAAGTGGATGTGATATGGAATCCATTCTCAGGGTTGTCGCTCAACCCTTCCCATACATATTTGTAGCATTGACACACATGCAGAAACATGGTAAGGTTTGTTAGCTGTCATTCATGTGATGCTGAGATTTGAAGCCTCAAAATATTTTTGCAGCCAAGAAAAACCGGATCTTTCTTGCCGCTTTTGTTACGCATGGGACCAAAAACAAAACAGGCCAGCAAAAGTCTGACAACATTTTCGTGCTGAATACATAAGTTTATAGGCACTAATGGTAGACGAATTACGGACAGGAAATTCATAATTAATTTGGTAGTGGCATTTTTTGTGCCTCGGGGCCGGGGCCGGCCCCCCCCCCCCCCCCACCCCCACCCACACCTCTAACTTGATTCATTTCAATACTCTTTTGACCCTCCTACTCGGCCAATGAAGTGCAGTGAGTGTCTGAAGTGCTGGTTCACTTGAAATGTAGTCATCACCATCATATCTCATAATTGTCGCAACCACATCAGATTCAAATGGTATTCCATTTATCAACATCATCTTCAAATGGGATGTCATTTATCAACATCAGCTTCAACTTGAATGTTATTTCAATATATCGAAACAATGTCGAAACCGACCAAATATTTTACGATGTTAAGTTTAACATCAGGACTGCAAAGCAGTGGCCTATTATCATCAAACATTCCGTCAAAATCCAGTGAGTTCAGGCAGGCATAGCCAGAAACGTTTATCCTGCGGTTTGATAACCTTGGGCAAGGATCAATGCCATCTTAAATGATTGCACAACCTGCTTTAAGCAAAACATGGCAGACACAGCGAGGAAACCGCTTGTGGCTGCAACCTTCGTCAACCACGCTGCCGAGACAAGAAAGCCAACATAGGTACACCTAAGAAGCTGTTTCTGGAAAAATGGAGGCCGCAATTCCAAGCAGTATCGGGATCGAAGGGGCACATCAGCTTTTGCAACGAGCGAACCGACTGCGACTTCCCGCTAGAGTAACGAGAAAAATGAAAAACTGATTCATTTTCAGCACACACCAACGGCATCGTGCAAAACTCACAAAAATACAGCTTTAAACACCTCATAAACAAATCCGACACGCCCAACACCACTTTCCGACAGCACACCGGTGAGGTGAACTGAGCAAGAGCAAGCGACGCGTGCCGACGCGAATCAAGGTTGTTGAAATCCTTCTGTCTCCTCCGCGTCACGTGAATGACACTTAACATGAGCCTGTGGTGACACACAGGAATGAAAGGGGTCTGGATCTGTACGGTCGGACGATAATATTCTTCCTAGCCTTGAACGCCGCCTTGCCTGTAGGGTGACAAGATTTAATTGACGTTATTAAGGCGTCATGCATACCTGAATGGCCCTGAAGCAGACTGCACAACATAGCCTGCACATCTTTGAGGTTATGTAGCTCAGAAACTAGAGGGTTACAACTCTTAACCCTCGTCCTGACAGAGAAGGGGTTCATACAACCCCTCCTAGGGTTTTTGCATGCCTCGTTGGCATGCTGTGCAATCACGCCTAAATTTTCAGAAGTCAATGAGCCATTTATTGCGCATGTTTTAACACCAACGACGAATCCCTAGCTTTTCTAATGTCGGAGCAGCAGCGGTTCTTGAGGAACACTGCACGGCAATTTACGGCCGGCGCGGGCGGGGTGCCGTGGAACGCGAACGGCAGGCCGACGGTGTTACATTGAAGGGAACGTTCCACATTTGAAGATATTGACGCCAGCATGACATATGATGGATAAGCTCACTTATAACTGTTGGTATATTTTTAGGTGGAAAATATTCTCTGGCCAGCACAATTCTCTGGTGAATAAATTGGTTCCACAATACGTCATGGTTTAATTACGTCATTGCACCTTATACAATATTGATTGAGAGCCAATTGACGGCCGTTTTGCCCGGAATTTGGACTCACGAACGACATATGTGAACGCCTGAACAGTCATATTTTTATTGGCCATGATCGCCATACGCTTAACGGAATGGTAAGATTTGAATGACGTTATTATGGCATCATGGACTCCTGGCGACGTTGAAATAGTCTCTCCGAAATAGTCTGCACATATTCGCAGGCGTATAGCTCTGAGACTAGAGTGGTTTAGATCCCGAGAAGGGGAGGGGGGGGGGGGGCTGTGAACTGCACTGAATGATCTTCAAGATGACTATTTTAGTTCGGAGCCTCATACAAATGCAAAACACCCCCTTTGGGGGGGGGGGCTATACGTGATAACTGCACGCTAAAATCACAGAGCAATAAACTGTTGTACTCAGAATTAAATACCTTAAAAATTGAAACTGCATGTTTAAGTTTCATGTGGTCATGAGCCATGTAATTGTGGCGTAATGGGGTCGATTATTGACCTAACAGCATACAGACCAGTATTGGCTGCGAGATCTTGTTGAGTCAATCCACTGCTATTTTCGCTAAGCACTATTTATTAGTTTGTAAGCACCAGGGCGTGGCATTGATCCCCTCCCTGCCCTGAGGTCACCCTCTGAACGTGGTCTGGTCTCCACAGTGACCGCTGAGCATGGACCGTCCCCGCCAGCCGCCATGGTCGGACGTGAGCCCACCTCGCCGCCAAGCTGCCACCGGCCGGCTGACGGGTCTCCGTCCGCGCCTGAGACGGTCATTAGCCGTCGTCCGACCAGCTTAACGTCATCATAACGGTGTGAGAAACGAGCCCGCCCGGCCGACGTTAAGACGACCGGCCGGATATATGGGAAGACGTAATTGGCCGCATTGACGACTTTTTGATAGGGCAGTTAACGTCGGGCTTAATCAGGTGCCGGCCGCAACGGCGGAAAGAATTGGTGCTCCCAGTAACGGCGCGAGAGGAATTGGCGCTCTCAGTAACGGCGAGAGAAGAATGAGTGCTCCCAGACACGGTCGACAGCCGCGGCCATCCAGAAACTACCGAGCGGTGGTCTGGAAAGAGGAAGGCGTGCACAAAAGTGGGAGGCATGTAGCCAAGGTAAGTATACAATACAAATACAAGAACCATGGTGATAAAACTTTGCACATTTACATCGTGGTATCAAAAATGGAATTATATGGCAGCTTTATGATTTATTTTGGACTTAGTTGAGATACGGGAGCGTTCATAAGGCTCCAAACCTGACAGCGACGGGACTGTGAGCGAGCAAGCGAGCGAAAATCACAACAAAAAGACGTGCCATATTGGCTACCTCGAGGTAGGTATCAGACACTGGCCATACAAAAGCTTCTGGCAGCCACTGCGCTTTGAAATAGACCGGAAAAATGCTGTTTTCTATTTTGAAAAGATGCCGGCTCCAACTAGCAATATGCCCAATGTATGGCGCAGAGGCTCCAGTGTACGGGATGCTGGGCAGTGACTTGGTGCTTCGGTGTACCGTACAAGTGTACTTGCCTCGATGGGACCTTACCGGGACAACTGGCCTTCTCCGCAATAGCATGTTGCTCCAATGTGGGGCCAGCTAGTCGCGCTCGAGCAAAATTATCCAGGGGAAAGCTCACTAGAATAATAACATTGGCAGATGGTAATCACATTCACGAAGAATCACAAAGCTCAACGGAAGACGAATTGTTGTGTGCTCTGCAGACGTGCCGTGAAGGCGTCCTCAAAAGAATCGATTATCACAGACTATGAAAGTTGCTTTGGTGTAAACGAGTCACATATAATAGCATGCAGGGCATTTAACTAGACAAAGAAAACACTCTACAGGAGGTGTGATAAGGCACACAGCACGTGTTTTCACACAGAGGTATTGTAGCGAGCTACCTCAATCAACGGTGTAAGTGGCAGCGTCCTGATGTATGCAAAAGGTGAGGACATTGCTGAGGGTGGCGGAGCGCTGCCGCGGACGAGAAGGGAGAACAGCGCCCTTTTGCCTCAACGCATATCTGAACAACTCTTTCACGTCATCTTCAGACGTTAATGCCGCAACTGTTCTTGCTTCTAGCCTGACCTAGTGGTGATGCCTTACGAAAGGGAAACTCTAAGGGTCTTGGTTTTTGTTGGCTCTTTTGGCCTAGTATCAGACTGGATCCTGGTTCTTCTGGATTCTTAGACTTATTAGCAGGCTGGGTCCTGATTCTCACTGGATGTTAAGGCGCAATATTGGGCAAAATCCTTGTTCTCGCTGGACATTTCGGCTTAATATTCAGCTGGATCCTGGTCCCTGCTGGTGTTCTCTGCGAATTCTAGACTAGTTTCTGGGTCTGTCCTGGTTCCGGAACTAGGAACTCGTTCGAGGAAGATATCCTGGGAATCAGACACATGTCTGGTCAGTACCCTGACCTATGCCACAGATGATTGGATTGATTGCACTAAAAGATCCCACCGACGGTCCTCCAAATATACGTTTTGTTACACATTATTGCGTGGCTATGAGAAAATCAAGCGAGACTGTTACCGTTCATTTTCTGGCGTACTTTGTACTTTTTCTGTTTGCTTTTAAGTGTCGCGGTTTGTAGTTGTTGGTCGCATAATTTTGACTTCAGAAACGGGATGGGACGAATTTTTACAAAGAGGTAGGAAGAACACCAGAAATCTTGCATTTTTTGTATTTAGAAACTGGCAACTGGCCATATGCTCAATCTGGGATTCGACCATGCACGAATCGTGACATATCACACCTCATATTGCAGGGGTGCCAATTTTATGAATGGTTATATTCATGCATGATCGAGTTGCTGCCAGTGAAATTATGTGGAAGATAATTGTCGAGCACTTATCATGAGAGTCGCCGCACGTAACACGCTCGGGGAATTATCATCAGGCTCGCCACACATAACACGCTCGGTTGATTATCATCAGACTCGGCACACATAACACGCTCGGAGAATTATCATCGGATTCGCCACACATAACAAGCTCGGGGAATTCCCCAGAGCTGCTTGGAAGAAAGCGCTAAAAGCAAGAAGAGACGTACTGCAGACATGCTGGCAAGAGTTGAATGGAACATAAGACGTGTTCCACTTCTCAATGGCACAGATTCGAGGTTGTCTACTTGGGCACCCTTTGCCATCGGTGCCCAAGCCAAGATGGCATCAAGCGTGGTCTCGACGTGGAACTTGAATAAGTGCTCGCTGTTTGCCACAGGTCTAAAAATAGCTGCGAGGACACAGGGGCGTCAATTGCATGAATTATTATGCTCATGCATGATCGAGCTGCTGCCCATGCAATCAAGTGAAAGGCGATCAACAACCAATTACCATCGGACTCGCCACGCTAGAGATCACAAATCTGCGCTCGCCGTCAAGCCATTGTGTGGAATACCACTGAAATGATATCCCTGTTCATTTTTCATTGCGCCGTTTTGACTTCATTCGTGCTACCACAGCTGAAGTTTATGCTAGGTAGCAGCAGCAAGGTTCCAATAACTGGGATTTGTTTTTTGCTATTCAGGAGCCAATTTTGCGTCGCCTGTTTTATCTCTGTTGTGTCACGGGCAACCCCACGCTTGCGCACCAAAAATCCTGACAAGTGATGTTTACGGGCCACTCAACGTCTTCGACGCACAAACAACGTTGAATCATTGAAAGCCGCTGGCATCAACACGCCGCCACAATCCACTCCTCGCACGCCGTACAGCGGCAGGGAGCGCCTCCGGACCAACGGAGCGCGTACACCACTGGTCGGGTCCGAGCGGCATGAGAGGCGGGCTTGGCCGATGGCCTTAAAGTGGCGTAAGAGTCTTTGTCCGTCTTGGAAGAAGGCAGGAGCGTGGGTGAGCTAGTCCAGCAGCTCTTCATACGCTTCAAGAGGATGAAATTGAGACAAATAATCTTGATGATTCCGTGAAAACTGGAAACGGGCGTGTTCAGAACAAACAATTGCTGAATATCCAGGATATTTTCAAGATGATCATGGGGTGTGACCAGGATACCTTACCGAGATGTGTAGCCTCACAAACCTCACCTGAGAAACCTCACAAAACTACCACCAATACGCATTCACCGTATCGATGTCAATGCTTCAATGCGCATACACCAGCTGATGGAAATCAAAATGAGCCAGAAGATGATTGATGACGTGCTGAAAGTGAGCATGGAGATGTCCCAGAGAGTTGAGAAGGTGTTGCATGCGAAACCCACAGATGCCAGGGGCAATGCGACGATGGTCTCTGACTTCAGTTCGTGACGGGAGACAACCAGGGGCTCGTTGACAACAGGGGCCTCCACTCGCGCGCCCGTGCGTCCATCTTGCAGGCATATCCCCAGGGATAGGCCTGCAAGAATGAGGATGAACTGCGGTCAATAAGGGTAAACGAGTCAAGAACCCAATGAGCAAAAGAACCAAACCCAAGCCTACCCATTGTAAGGGTGTGGTTGATCTCCACAGGAACGACATCATTAGACTGTAAAAACTGCCAAACGCTTATTATTGTTATTTCAGGGTCTCCGCCTGGGAACAGGCACGGAGACCACACAATTATATGTGAAAGGTCAAGTCTGTGCCACTGATGCTGAATCAAAGTCGGCTGAAAACGAGGGTCGACCCCTATGAGTCAGTGAAATCTGGGCCAAGGGTCTTCTCGCCCGTCGGTTCTTTACCGGTTCGGTTCTTTAGAAAATAAAATCGAGGGTGCCAGAAACCAGGAGCGGAGCAAATGTATAAGCAGGCATGATTGCTCTCAGCCTAACATTGACGTGCTGCTTTTTATCTTCTCTCAACAACTTCGTGAAAATGAGTTTATACGACAGCCAGCCGTGGAAGGAAACGCCGGAAGTCTCCATTTCCTGTGTATTGACTCGTCATTCTCTCGCGAGAACACTGGTTATTTCCTTCAAATATCCGAACTCTAAATAGCTTGCCGTAAAAATTAATATCCTTTTGATTTTTTTAAAGTACATCTCTGATCGGGCTGTAGCAGGGCGGCCGTATAATGGAGTTCCGTGACGCGACAATGAAATGATACAATGACAATGAATGGCGAATGACAATGAAAAATGTAGCTACAAAAGTAAAGCCCACCACATATGGCGACGAGATAATAAGTGGGCTGGAAGGAAACATTGGCAACATTAAATGTTCCTGATAGGTGTGTATTTGCCATGCAGTTTGCAACACAGTTTTGGGCAAGATTAAGATAATACGTCAAGAGTAGGATTGAATATGTTTGTGGCTTTGGTGATTCAACGTGGACATTAAAAACAAACCGATTTCGGTTGGGAATTGTTAGACCGCTGCCACAAATATCAGCTTATCATAGCTGATTCAAAGTGACTCACCAACGGGCCTGTCGCGAGCGTCCATGATGAGCATGGCACGGAGTCATGAGGTGCTCTTCTGGGAATTAAGCAACTTTATGTCAGGCTTAAGGGAACTGGCAATTGTGCATATGATCTAGCTAAACGCACGAAAACGTCCGTAATGTGCAGCAGACAATACCCTTATGTTTCTGCTCTTTATTTCACAGTGAAATAAATATGCATTCCATGCCATGTTTTTGTTCATAGCCTAAGTGTCGCATTTTTGACACAATATCCAAATCCGTAGTGGACATCATGATCCACAATGCTCTGGCCGGGAAAATACTCAATGCTCAAGAACTTCCAAAATGTCATACCGCATGGTTGCCTCGTTGCAGAAACTGTTCTTGTGAGTACACCCGGTGTAACACGGGCAAACCAATCTAAAGCGGAAAAGGTCATGACAGAGCAACTGCGACTAAATAACCAACGTGTCATAGTCACCAGCGTGGGTCTCTGAACTATGCGGAACGCGTGAATTTTGTGGATAATGGTATAACAGCTATTTAACATGCGCTCGTGTGGGTTGAGGTCTTCCTGATCTTCCTCTCACTTGGAGCAGGTATGAAGCTTCACGGCGGTTGCATGAGGAGATATGGGGGCACCTGAAACACCAAAATGGAGTTTGACAAGTTTTGCCTTATATGACCCCAAGGTCGTGACCTGGAAACCTCAAACCTTAATACAAGTGAGTTCACACAGAGGCCATCCGACCCTGTCAGTTTAAGCCCTCCGGCTATATCAGTATTTGAGATCTCAATAGGCGGGGGGCAGCCTGACCTCCCCACCCCAGCGACAGGTATTCAGCCAGCTACCCGGGCGCGTGCCAAGAACGCGTGCAGTGGTCATAAAATGTTTTGTCAGATCTGACATAACCCTGAAGCATCTAGTCGATGCTTTTCTTTTTAATTCCTGTGTTCGCGGTGGTCTTGAGCTGAGTCTCTAACATGAGAGCATCTTCAATATCTGGTAATATCTCTCCTGCACGACGCAGTCAAGATTGTTATCCTGCCGGCACAATGTCAAGCGATTGATAGGTCCTGGAAAATAACTTTCAGGCAGTAACATCAATGTTGCCACGGGATGAGACCAAGAGTCTGATTCAAGTGCTTTCTTCAGTGGATTAACAAGCTATTTTGTAATTTGAACAGCCTAGCGGCGGGCGACCTCCGGAAGCTGTGTTTAACTTGATGTAACACTCGCAATACTGAATACCATCATCGCTCCCATCCAAATGCAGACGAGAGGAATCTAGCGGAGGAAAGGACAGAGGGCAGACAAAATTAGGGCCGTAGAGAGGAAAAGAGGAAGCAATAGAGAGAAAGAGAGAGAGGAGAGAGAGAGAGAGAGAGAGAGGAGAGAGAGAGAGAGAGAGAGAGAGAGAGAGAGAGAGAGAGGAGAGAGAGAGAGAGAGAGAGAGAGAGAGAGAGAGAGAGAGAGAGAGAGAGAGAGAGAGAGAGAGAGAGAGAGAGAGAGAGAGATGAAGGTGCAGAGAGAGGAGAGGAGAGAGAGAGAGAGGAGAGAGAGAGAGAGAGAGAGAGAAGAATATATATAGAATAATAATATCATATAGATATCGATATGAGATATGACGATATAGATAGGAGAGAGAGAGAGAGAGGAAGAGAGAGGAGAGAGAGAGGAGGAGAGAGAGAGAGAGAGAGAGAGAGAGAGAGAGAGAGAGGGAGAGAGAGAGAGGAGAGAGATAGAGAGAGAGAGAGAGAGAGAGAGAGAGAGGGA
>NW_023596921.1:35715369-35733001 GCF_011947565.3 Pollicipes pollicipes
TTTGTGAAACATTTGGAGAACTAGAACTTAAAAGGAAGGCTGGGCAACTATGTCTTGAGTGTTTTAACTATGAATGTTTTAGGTGAATGAGGATCAACATACATACTATGGGAAGAAGAAACCACTTGACCTTCACACTGAACAAAGCTGGAAAAAACTAATTCCACAACACAGCTGGCATTACCACTGAGACACCGCAAGCCCAAATCCTGCTGACACCATTAAGAGTAAGAAGAAAATGATGGGTCCTCCATTTTGTGACTGCTCACTCCATCAATAACCAACTCACTTGTATCTGCTTGTGCATAGCTGGAATCATCTGCTTAACAAATATTTTATTAAGTGCCCTCCAAAAAAATTTGTTTGCTTTTGGAATGAATGCAGCTGCCCAGGGAGAAGATTATGGTGAAAATGGTAAACCTTTCCCCCTTTGAAAATTCATTCAGTACTGTCGAGCAGTTCCGTTTTCTTACCTTTAACAGTTTGTTACAAATGTTTTTTTTTTGTCTGCCTGAATCCGGTTTCTTCCAACGCACAATGACGCCTTCACTTCAACCAACGTAAATTCAATGACATTTTAAGCATCTCGAACCACATGGATACAGTCTCAATTTGATCTCACACACACATAAAAGGTCGCATACTTGACATCGATAAACACCTCACTTTTCCGCATTCCACAATCCTCCAGCGCAAAAACGGCATGCCCCAACGCCCTCGACAGCCCCCTCAACAATGCCACCGAGAGAACCTCGACCCGCCGTGGCAGAAGCAACAGCCAGCAACAATGTTGCCACGAACACCATGGGCAGACAAGAAAGCAACAGCTGATCGATATACTGGGCTGGTATTTTGGCGCTATTTACAATTTGCGCCAACGTGCTAGATTACGCTTATTTTTTGTGGCATTAATAAAATATATTTTCAGTATCAGGAGGACATTTAAGTCACTTCTTTCAGCTACATTAGGCTATGTATTGTTTTTTATACCAAAATATTCCTTAATATCTAAAGGTTTATGCACTAGTTCAGCTCTTGGTCTATCTTAAACCACCCATCTTTCACGTCCATTCATGGCGCATAGATGACACCGGCGCGCTACACAGAGCAAGCTGGCAGTGTGGGGAATACAGTGAAATATCCTCACACATTTTAAGGATGAAAAAATCTGTTCTTTTTATCTGTTTAGGTAGGTTTTCGGGTCTTTTTGTTTCTTTCAGGCTGCAAATCGTGTCACAAATATCGTTGGTGGCGGTAGGGGTGCGTGGGCAGCCTCAGCATTCAGCACTTATGTATGCCGACTGTCCACTACTGTCCTCGAGTCAGCACCGCTGGGCCCTGTATCAAAAAGAACTATGGTACTGCCCCAATGAGCCCTCACTGAAGCCTGTCAAGATCAGCAAATTAGCTGATTAAACCTCATAGTATTGTGTCACTAGAATAACACCTCATCTTCTACACTGCATGATTTTTGTGTGCAGCAGGGACAGCTTAGCCACAATGGAATTTTTGAATTCACTTGTCATCTGGTTTGTTCAACCCACCCTGCTAAAAGTTTAACTGTGCACCCAGTGACGCTTGAGGCTACTAAGAAAGCAGTGTAGGTGTACTTTCCTACCTAACGCTAGAAAAAACATTGTCCACCATTTGTTGTGTTTAAGGCGGAACATATCGTAAATAATCTCAAAAACAGGTAGAATCATGCTCTTACCTTCAAATTTTAATAAATATGATAGCAAGCTCCTGAGCGCCCCATGCACCGCAGCACACTGCCTCGACTCCTCAGTGTCGTTTCTGTGTTGCATAATTACAATATTTCTGCTTATCAAGAACCATAAAAGATTATGGAACCAAGGTAACAATAATAATGCAATGAAAATTGTTTCTTATCACATCTAGGTATGTTTATGAAACACACAGACCAGAATAGTCCAGAGCATATCCTAAACTAGCCTAACCTGAACCCACCTAACCTAACCCAACCTAACCTAACCTAACCTAACCTAACCTAACCTAACCTACACTAACCTAACCTAACCTAACCTAACCTAACCTAACCTTACCTAACCTTACCTAACCTAACCTAACCTAACCTAACCTAACCTCCCCACCCTATAACCCCTTCAACCCAGCACCCCCATTGGCATCCATGTTCCATGCCATATATAGGTACGATATGGTGAGCTTTTATTTAGTCACCATGTTCTCATTTTGCTTTACATTCCCCGCCCAATGCCCAATGCCCCTGGGACGACCCATCGTTGGCATCAAGGATCAGATTTCATGGATTCTTGTTACTTTGGCCCCCTACATTTTTATGGTTCTTGATGCTGCTTGATGCGCAGTGATGTTGTGACTGCGCGCAGTAATGGCGCCGGTGTCGCGGCTGCTGTGTGTGTGTGTGGCGCTCGAGCGCTCGCCATCGTAATTACAAAAAATTTGAAGGTAAGAACATGAATCTACTTGTTTTGTAATTATTTACCACATGTCCTACCTTAAACACAACAAATGGTGTACAATGATTTTTTCTAACATTAGGTAGGAAAGTACACCCTGACCAAGAAAGCTGTTAAGCACCTGCTTCAAGGACCTGAAAATGACAGTGATGCAGTTTTATGAGCACTTCTGCAGTGAAGTCTAGCATTTCCCCACCAACACAGGAGAAAATTTAAGCATAGGGTTCATGACATTGCTGAGTGTCTCATCTCATGGTTTGTGTTGAACTGGTACTATGACGGAAATCTGATCACCCTAATATTCTTCTTTCTTACCTTATTGATTGATTCCGTACCAGGCCATTAGTGTTATAGGTAACATGTTGTTCTATATGTGATTGGGAGGATGAGACATCTTGTGACATTTTTGGTGAGGTGGCTATAATGCATTTGTTTCCTTCCAGTATTTCACAACTGAGCATGGTAATGGCTGCCAACATCACTTCTTGCTTTCAAAAGCTGTTGTTCCAAAAGCTGCTTTCATTGTGCCTTGGAGTACAAAATATTTCGTTTTACCTGGTCGCAATCCTGGGGTACAAACTATCCTGGTTTATATTATACCAAGAAATGTTGATTTTTCCAACATTTTGATGGCATATTAGCAACATCAGTGTATGATGGAAAATTATATTTTGGACACATGTTGGTTTGTATCATCAGACCTGGAGTTCCAACATAGCTCTTGCACATTTGCACAAGGCCCAGTCCCTATCACATGGCCTGCTGCAGTGGCCCCAAACAATCTTCCAGACTTGCTGTGGTTTGTTTCCAGACCCTGTTCCCATGATGTGATATGCCCACAGTGATCATACATTAAGCTGTCTCCCCTTGGTCCAGACTGTCAGTCAGTGTGTCATCAGGCCCTGCACCTATCACATTGTGACCCACTTTAGAGGATCGCTCTATGACGGCCGCCGCGTCGCCAGGCAACATCTGCCGCTCGCCCATCGCGGAGGCTGTCTTCCTGCATGCGGTGACCGAGCGAGGTGCACGTGACCAGTGGCGCGTGGACAGCGCCGCCCTGGGCGACTGGCACACCGGCCGTGCGCCCGACCACCGCGCCCAGGCCACCATGAAGCGCCATGGCGTACCTATGGACTGCAGGGCACGCCTGGTAGGTTACTGGGGGGATACTCACTGATTTGGATGACTGCTCATGCCAGCCAACCGAGCTTAGAGATGCGCATTAGATTGGCAGAGGCAATACGCACGAGGTAGACTGTGCAGTGGAACATGACATACAACGTATATTCAATCCCCCATGTGTAATCTACAGCCTTTAACTTAGTGCTGGTTGGCCCTTAAGCTACGAACGAAACTTGCTGGAACTGTGATTTTTCACCGTGCCGTCTTTTATCATCCACGTGATAACGAGGCCCGGAACGGTATGTGTCATCTTGCTAAAGATGCGGAGATGCCTAGAAATCCTGCAATGTGCCTATGCTATCACTCCAGGTGAAACGATCAGACTTCAAAGAGTTTGATTATATATTCGGCATGGACGAGGACAACATCTCGGAGCTGAAGGATCAGGCGCCATCTGGCTCGAAGGCACAGGTGGCGCTGTTGGGCATGCACGATCCAGAGGGCGAGCTTATCATTCGAGACCCTTACTATGTGAGTCGGCCTTAGGGTTCTAGGCTTGGCGTGGATGCACAAACGCTGCGTGTTAATGATATCGTACATGCGCCATGTGAGGGGACTTCGGTGCATTAGTTCTATAGTGGTGTAGGTTTCTTTGCACTACACTGTTCTCATTTGGATGTGTCGATAAGCAATAACTTTTGGAATGCTATTGTGTGAAGGCCGATTCTGCGGCACTGATTACGGGGCGTACTGACTCGCGAAGAAAACAAATACACACTCAGTCATTCTTTCGTATTTAACCCCTTTTTGCTGTCAATTTCCTATCGTCATCCGCTGGCAAGATCCGTGTTTTGGCACATACCTGCAGCAGGATTGGATTTTTAATCAGCGCAAGACCCCCACGGCTCAGAATTTTTTATGCGTTGTGGTTTTCAGCGTCCTTGTCGTAGGGCTGTGTCCCCACGTGATTTTTCCATTTGATTTGAACGTTTTCGGTGGCCCCGACTTCCGTCGCCCTGACGCCGCGGTCACGTTTCAGGATGACGGAGACGAGGGCTTCGAAAAGTGCTATCAACAATGTCTGCGATGCTGCAACGCGTTTTTGGATAGTCTCTGATCCAAATGACGTGGTCCACGTCGGTGCATTCTTTGAAAGCTTCTGTGATTTTGTGCTTGCGATGTAATCATGCGTGGGAATCGCTGCCCTTTCTGTGCTTTTAATATATCGTGATAAGGCAGCAGACTGTATCAGAAGTTGCCCTTATGTTACCGCGGTTCAGTTCACAACGCGTTGGGGGCGACACGCTCAAACAGAGCCGACACTCACACTGGATAAGGACACGGCATCCATAAGCATGGTTGTCCTTTGAAGAACGGGTCTGTGGGTTTACACCCTGGCGTGGTACGGCTGATCACGGGAGTGCGATGGTCTGGTATGACTTTGGTTGTGGGGTTGCCATGCGTTTTTGGGATGCTTATCGATCGAGAGTGGTCGGCCCTCCGCCCATCCCGACTTGTTCTGACCGGTCTATCAAGCTGGCTGAGTTTTTGACGCCGCTCCGTAGCTGAGTTTTGGGACGCTGCAGATGGCGCTGAGCGCGGAGCAGTCACGGTGCTGCTGCTTGGCGGACTGCCTGCCTAGGTCCACACCGGTCCTGGGGAACCGTCACATGAAGTTACGCGCGCTGGTTACACTGCGAAACTCCAAGGGTCCTGGTTATGCTTCTCCGTGAGGTAACGCCGTTTGGACCACGCAGATGGCTGCCTCCGGCGCCGACGCTGTCCCTCAGACTGTCGGAGGCGCCGACGCTCTCCCTCAGACTGTCGGGGGCGCCGACGCTATCCCTCAGACTGCCGGGGGCGCCGACGCTCTCCCTCAGACTGTCGGAGGCGCCGACGCTATCCCTCAGACTGCCGGGGGCGCCGACGCTCTCCCTCAGACTGCCACAGGCGCTGACGCCTTCCCTTATAGTGACATAGGCGCTGACGCTCTCCCTCAGACTGCCTCCGGTGCTGGCGCTCTCCCTCAGACTGCCACAGGCGCTGACGCCTTCCCTCATAGTGCCATAGGCGCCGGCGCTCTCCCTCAGACTGCCACAGGCGCTGACGCCTTCCCTTATAGTGACATAGGCGCCGACGCTCTCCCTCAGACTGCCTCCGGCGCTGACGCTCTCCCTCAGACTGCCTCCGGCGCTGACGCCTTCCCTCAGACTGCCTCCGGCGCTGACGCTCTCCCTCATAGTGCCACAGGCGCTGACGCTCTCCCTCAGACTGCCACAGGCGCTGACGCCTTTCCTTTTAGTGTCATAGGCGCTTACGCTCTCCCTCAGACTGCCCCGTGGGTGCCGACATGGAGTGGGTTTAACGGGCTGAGCTGGGTGTAAACATTTGGAAAATTGTGGACATGATTAAGACGATTACGAAAGGTGGGGTACATGGATGATACATACTTCAGAAGTAACTACAAGTTTGTGCTTTTTGTAGTGACAAATAGACAAAATAACATTGTTTTTGCAATTATTACCGCATAGGTGTAAGCTATGGTTTTTGTCTTTCCTGAAACTATTCCATAATTTACAGCTAGAATGCTAGAAAATGTAGACGGACGAGTACAGCTGCTTATAAATAGGTGGCGGGTGGTTATGGACATAACCTCACGGGTTGCGGATTTATCGGATAAAGGAAGTGCAACTTACAAAGGTCACTAGCTTTGCCAACTGAAGGCTAATGCATGAGCTTGTGCAGGACGAGGCGAGCTGTGATGATGAAACACCCACTGTCCCCGACAGATACGGGGCATCGGAAATACCACCATTTTCCGATGCTCCTGAGCTTACCTCGCCGCGAAGCGATGTTCAAAGTGAGCTTTCATCTGAGCGCGCTACTGTGACCGCTGCAATGTTTAGTAGTGCTATCCCCATGCTAAATCCAAAGCTGGCTGGTTGACAACAGCATAAGTACAGGTATAGCAAGCGCCGGGCAACAAATACACGTGTTGCACGAGTTGGGCGAAGAAAATACAACTGCGGGGGGCCAAACGATTTAAGGGAGTTGAACGTACGAAAGGAGCTCTCATAGTTCACATTGCCTAAACGAGCAGGAAACTTGTGCCCCCAAAAACAGCTTTTCAACGGCAACGAATCATAACAGTCGAAATCTCAGCACGTTTCGTCTCGCCTTGAGCCGTGACGTGCGTTAAAACACCGCCCTGATCAAACACCACTGCACGCTGCCGGCTTGCCGTAGGACCCACAGTCAGCAAAATAGACCAAATGAATCGCGGCATGGCGCTGACGCTCAAGCTCAGCTTAAAAACTCAACACGAAGACGATTTTTCGTAAGGTCCGATCCGTTTGACCGGGCTGGTGCTCAGGTAGCGTTGAGCCAGAGCCGGCTACGGGCGGATTGTTCGCAGTCCAGGCCGGTGCTGGCGGCCAGTCTACGTCGCTGACTCGGCGGCGCTTTTTTCCCCGGCTCGTTACGGCTGCTAGCGAGCGGTCGCCGAGTGAACTGCGAAACCGGGCGGAGCCGGCGGCGAGGCACGGCCGGCTGCGAGTCGTGGCGGTCCGGCGCGGAGCGCAGACCCCGAGCCGTGGCGGTCCGGCGCGGAGCGCAGACCCCGAGCCGTGGCGGTCCGGCGCGTAGCGCAGACCCCGAGCCGTGGCGGTCCGGCGCGGAGCGCAGACCCCGAGCCGTGGCGGTCCGGCGCGGAGCGCAGACCCCGAGCCTTAGCGGTCCGACTAGGAGCGCAGACCCCGGGCCGTAGCTGTCCGACGAGGAGCGAAGACCCCGAGTCGTGGCGGTCCGGCGCGGAGCGTAGACCCCGAGCCGTGGTGGTCCGCCGCGTAGCGCTGACCCTGGGCCGTAGTGGTCCGCCGCGGAGCGAAGACCCCGAGCCGTGGGGGTCCGGCGCGCAGCGAAGACCTCGAGCCATGGCGGTGTGGCGCGGAGCGCGGGACAGCAATGGGTGTCCGAGAACGTTTTGAGAATGATTTGGGTTACTGCGTGGGAACAAGCTGGTTTGTGCTGCAGAGGATCAGTGTGAGATCAAAGGAGATCGCGTCAGACCATCGCCGAGGGTTTTGTACGTGTGACGTAAGTTTTGTAGTTCGTTTCTGTACGTGGTTTAATATTTTGCGGTTTTTATGACTAAAAAGGGAAAGCATTGTTGATCAAGGGAAGCCTACCAGCCTTGGCATTGCCTGCCTGGCTTGGTTGTTACGATGACTCCCAATCTCAGTTGAATATTTGCATTACGTTTGAGAAGGGAGCATCGTCAAAAAGAGTACGGATCCATTCTGGGTCAGCTGCACCGTTCCGCCTCAATGGCCGTTCGCCAGAGCTGGTTCTAAGGATCCGCCAGAGCCCGGTAGCTCTAGTTGGAAGTTGAACATGGTCCTAGCGTGTGACAGATGGGCGGTACCAGATTCAGTGAGCTGAGAGTGCCGCGATAAAACAGCCGGCCCCATCACCACGGCCCGCGCGCCTTACACGGGAACCGCTCTTGAACAATTCGAACGACACGGGAAGAGAAGCATGCATGACACCGAATGTTAGCAGAGCTCACACATAGAGTTGCGGTTTCGACCGACCAGTGGATCAAGACGGGGATGCGTAGCCCACTGGGTCAATGCCGTACGGCATAATACGCTAGATTGTGCACCACTTGGTGCGCTGTTTAACACGCATTGATGATTAAAATATTCTTGGAATACCGCATCCATTCCCCCTGCCATCTCCGATTTCGTCGGACATATGACTCTTGGTTCCATGACAAAAAGTCGAAAGACAAATAGTCAAGGGACAAAAGTCGAATGACACGTCAAACAGAATAAAAGTCAAATGCAAAAAAAGCACAAAGTTGACACGTCAAAAGCGTTCAAATTTTAAAAAAGATAAAACTCAAAGGGATATGAATCAACAGCAAAAAGTCAAAGGAAAAAGGGTCGAAAGGGATTAAAGTAAAATGGACAAAAGCAGAGCAGGCTATCAAAGAAACACATGCCTGGCTTTCACAGGGTTTTGAAACACACTGAGGGCCTCTGTTTAGTTGTTCGTCGGGGAGGGGGGGGGGGGGGGGAACAGGACAGCCATGTGGAAGGCGTGATGAAGCCCACTCCGCTCAGCCAATGAAAACAAGCCATTTATCGGCGCCGTGATTACGCACAAACAACATAGGCCGTGCCCGAGGCTTCGGTCGAGAAGCCCTATCTCGGGCCTCTCTCGTGGTGGTAAGGGTCTTGAAGCACGATTATTTTGAGAGGTGGTGTCTTTAAGCTTAGCGGCTTTAGATCCCTCCATCCATAGAAAATCATGGCCATAAAAAGCATTGCTCGGACGAGTGATGCCACGGGTTTTGAACAAGGGAGAAGCTTTTCAAGTGGCGTCGGCCCTCTGGACAAAATGGGGCCTCCGCGCAGGACAGCCTCCTGGGCGAGGCTATCTAATGGGTCTCCTGAGCTCTGGCGGGAAGAAGACAAGTGAACCCACACAACAACTTTATCACCATTCTCTATTCCAACTCCTCAGAACTGTGCCGTACCTCCCTGATTTGGAAAAAATGCAGCTTATGTTTCTTTGTCATTTCGGGTTCTGGGGAGGCATAGGCAACCACATTTGTTGGGTCGCGGAGAACAATGACAGAAAAAGGCAATTTAAGCCACTAGTTGCCAACTATAATTTGTAAACGTTATGTCGTTTGTAATTCAGCTCTTTTTGTAACGGGGCGGGTATAAGGCGTGAAAAGTAACAGTTCCTGCTAACAATGGTTTGGCTTGTAATTAGTTACTGTAAAGCTAAACCTTTGATCAAGCTGTCAAATAAAGTTATCGGGTTTTCGCCGTTCTTGAGAGAGAATACGTGGCAGATATTGAGGATACGTAGTTTGTGGTGGAATATGGGCAGATATTGAGACAAACACGTGGTTTTCTATGGACACCGTAAGGAGACATATTTAGAGTACAGGTCTCATTGCGTTTTTTTTTATCAGGGCTCTGGTTGCCTAGGTCATTTGGTTCACGCCGGTCTCGTTTCTAGAACAGAAACATGTCCATTGGTGTACCAAATGAAATCTGTATGGTATGCATTTCGCAAAGCTGGTGAACGTCTAACATTACCTAAGCTAATAACCTTAACAGGTAACAAAAAACGCGGCATGGCTGTTTCCTGCCCATCTCACAAATAAGATCTAAATGATCTTTTGTCAGGAAGAAGGCGGCATGGCGCAGTCCGTCAGGCATCGTTCTGGAGTCCGGGGCTTTTATTTTATTTTTAATTATAGGATCCAAGGATTTCCATTTGGCTTGCATCGAGATTCTTTGTCATTTAGTTTGTCCTTTGAAATTTTTGCGCTTGGCTTTTATCTTAACTATTTGCCATTTGACTTTTTGTCGTTTGCCTTTTTGCCGTCTGACTTTTATTTTCTTGACTTTCATGCATTTTAACTTTTTGACGTTTTATTTTAGCACCTTTAACTTATTGTCTCTTGACTTCTTGGCTTTTGACTTGCCCGGTTACCACGGTTCTTCCCGGATGTCTTAACCAGACCAAGGCTGGCCACGTGGCCCATAATTCTGCCTTGGTCTTGTTCGCTGTCAGCGATCCTTCCACGGCAGGTAGAGTTCGATAGTTCGCTGGCAGTTCAATCACGCGCTAGGCGTCCATCCCGCTGCCGTCGCCACTTCTGCCCCGTCGCTGTCCCGTCAGCGGTCCCTCCACCCGACACGAGCTCCCCCCCCCCCCCCCCCCCCCCCCTCCCGCCGACGGGCGTCGGCCGGACGGCGACAAGACGGCGGCTGTCGTCGGTTCGGGCCGAGCAGCGGCCGGGCGTTTTTGCCGAGACCTGCGGCGATGTGTTCCATCACGGCCGGCGGCCGGAGACGCCGGCCATTATTCACGCCGCCGCCATGACGCTAATGCCGTCCCCGGACCATCTATTCTGGTTATCCCGGGCCCGGTGTATTCCCCGGCCGAGGCCAGGAGCAATAACTACACCGCCACCGCCGCCAAAAATGGATTGGCCGCCCCGGGGACCGGCGCAGACGAACTCAAGGGCCGGACGGTCACTGGGTTCAGGCCCGAAGACAGCGACAAAAAGTCCAACAGCCACCCTTGTTCCTACCCGACCCGATGCCTAGAACCACGCTTCTCTCGAGAATCCAGTCCAGCATTTTTCACATTTTTCAAATTAGGCTCATTCATTTTCTCCTGCTTTGGGGGCTGTTTCCTGCATCTCAGGTCGCACCGATACGCACAAGCTCCAGGCAGGACAATCGAGTCTCGAGGCAAAACGCGACCAAACGGAAACTAGTCGGCTGGACTATCGATCAAAGAAACGCAGCACGACATGAGGGCTCTAGAGACTGTGAGCTCATTACTTACAGACTACTCTTTCATGTCACTAAAGCGGGAAAAGGATAACCCCGACAAGAGAAGGGCGTGTTTTCATAAGCTGTGATGACAACTGGTCTTTTTTCTACATCTAAAATTAGTGGGACTTAAGCGCGCCTGTTTCTGTGTTTGTGCATCGGAGTAACGGGCCATCCGAGGAAAAGAGAATGTTGTCATAAGCGGTTAACACGCAAATACCACCATGCATACCTCCAGTATTACTGACGGTCGCCATTAAAAAAAAATTCACTGCCCCGTTACCGTGCGCATTGACAATGCATTGGGCATGCCGGATCTAGCGCATACGAAATCAGCAGCTGCAGTGTCTAGCTGAGGTTACCGCGCCAAAGGCCGCACCGTCAGGCGCCCCGGCGCTTGCTCCCCGGCAGTGCGCCATGGTGTGCCCGGCTCCGGTTCACAAGGCGCGACTCTCAGACACCGCAATTGGTCGGTACTCGCCGCCTGCGGGGTGATGAATTGGCCCGACGTATCGTGCCGTTGGCCCATTTCACGTACCAAAAGACGGCTTGCTTAAACTTTGTACCATACGCTGCAGTGTCCCCACTCAGCATTTCGCGGCGGATCGCTCTTCAACCTCCGCCTGATGGGGGGTCGATCGGCCCATGGGCTCACTGACCCTCAGATGAACATTGGGTGAAACAGCGCCACCATTCCCCCGCGAGAGCACGCACTCACATCGCAAGGCAATATGCCATATCAGCCTTGTTATGGTTAGGGCGTCGGCCTTGGTTTGCAGGAGGTGGTACACGTAGTGGGCTCCAGGCACATCAACCCTGTGGCTTCACATCCCCCCTGAGGCGCCGCGTCTCCGGACAAGGGGAGAGACTTCAACACCAGTCTGTCGTGTCATGACATTGCACGGTGCGTTGTACTGCCGAGCACTATTGGCTAGTAGACCGTTTCCGGATAAGGGGAGAGTCTTCAACACCAGTCTGTCGTGGCATGGCATTGCACGGTGCATCGTATTGCCAAACACTATTTGGCTAGTAGACCTTTTCCGGATAAGGGAGGGACTTCAACACCAGGGTGTCGTGTCATGGCATTGCACGGTGCATTGTATTGTCCAGCACTATTTGGCTAATAGACCGTTTCCGGATAAGGGGAGAGACTTCAACACCAGTCTGTCGTGTGATGGCATTGCACGGTGCATTGTATTGTCCAGCGCTATTTGGCGGGTAGACTGAGACCAAAGAATGCCCTAGTTCGGACCACACGGACCGCAATGTCAGCATTCACGCAATAAGTTGAGGTTAGCGAGGATCTGATCTTAGCGTTACTGAAGCAAACGCATGCATTTAACACAAAACAATTTGGTCGCTGACACATCATATTTACTCGCGAAAGGAAACGTCACGGGTTGCTGCGAGCTCGTGACCCGGCGGAGAACCCAGATATTCATCAGACCACAGCGACACGTCCGCTGCGACACTGGCCTCGTCAATGCTCTGCTCTTATGTGCAAGGTAGCTTTCAGCGCTTGCACACGTGATGGTGTTTTGTATGTCGTCTCCATACTAAAAGAAAGCTCCAGTGTTCCTTTCAGCTGCAAATGCGTCGACATAAGCATACCAATGCGATGGGCTCTGGGGAGAATTTACCGCTCTGTTTTTGTGCTCAGCCAGAAAAGACAGTCATAAATAACGGCTCTTTATCAGGTCCAGCTGGATTGCGAATACCCAGCAGACCTCGGCCGGTATTAGCTGTGAAGCTCGATAAAAACGCACGCCGCCACCCCGACGAAATTACCCGCCTTAGCATGCTATAGCGAGATGTGAGATCGTGACCAGGCCCTCGCTACATGCAGCTTTAAAGGAGCAAACAGTGACATCACCTTTCATCATGCTCTCTCTCTCTCTCTCGTCTCCCTCTCTCTCGTCTCTCTCTCTCCATCCTCCTCTTCCTCTCTCTCTCCTCTCCTCTCTCTCTCCTCTATCATCAGTCTCCTCCTCTCTCTCCTCTCTCCTCTCTCTCTCTCTCCTCTCTCGTCTCTCTCTCTCTCTCTCTCTCTCTCTCTCTCTCTCTCATCTCCTATCTCTCCCTCTCTCTCTCCTCATGGTCATATCTCTCTTCTTAAGACTCTGTCTCTCTTATCCTCTCTCTCTCTCGATCTCCTTCTCTCCTAAGCTATCCTCTCTCTGTGTGACTCTCATCGTCACCTTAAAGTCTTGAGCTTTGCCTCAGGCTGCCGTTTAGGTCCAATAAATATGCTCAGATAAAAATGATTCATCGGCCCCGATGACACAACGGGCCCTTTAAGATCAGTGCATTTTTTGAACAGCAAACATTTTTTGAACACCCCAATCATGGCTAAATAAATTTCCTACGTTCTTTTTCCCTCTCTCTCTCTCTCTCTCCTCATGATCAATATGTTGAAATTAATAATGCACTGTGAATTTAGCGACTCCTTGCGAGGTAAGCTATGCAATGCGTGTGACTCTCATCGTCACGTTAAAGTCTTGAGCTTTGCCTCAGGCTGCCGTTTAGGTCCAATAAATATGCTCAGATAAAATTGACTCATCGGCCCCGATGACACAACCGGCCCTTTAAGAACAGTGCATTTTTTTAACAGCACACACTTTTTGAACACCACAATCATGGCTAAATAAATTTTCTACGTTCTTTTTCCCCTCGGCGGACCCCAGGCCGCACATGGGAGTAGCTGAGTCTGTATAGATGAAAACCAAGTAACTGGGTGAAGCTTCAAGAAGACCATTATCGTCGTTTCGCTTCCTTAGCAACGTACCAGCATTACAATATCTCAATATCATTAACAAACGGGAATGTTATTTTGTATCGTCACTCCTGACGCTCTTCTGCTTCCGAAGGAAGTGGTCGGTGAAATCGACTCCGGCAGTCATCATACCAAATGAGGCCGATGGTGTTCTCAACAGGAGCATTGGTAAATAAGCTCTCAACTTCCAGCGATGCTACGATACCTCGTGGCTGATAGCCTTCCTTCATGTCTACCAACTGCTCGGCTGATGCAAAAGCCCTCTGTGCTAGATAGTTTGTTGGGGTAAACACCTATGCAATCATGAGCAGGGGTTAGTTCCGGTTCGTGAGTGTTTTAGCATCACCATAAGTGTAGGCGGGAAAATACTTGCCAGCGATCTTGAAAAAATCGACTCCACCACTTCAGCGTCTGCTGCGGTCATAAATTAGCTCGCTTTTGTCTTTGGCCCCCCGTTAATCTCTGTTGATGAGTTCGAATCTAGCGGAATCATTAGGGATTATGTCGATTTTCTCCGTGGATTCTTCTTTGCCAGAAAAAAACTAAAGCTTTATCTGAGTTATCGATGCCTATGCTGTATTCGCTTTCAAGCTGATTGATGTATATATATATATATATATATATATATATATATATATATATATAAGCAGTACAAGCTTGATGTTCAGGAAAGCAGTTGCTGTCATTGATGTAATTCGTCAAGGTTTCGATACAATTATATATCCTCATCAGGACACAAGGGTACAAAGGTAAAATAGAATACAGGTGCAATTAACACACGCCTGGGTGGTCAGTTGAATACCCTTCGCTCGGGTGGTTGGGGGTCAATGACCCCGTGACCCTCGATCCCCGTAAGATCTCAAAAATGAAGAAAGCTGGAGATACCAAGTTCACAGATTATGTTGGCCTGCATATGAACTCAATTGTGTCGGAATTGTAAAATCATAAGTCATGATCTTTGGGTAAAATAAGGTCAAACAAGGTCGAATTTCATATAAGTGTTCAAAGTGCCCCCAAATCTTCTCATGCAGCCACCGTGGCATTAGATGCCTCTTCTAAGTGAAAGATCACTGGTGCTCATTTAAGGTCAATAACGTTGTTTGGCATTTAGAGGGTAATGGTTAAGAACTTTATGGTGAAACTCGTACGAGACTGCTTTGATTTTTTGCAATTGAATAAACCTGAAATATAACGCCAGACGGTATGTCTTTAAAAGTATGTTGACTGGCTTATCTAATTTAGTGACCTATTCTGATCGTAAGAAGCCTATGGAAGGTATGTGATGCGCTCCCTGTTATTTATTAATTAAAAATGAGCACCAAAAGCTTCTCCAAACGACAAGATCCAGAGTAAGAAAACAGGTTAGTTTGACCTTGGTGTGACCTTCATACAAGACCAAAGGTCAATAAAATTTGTTGGAAAGCTGTTGTGTTGCCTAAAAGAGTATCTCTTCAGAGATGCATGGCTTCGTCTAACAGTTCGTTGCTGTATCAGATTGAACGATTCCCTAGAAATTGCTTTCACTGAACTCATGGTCTGATTTTGACCGGTCATAAGTCAGCAACAGCACAAGGTGCATCTAAATTTGTAACACCAAAGGATCTGCGGCTCAATTGTTTACAACCATGCAACATTTTAAGGTGGCTACAAGATGCCGTTCGAAAATAATTCCGGAAAAGCCTTCGGGGGGTCATATTGACCCTACCCGAGAGTGGGTAGTCATCTTTGAACATGGCCGTGGCGATAGTCAGGGGGATGCGCTCTGGCATCTTCAGCATTGCGAGGAATTTCACAGTTTAAACCGCTACTGCAAATTTGGACGCCAATTTAATCCCATGATTGGTCAGAGGAAGTAGTTTTGTCACAGTTTAAACCCTAAAACCTCGGTTGTCATGGTGATTAGCCTGGCGGCATGCATGGGAAAAAACTCATGCCTAGCTGTACTCAGCGCTGGTTTGTGCTTCGGTGGGCAGCACGCGCGATGCCGGTGTTATGTATGTCTGGTTGAGTTAAAACGTAAAATGGTCGAGAACCTCAGAAGTTTCATCGGCAGGGGCCATAGTACTCAGATGTCAGCCACCACGACCTTCACTTTTTATTTAAAGTGCTTAACTTATTCTGATGGCTTATCCGGTGCAGTGACGACGCTGTTCCATTACCGTGTAAATTGAAATCATAAAGGTTAGAGTTGGGATAAAGCACCCGTATGGGCGTAGGCATCGGATAACTGCGTACATCCGCCTATAAGTGCTGACCCAGGTATGAGCTGAACCATAGGGCGACGTTGCCTGGATGTTGTTTCAGGGAATAGTTTACTTGGCCCTCAGCTCGGTTTCCGTCATGTGCACAATTTGAAACCGCTGCCGGTGCAGGATGGTGTTTGTATTGCTCTGGAAAGCTGCGACTGGTTAGGCATTTTTGTTATTTCCCTAATGCATGTTTTTACAAAGTTCTGTTATTTCCTTAACTCATGCTTTCACGAAGCTTTTCCCCACTTGAAATATTCCAATGAAGCTCTGAGTTGACATGTGCTTAACATTTTAATGCTGCCTTTAGGTATGGATGTACTTAAGTACCTAGAACGCATGTGCCCTGACCACTTGCAGGATCTCCAAGAGTTCCATTAACTTATTGACTTGAATTATTGGCTTATTTCGACTTCTTACTGATATATCTTACATCCATTACCTTCTCCTGATCTGACATGACCGACATCAGGGTGACCCCAGACTCCTTTTTTGATTGCCTTAATGTCGAATGGCACTTTGATTTATGGCAGGATGTGCAGTCAGGAATGTATTGCATTGATGTTTCCATTATCACTATTATTATCATTATTGTTATTACCATTGTTATTATTGCGAACCTTGGCGAAATCCAGCGAGTGGCTATTCTAACACCGCGTCAGTACATACTACACATATCAACACAACACGCAACACATGCCAATGAGACGCAACGCCGGCGATACGCATACGATGTTATAAAACATGAGCGACTTATGATACAATCAGCACCTGCATGTCATGGCCAGTTGGTCAATTTAGGTAAGCTTCTCTGATGAAAAATATTACTTTGCCCTTGAGCTCATTTAAGTTTTGCATTGGCGTGTGGCAACAGGGAGGCGATTCCACGCCGCTAATGCTCCATAAGGAAATGTCCTTTTCACACTCTCTAAGCGAGGGTGTTTTTAAGCGCTCGTCTGCAGTATAGTTTCGTCATCGTTGGCTCTGGTGTGCCGCTGAGATACTTCAGATCGGCGGTTGATCAGATTGCTGATAGTCCGTGGCCCATCAGGCACGTAAATGGCGCGATGTGAACATGTGCAGTCGCGGTGGGTTCCCCAATTTCGAGGACCATTATACCATGTCACCCCGTTTTGAACATTTTCATAATATGCTGAAAGGCATTTGCCAGTGACTGGCGGTGATTATGTGTTGTTGGTCTGAGACATGCTATGAAAAGTCAGGCGATAGGTGAACAAATGTCATTTAAGGCAGACATTAAAGGAAATGTTTCGCATTTGAAGGCATTTAAGCATGCATCAGATGTGATGAAACAAGCCCACGGGTAACCAGTGGTACACCTTTTAAGTGGGAAATACTGCTCCAGATCGCAAAATTCTCTGTTTAGCAAATATGGTCCTCAATGCGCTATGGTTTGATTACGTAATCGTACCTTGCATAATATTGATTGAGAGCCAATTGGCGGTCGTTATATCTGGAAATCACGCTCACGAGCGCCAGATATGAACACCTCGACAAGTGGGAAATACTGCTCCAGATCGCAAAATTCTCTGTTTAGCAAATATGGTCCTCAATGCGTTATGGTTTGATTACGTAATCGTACCTTGCATAATATTGATTGAGAGCCAATTGGCGGTCGTTATATCTGGAAATCACGCTCACGAG
>NW_023596921.1:35734001-35756276 GCF_011947565.3 Pollicipes pollicipes
AAAGGTGGCCCAGAGATTTGAAATGGCAACGTGCACAGCATCGGTGAACATAGTTAAAAGCCCATGCCTGGCTAGGTGTTGACATTTTATTTTCGATTATTTTGATTGCATGCGTCCAATGGAGAAATCCGGTGCCCTTTGCGGAAAGATCGTGGTAAGAGGTGCACGCAGAATTTCATGATTTGGAGGACACAACTAAAACACATTCATTGTAAACCGAGTTTAGTGCGACACATGTACAATGCCTTGTATGTCGTGAAACAACATTTTACGTTCTCTAATCTTTTTTAGTGTATACCTGGGATGTATGACCTCAACATGTAGCCCAGTACATATCAATATATGCCATGAACATGGCAAAAGAGGGGGGGGGGGGTAGGGTTACGTTACCCCGAATGTGATGGTGCATGGTGCAAATGAATACTATGTGCTTACACCATCGCGCGGTGATGAGACATTAATCTACACCATCACGTTGAATGGTATCGTTCTAATGAAACGGAAGACAGACAAGGTTAGGCAAAATACCGTGAACATCGAGAAGTTTCGTTTTTTTGCAAATGTACGGTACTTATCCGACATGGAATGTGCTCTGCCCTAATTCTCGCTGCAAATGCATGGCGCGCAGCCTGGTGTCCTAATTTATGCGTTACGGATAATGGATTTATGGAAGTTTACGATGCTATAAATGGGAGTGGATGGCTCTTAAAGTTCGAAGAGGCCGAGTGCTCGCATTGATTGACACTCTCTGGGCTGGTGACGTCTCTGCCCCCCCCCCCTCACCCCCCGGTTAACCCCGCCGCGGCGCGGTCTTGGCCGAGTCCCGGCGCCCGCTCCAGTCACGTTGCCGCCGACTCCGCGAGCTCCGCAGCAGTGTTCGATCTGAGTCCGCCGCCGCGGTCAACTCGGCGCCTGAGTTATGCGCAAGCGGGTCGCATGCATCCGCGATGGATGAGCCTCGCGGGTCCGTTCATCTCGGGTGCGCGCTAAATCAGCCGCGGCGCGCCAGGAGCGCCGCCGCGCGCCGTGCGCTCACCAGCCGCCGGCCGCTAAATCTCGGCGCGAGCATCGCCGACAGGCGGCGGACCAGAGCGCCTACCGCGCTTTATGAAGCTGCCGGCCGACGGCGGCGGCCGGGGACGCTGCACCATGCCCGATTGTCGCACGTCGCGCGCCGGCCGCCCCCGAGACAAATTAGTGGCCTCGTCTCTGATTTAGGGCGGTCGGCGGGCGCGCGCGGCGCGCTGCTTCGGACACCGAGCGGCCATAACCGGGCCCCAGCAGGAGCCGGCCGCTCCGTGCCGGCCGCGAATGAGGCCAGTCGCGGCCGACCGGCGCCGCGTCGACGGCGGCGGGCGCCGTTCGAATCACCCGCCGGAGCTCATCCTGTGGCACTAGTCCCGGCAGCAGACGTCCTGTGACGTTAGTCCCGGCAGCAGACGTCCTGTGACGCTAGTCCCGGCAGCAGACGTCCTAAAACGCTGGTCCCAGCAGCAGACGTTCTGTAACGCTGGTCCCGGCAGCAGACGTTCTGTGACGCTGGTCCCAGCAGAAGACGTCCTGTGGCGCTAGTCCCGGCAGCGGACGTCCTGTGACGCTAGTCCCAGCAGCAGACGTCCTGTGACGCCGATACGGACGTCAGACGTCCTGTGACGCTGATACGGACGTCAGACGTCCTGTGACACTGGTCCTGACAGCAGACATCCTGTGACGCTGGTCCTGACCTCAGACGTCCTGTGACGCTGGTCCCGGCAGCAGACGTCCCGTGACGCTGGTCCCGACAGCCGACGTCCTGTGACGCTAGTCCCAGCAGCAGACGTCCTAAAACACTGGTCCCGGCAGCCGACGTCCTAAAACGCTGGTCCCGGCAGCCGACGTCCTAAAACGCTAGTCCCGGCAGCCGACGTCCTAAAACGCTGGTCCCGGCAGCCGACGTCCTGTGACGCTAGTCCTGGCAGCAGACGTCCTAAAACGCTGGTCCCGGCAGCCGACGTGCTAAAACGCTGATCCCGGTAGCATATGTCCTGTGACGCTGATACGGACGTCAGACGTCCTGTGACACTGGTCCTGACAGCAGACGTCTTGTAACGCTGGTACGGACATCAGACGTCCTGTGACGCTGATACGGACGTCAGACGTCCTGTGACACTGGTCCTGACAGCAGACATCCTGTGACGCTGGTCCTGACATCAGACGTCCTGCGACGCTGGTCCTAACATCAAGCGTTCTGTAGTGCTGGTTCTGACAGTAGACGTCCTGTGACGCTGGTCCTGACATCAGACGTTCTGTGACACTGGTCCTGACAGCAGACGTCTTGTGACGCTGGTCCTGACAGCAGACGTCTTGTGACGCTGGTCCTGACAGCAGACGTCCTGTGACGCTGGTCCTGACATCAGACGTTCTGTGACGCTGGTCCTAACGCACCTGTGACGCTGGTCCTGACATCAGACGTCCTGTGACGCTGGTCCTGACAGCAGACGCCCTGTGACGCTGGTCCTGACAGTAGACGTCTTTTGACGCTGGTCCTAACAGAAGTGCTGTGAGCAGCCACGCATCTCTGTTTTTTGTATTGTTTTTGGTGATCAATGCAGTCGTTCGATAAGAGGCGAGAAACCTCATCACGATCATCTTTGAACATTCATCACAGCCATTTATTTGTGTCGAAAAAGACGCCAGGCAGCATCCCGGTGACCTTTATTCAACGCGAAGGGCAAATAATAGTAGGCGCTTGGGTGCGTTAAATCACTGGTGACGGTCGATTGGAAAATAACACGGAACTCGACAGGAAAAGGCAGTAGGCGCCCCTGTATCCGCGAGATGAGTGAGGGGGTGCGCAGTGTAGATAGTCTTTCACGCCATGTGCCACTCCCTGAGTCAATGCTGAACTGAATAAATTCGGGAGCATGCAGCAGCTGGTGAGCTGGCCCGGCTGTTGGAGCGACCTCCCCCCCCCCCCCCCCTTCAGATCGGTGTCGCACCTTGAACGCTCGCCGTCCGCGTGGGCGCCGCCTGTGAGCGCAACGTGGCTGGTGTCCGCGCGGGTAGACTGTCTCCCGCTGTAGACAGATGGGGTTCGGTGGAGCCCCGCCGCCTAAACAGGCAGCGGCGATCGGAGCCGTCGACGGCATGGCGCTCCACGGCCGGCCGCCGCGCCAGCAGGCTAGTGCACCCCCTCCCCAGCCGTGTCGTCTGCGGCGTGGACTGCCACCCCGGACGGGAGTCAGCCAGGGGCGGCGCCGCGGATTTTCAGTTCGGGGGGGGGAGGGGAGTAGACTTTTACAGGGGCCTTTTTAGACAGAATGGGGCCTCCTCTCATGGGACCCTTGGGTTAGTGTCTTTTTCAATGGGTGAGACACCTTAACCCCTGATTAAATTTGTATTACATGCATGAATATCCATGTAAATAAATGCAGACAATGCGAAACGCAAACAGGGGCCTTCTGGTTAGTACAGAGGATTTCCAATACAAATGGCCATCTCTATCTCAACACTCTTGTTACCTTAAAGAGCCTTCTGATGCAAAGAGGAGGCTTCTAATCCAGAACGTGATCTTTCAGTTCACAGCGGGCTTCCGAAAATGGCTTCATTTTCTCAAAACAGGACGCCCTGACCCCATGTAGCAGCCTTTTGACCTACGGAGGATGCTTTCTCGTTTAGAATAGGAGCCTCCTGATCTAGAGTTGGGGCTTCCTGATATAAAGTGGGTGCTTTCTTATCCAGAACAGGAAAGTCCTAGTTCATAACTAGGGCCTCCCAAGCCAACACAGGAGCCTACTTAACACGAAACAGGGCTTCATGATCCATAAAACAGGTCTCTTGACGTAGAAGAGGCTCTTCAGTACCCCTAGCTCAGTTATGGGCGCCCTTGATCTGAACTTAAGTAAGCCATGTCTAGCCACAAAACCTTCGACATGGGTGAACCGGCCTTCCAAAATTTTGAGGGGGCAAAAACATATTATTGCCCCCTTGCCTGCCGGCGGGGGGAACAGCTTCCTCCTCTGCGCTTCCCCTCCCCCCCCCCCCCCCCGCCCCCTGGTATTGGCTGCGGCGCCGAGTCAGCTGTCCGCCGTGTCGGCCGTCACAGGGTGACCGTCAGAGCTCATTAGTCACGACGCACTGACGCGCTTACTCTGCTACGCTTCGAGGGGGTTCTTGATACTCTTTAATGTTAGCGTCGTATTTTCTGTGGCGAACAGATCATTCTGACAACACACGGCAGTTTTTCAACTTCAGCAAAATCCCCGGCAACAAGAGCACTCCCAAGCTGTGCTTTATCTTCGGCTGCGACGTTTGGCTTTGAAATAATGACATAATGATAGCATCGACACCACGTACGTGCATATCATATATAGCCCACGTCAAGACCAAGGTTTGGTAGAGTTATTGCTGCGGAAAGACATAACTCCCGGTAAAAACAAAGATATCATATGAATCAGAGGAGAATATCACATTTTCATATTTAGTTAAACTGACTTTTTCAATTGACAAAAACTCTTCAAGGAGTCCAGCTGCGTACTCGCCGCGGCAGTCCAGCTGTGTGCTCGCCGCGGCAGTCCAGCTGTGTGTTTGCCGTGGCAGTCCAGCTGCGTGCTCGCCGCGGCAAGCCAGCTGTGTATTCGCCGTGGCAGGCCAACCGCGTGCTCGCTGTGGCAGGCCAGTTAGGTACTAACCGTGGCAGTCCAGCTGTGTGCCCATCGCGACAGTCCAGCTGTGTGTTCATCGCGGCAGTCCAGCTGTGTGCTCATCGCGGCGGTCCAGCTGTGTGCTCATCGCGGCAGTCAAGCTGTGTGATCATCGCGGCAGTCCAGCTTTGTGCTCATTACGTTAGTCCAGTTATATGCTCGCTGCGGCAGTCCAGCTGTGCGTTCGCCGCGGCAGTGGAGGATGCGCTGTATGCGTAGCCTTGACTCCAGGGAGTTCTGGGTGCTGTTGTTTGTGAGTGCTTTTCGGTATATCTTAGCTGAAATACGTGCGCGCCTCGCTCCAGATGTAAATCGCGTCCAATTCACTAGGCTCCACTCTTATCAGTCCCTATCAAAGACGATGTATGAATGCAAAGCACGGGCGATGCAACGGACTGCGATGAATGATGATGCACTTAGTTGCGCGGTATATGCGACGACAGAAAAACTAAGTGGATAGTGAGGCGGTGCAGCCAAGTGAAGCGTAATGATGGAAACGGCTTGGGAGGAGAGTTACTGAACCAACAACGATATATGGAAAGCCAATGAATGATACCTGCAAATGCAGCGTTCTAAAAACGATGATGAACGCACCACACGGTGTATGCACGGTCACATGACCACTACCCATATGCTTACAAGAGCGACGGTACCAAAACGCCATGGTCATGCCAGACATGATTTGCAATCAGCTGCGCAGGAAATGGCTCGCGCAATCACTGAGAGTTAAAACGCCCACTGGTCTCGTCTATCACACACAATCTCCGGGGTCGCCAACATTCACAAGTAGAACCCACATAACACCGATCACGCGGCACTCGGCGCGGCATGCTGGCGCCGGTAGGACGCTGCCTGCCTGACGAGCGCAGCTGGGGAGGGGCCGGCGCAGCAGTACCGGGACGTCAGTGAGCACGTCCGCGGGCACGGTCAAGCCCGTCACGCCCGTCAGCTGATGAATAACGGCCGGGAACGCCAGCTGCCAACAAGTTATGAGCCGTCCCCAGCAAAAATGACGCTAGCAGCGCCCCGGAATTTGAAAGGGCAGGCAAATTAAGCGTGAAGGCCTGGACAGTAATTGCAAAGTTGCGGAACTCGCAGGCGCGGCGTTTCCCTGAAGGCGTTTTGATAGTGGCTTCATCGCTCAGCCGGCACCGAGTTGCTGGATGCAGGAACAAAGCCCGGCTGTCACCGCTCCATTCACGTGTACCTGCGACCGGCGGCCGCTCTGCCAGCCGTCGTCGCTGGCAGACCGTGCGGCGCCGGCCGCCGGCGCTTCCGCGATGGAGGCGCCTCGCTCCTTTTGTCACGTGTGGACGGCGTTCTGTGCGCCGCGTTTGTCGCGGCTCTTTCGAGAAGAAATAACATGGCGTTAACATCGGGCGCGCAGCAATCCGATCAGGCGCGATGCCTTACAAAAGGCTTCTATCGGGTATTCACCGCGTCTCTTCGGCCCTAGAGTGCTCTTAAAAGCGGTTGGCTTCGTGCTACAGACACCAGCGCCACGGATCTGCGATAGGCGCCAGGCGCCGCGCGGCATAGTGCGTGCTCCGGGCGCCAGTAGATGCTGCAGATTCCGATGGAAAACTCGGCCCGATGGCCATATAAATTGCAGCAGGCGGCAGCTGGAGTTCAAGACCTGTCTGCATGTGACGAAATGCTTCAAAACATATTGGCACCATGTGAAATATGATCAATAACAACTACGCTACGTAACGCATAGACGATAGAAAAGAGCGTTTCAGAAGAAATGCGCGGGTGGAAATTGCCGCATGCCGAGCATGGCGTTCAGCCTTATGCAAGGCTGCTCAAATGTGGCAACATTACACAGAAGCATGTCCATTAGTAGCCCTGAGTAGATGTATTCGCACGAGAAGCTGTGACAGATGGTGCTAATGCAAGGCATCTCGCGGAACGCACGATAGGACAGCTATCTGCTCCCCGAGGGAAGCAAACCTCTGGAATCCGCACCAATGGGGCTTACAGTCATTAATTTCGGTGAAAGACGATAAATCCTGATTGAAAATTAGACCGCGATTCCGTGTATTTGAGAATGACGTCAGAGCCTGCGTTAGCTGACCAGAATTCGCCCGCGCGCAGCGTACACGCGGCTGTGGCGACGTCGCATCGACTTCTCTCACTTCGTGGCGCAATCACGGTCTCCTTTGATGTCGTGGCGTGCCAAAGCATTTATTTTGTGTCGGTCCCGCGTTAATGCGAATGTGTCGCCAAAATGCAATGGATCGCCACGATAGTCACGATCACACTGATCAACCTGAGGATGTGATGAGGCGCCGGTTCCAGCATTATGCAGCAACAGGTGACGAATCCCCTCGGGCGATGCTTGAGTTTGATCTTGAACTCTTTGCCAGATTTTGAGAATTTTCGGACGTACGCGCTGCTAAATTGTTGCAGGGACTATCATGGTTGGATTATTACCAAATCCGATGGATTTTCCCAGCGTCAGGGCGCAACTGAGTAAGATAAAGATTTCGAGATGCTGTGAGAAATTGCTTGAATCGGCAAGATTGGCACCAACAAACGCATTTGATGGATTCCACAAATGTTATAGAGTGATAACCATCTGGCCGCATCATGCCCCATATTCGACGGCATAATTTCTATTGGCCGTGTAGTGACCGTAGTAGGCTAACACAGGATTGCATCTTATGATAAAACACGAAGCGGCTTAGGCGACACAAAAACAACCATCTTCGTAGCCCGAGCGGAATAAGTATCAGCTACTGCGTTGAATGTGTTGTTAACCAGTTTGCCGCCTCCCGTTCGGACAGCTAGTATCCAGCGAGAAGAGAGCACTTGCTGGGCCGATACTCCGCTTCGACTGGTCTCTCAGGCCACAGCTAAATACAATACAGTTGCTTCTATAAATGTAACAAACAAATATAGTTTAAACTTGACTGGTACTGCATTCATTTCATTATTTCACTGTTGCACACACACAGTCCATGATGGTGCACATGCGGTGTGGAAAAGAAAATTTCCTACCGATTTCAGCCAATGGCATCGAGAACGAACCGCTTTTCAGTCCGTCTCTGCTGGGCCTTTATGCTATCACAGTATTTAACGTACCAACAATATACCAGACCTGCTCATTCTCAACCACCCCTCAGATTCAGCCTCATATATAAATAGCCGGTCAAAACAGCGCTTTATGCTCGCCGCTCTGCCAAACCAGCCAGAGCGAAAGCAATCTCCGTGGATTGGACCATCGCACCAACGTTATCCCCGGACGGACCAAACAAAAACGCGCGGAGAGCCGGATATGACTTTGCGAAAGCCATCGCGGCACGATGCATTTTACTTCAGATCCTCCTCATTCACGCAGCGTTCTTCGGGCGAAATCCGAATCTTACTTTCCGCCACGTTTCAGAGCAGCGCGGTCATTTCTGCCGCCGGGAGCGATAAGGCCCACTCTGGGTTCGCCACTATCCTGGCTGGGAATAAATACATCAGACGAGACACTTTTTGGCCCGTGTGCTGTGCCTAATGTTATGTAACTCGATTGCGCCAACGCATGAAACACTTTGTTCCGATGCAATGTCGGCATCCCGTGCTCTATCTCACGCTCGGTCTTGCCTTTCCTCTCGCCCTCTGTCTCTCCCTGCCACCACGCACGCTTGGTGTTCACGACAGCGACGCATCCCGAGCTCATTCTCCGTAGCCCAGCCCGTTCCACTCCGTCTCGACCCGCCGGCTTCTGGCTTCTGCCCACGTGTTCGACCGCACCAGGCGTGACGCCCGCTGTCGGCCACTGCCCCCGCCCGCCTCGCCTTCTGTCGTCGGCTGCCCCTGCCCGTCTCGCCTGCCAGTCAGGCGCACCCGGCGCCTGTCAGCGGCCCGCCTGCGAGAAACAAGGCGCACCATCGCCCACCGCCTGATCCGGGCGCTGCTGACGCCGACCGACGCGCAAAAACACTGGTTATTGGTGGCCCGTAAAACACGATCGCAAGCAAAAATGCTTGTGTGTTTCCTTTCCAATAACTACTTTTTATGAATAGTGTTGCCTCGTCACTCACAGGGGGAATACAGCAAATGCAAAAGGATCTGATAAAATAACTAGGAGCATTGATCACACAAAATGGAAGGGCAGGATGTGAGCTTTCTATGAAATAATAGTATCCAGATTTGAACTACATTCGGCTTAAATGTTGATCTGATGACAAGAACGTTTCTATGCTATCGCAATGGGAGCCATCAAAACGCATGGCAGCGGCTAGTCGATACCATTCAATACAGCAGAATGCAGTTAAGTACAAAGTGAGTTGTAAGGCCGGGGGACTCTATCTGCTTTAACACGCCCCCGGTTGGCCGGACAAATACCCTTCGCTCGGGTAGGGTAAATAGGACCTACCGAGATCTCGAAAACTAAGATAGCTAGACACACCGAATTCACAGTGTGGATTGAACGGTATATGAGTTCACTTATGCCATAACCTAAGGCTTATATGTGAGGACCTTGGGGTCAAAGAAGGTCAACAAAAGTCAAACTCAACATTGGCGTCCCAAGTGTCCGTTGACCTCCTTCATGGAACCGCCGTAAACCCAGATACCCGCTGTAAGCAAAGGGTCAGTGGTGTTAATTTAGGTCAGTGACCCTGCTTGACCTTTAGAAGGTCAAGTTGGCCGAAAGCCTAAGAGGTGCCTCTATTTTTCCGTTTAAATAAGCGTCCGTAATTACGCAAGTCGGTATATTCCTACAACAAAACGTTGATTTGGATCACTTTTTGTCAGTAATCTATCCTGACCTCAAAAAAATCCATGGAACATGTCCGTTGCAGTCACTGTCATTAACACTTTGAAATGAGCATTAGAAACTACACCATAATGCAATCTCTCATGTAAAAAAGCAGATCAATTTTGACCTCAGCCTGACCATCATACCTGATCCTAGGTAAATGAAATTTGTTGCAATCGTAAATTTAATTGATATTTTGCCTAAAAAAACATTTCAGAAGTGCATGACTTTGTTTAATATTTCGCTGTCGCATCAGCTTGAACAATGCACTAAAACGTGGCTTCCACTGACAGCCATGGCTTTGCTTCGACCTGACAAAGGCCAGAGACCTTACAAGGCAAATCCGATATTTGTGGGCACCAAAAGATCCGCTATTCGATTACCTACAGCTATGAAAAGCTTGTCACGGCTGTGCCGTGCGTTTTGGAAATAATTATGAAAAACCTAGGGGCCCCAAATGCTCCCCCTCCAACCTACGCGCGTTTAATTATTGACAGCACTTACGGTGTCTTGGCATGCTTGGACTTCTTAGCTTGAGATCGTCAAACCTCATTCTTATAGGGAAGAGAAAGTTTTAATTGTACATATTTCGAATGTCATGTTTTGAATACAATGTCTTAATACTAGTTGTCTCAGTCGCATGTTCGGCCCGATCCGACATTAAAATACCTGCCATTGACATTAGTGAGATACGATGCTCCACACTCGAGGGCTGCAGCCGGGTGGGAATGGGCCTACATGACTCCCATACCTAGCGAAGTGCTGGCTGATCCAGTGGCTGATTTTTTTTTTCTCGCGATCTATGATATGCAAAGTGTACTATCAATAGAGCGAAGTCATCGTCCTTGGCTTAAATGAAATGCTCAATGTGCCCTGGGTTATTTGAACGGTACGCACGTGAGATCAAGCACGGTACGTTGCGCCAGGACTTTAGGCGCGGTTTTAAATGATTCTTTGCTAAAAAAAAAACTGCAATAGCCGGGCACGTTGGACAAATTCTATGGATTGGGAGTGAGCCTTTCAAACCAGTCCATTGCCGGCCACTAGTCGCAACAGAGGACGCGGAATTTGTGCAATATGTTGAGCGGTAGGCATAAGAATTCGATGCCTTTGGCACAATATTGTATTAACCCCGCTTACCAGTGCACCCAACGGGTTGCAAGAACGGATAAGGCCATGCTGATCCGTTTGATGTGTTAACCTAGCTTTCTTACAAAATGTTCAAACTTCATGTCGTAAAACGTCGTCAGTTCGTGTTGGGCTAGAAAATGTCTGCCTTACTTCAACAAACATTTCATAGACCCTGGACCGCTAAACGAGACCGCAAAAATGTGTTTCTGGGAGCGAAAATTGATCTAGCAAATTTCTCCTTGATATCTGAAGCTCAACGAAATTAATAGTAGCGGTGTGTTGTCAACTGAATCAGAGAAGTGACAAGACCCTTCGCGGGCAAGGGTTCTCACCCGGACGGCATCCGCTGTACAGAAAGTAATATAACCATTACTAGTATGTAAGATTCTTGTAGTGAAAAGTGCCTGCCTCTCCGCAACTGCGGAAGGCGATGTGTGCAGCATATCGAACCGAAAGTGAGGTGAGCCTCACCGTACTGTCCGAACTCAATGACGTAGCATTTCACGTAAGGCCAATGTGCGTACTAACTACCACACGTCCAAACGAAGTCATCCAGAGCTCGAGAGATTGCGTCATTTGCGCTCATGTGGTGTCAACGACGTTCGATTTAACGTAATACCTTTCCAATGAAACCGATCCAAATCCTCCAGAAATACTCTCCTCGACTTTGCTTTTCTGGGTCCATTTCACCATGCCCTTTACAGCCCAGTGCATCATCTGGCATGGCTGTGGATTGCCGCCGCCGGGCACGTTTCACCGAAGACCCGGTGACCGACATGGTCATGATTCGCCTGATGGCATCTCTGACCTCACGGATGCCTCGAGGCTGCAGGTTCCCTGAGGACAGCTTTGCGATCGACCGCGGTCGTTGCGGCGAATCGGCCTCGGAACCGAAACCAGAACCGAATCAAGGCCAGAAGCGGATCAGACGCGCCGTCATTGGTCTAGGCGTGGACCAAAACCGGATAAGACGGTTTAAAATATAAAACCGGATAAGACGCGCCGCCATTGGTCCAGAGATTGGCCAGAACCAGATCAGATGCCCCGCGCCTATCGTTGTAGGATGCGTAGGTCTCGATACTTGCCCACCAGCCATGGATTCGTCCAGCCTCCACCTGGTCCAGTCACGCCGCCTCCCGCCGTCTTATCGACAACGTAGCGCAGTGACGGCAAACCCCTTGGAGAATGGGAACCGGCGGCGAATACAATTTTTAAGTCTTTGCCAGAACTGGATCAGCGCCTCTTTCCATGCAACGCCATCAGAGCTGAAATGAATTGTGTTGCGAGAAGTTTTTGTCCCTCCCCCCCCCCCCCAACCGACTGTCCCTAGCGTAACGTCGTATCCAACAGTCACCGGGCTCACACAGCACGACATGCCGGTCGACCGGACGGGTGTTCGCGAAGTGCGATACATCCATTACACGTACCTGCGTGCAGGACATTTGAAGTGAACATATGAGGAAACAGCGTTCCTACTCAGCATGCGCGGACTACCTTCCTTTTGTCATGTACAACGGACACACACACACACACACACACACACACACACACACACACACACACACACACACACACACACACACACACACACACACACACACACACACACACACACACACACACACACACACACACACACACACACACACACACACACACACACACACACACACACACACACACACACACACACACACACACACACACACACACACACACACACACACACACACACACTGTTCATTTAGCAATACAGGGACTATAACCCTTTAAGCTCGCATCCGGTTCAAATTATCTTGGAGACGGAGGTTTGCGGAGCATACAATGATAAAGCAGCTTGGATATGCAAGGTAGCGTAGGTATAGGACTTTATTAGTAAATCTCGTGACAATATTTTTGATGCATTCAAAACATTGCGGGTGCGCGCGCCAATAAGTCCCACCATAAATGCACACAATACAAAACCGGTTCCCATAGCGTTAACACATGTTTGTCTTTTCACCGCACTGACAAACATTAGCACGCAGTTACTTGCATAGAAATGACCCACGGGCTACTTTTCCGTATGTAAATTATGACATTTCAATTGTAGGCATGTAGCCATTTGGCAACGTGTTAAAGGGAATGCTCCACAGTTGAGGATATTGAGGCGCGCATCAGATATCATGAAGCATATTCATTTATGACAATTGGTACAGTTTTTAATGGAAAAGACTGCTCTAGACAACACAATTTCACAATTTAGTGAATATGCTCCTCAATGCGTCTTCGTTCGATTGCGTCATGAAACCTTTCTATGACATTGAAGTGCTGGCAAGCCAGCCTTTGGCCAAGGATAGCCAAGCTAGCCTTGTAGCACCCAAACTGCTAAAGAGATGTCAGAGTTGGTGTTAGAAGCGTTCGCTAAACAAAATGTCGTTATGTGTTCGTATTTTGGCGCTTTTCCGTGGTATCCTTGCGTATTTATCTGTAAATTTAAGACGTTTGCAGGTATTCACATGCTCGGTTAGGGTGTTATTCTTATGTTATTCCATTAAAAGTCATTTTTCGGTAACAACTAGCAAGCAAAGAAAGTCATATACGATTTCTTACATTATGTAGCATGAAACGTGGTTTGTGATTGAAGACTGCACAGCTTGCTCAACGTTGATTGGGGTCACTTAGCGCTCACTTTGCTTGGAAGTCAAGCCCCCGGACGCCAGATCTGTACCAAGACCCTAAAACTTGAAGGCATAACCGTTCGGCCGAATTCCGCTGTTTTGACTGATGACGTCACAAGTGTACTCGGTCCGCAATGGTACACAGCCGGAACATGCCGTCCGCGGCTATTTTTTTTCCAAAGTTTCAGACCGCAAGCAAACACATGCTTTTAGGCTGCAACATAACAAGACTATTTCTCTTCCATGCCCTAATGCTACCGATGTGCGCTTGCATGCCTAAGGAAGATACTGTGATGATGACAAGTGGATGTGATATGGAATCCATTCTCAGGGTTGTCGCTCAACCCTTCCCATACATATTTGTAGCATTGACACACATGCAGAAACATGGTAAGGTTTGTTAGCTGTCATTCATGTGATGCTGAGATTTGAAGCCTCAAAATATTTTCGCAGCCAAGAAAAACCGGATCTTTCTTGCCGCTTTGGTTACGCATGGGACCAAAAACAAAACAGGCCAGCAAAAGTCTGACAACATTTTCGTGCTGAATACATAAGTTTATAGGCACTAATGGTAGACGAATTACGGACAGGAAATTCATAATTAATTTGGTAGTGGCATTTTTTGTGCCTCAGGGCCGGGGCCTGCCCCCCCCCCCCCCCCACCCCCACCCACACCTCTAACTTGATTCATTTCAATACTCTTTTGACCCTCCTACTCGGCCAATGAAGTGCAGTGAGTGTCTGAAGTGCTGGTTCACTTGTAATGTAGTCATCACCATCATATCTCATAATTGTCGCAACCACATCAGATTCAAATGGTATTCCATTTATCAACATCATCTTCAAATGGGATGTCATTTGTCAACATCAGCTTCAACTTGAATGTTATTTCAATATATCGAAACAATGTCGAAACCGACCAAATATTTTACGATGTTAAATTTAACATCAGGGCTGCAAAGCAGTGGCCTATTATCATCAAACATTCCGTCAAAATCCAGTGAGTTCAGGCAGGCATAGCCAGAAACGTTTATCCTGCGGTTTGATAACCTTGGGCAAGGATCAATGCCATCTTAAATGATTGCACAACCTGCTTTAAGCAAAACATGGCAGACACAGCGAGGAAACCGCTTGTGGCTGCAACCTTCGTCAACCACGCTGCCGAGACAAGAAAGCCAACATAGGTACACCTAAGAAGCTGTTTCTGGAAAAATGGAGGCCGCAATTCCAAGCAGTATCGGGATCGAAGGGGCACATCAGCTTTTTGCAACGAGCGACCGACTGCGACTTCCCGCTAGAGTAACGAGAAAAATGAAAAACTGATTCATTTTCAGCACACACCAACGGCATCGTGCAAAACTCACAAAAATACAGCTTTAAACACCTCATAAACAAATCCGACACGCCCAACACCACTTTCCGACAGCACACCGGTGAGGTGAACTGAGCAAGAGCAAGCGACGCGTGCCGACGCGAATCAAGGTTGTTGAAATCATTTTGTCTCCTCCGCGTCACGTGAATGACACTTAACATGAGCCTGTGGTGACACACAGGAATGAAAGGGGTCTGGATCTGTACGGTCGGACGATAATATTCTTCCTAGCCTTGAACGCCGCCTTGCCTGTAGGGTGACAAGATTTAACTGACGTTATTAAGGCGTCATGCATACCTGAATGGCCCTGAAACAGACGGCACAACATAGCCTGCACATCTTTGAGGTTATGTAGCTCAGAAACTAGAGGGTTACAACTCTTAACCCTCGTCCTGACAGAGAAGGGGTTCATACAACCCCTCCTAGGGTTTTTGCATACCTCGTTGGCATGCTGTGCAATCACGCCTGAATTTTCAGAAGTCAATGAGCCATTTATTGCGCATGTTTTAACACCAACGACGAATCCCTAGCTTTTCTCATGTCGGAGCAGCAGCGGTTCTTGAGGAACACTGCACGGCAATTTACGACCGGCGCGGGCGGGGTGCCGCGGAACGCGAACGGCAGGCCGACGGTGTTACATTGAAGGGAACGTTCCACATTTGAAGATATTGACGCCAGCATGACATATGATGGATAAGCTCACTTATAACTGTTGGTATATTTTTAGGTGGAAAATATTCTCTGGCCAGCACAATTCTCTGGTGAATAAATTGGTTCCACAATACGTCATGGTTTAATTACGTCATTGCACCTTATACAATATTGATTGAGAGCCAATTGACGGCCGTTTTGCCCGGAATTTGGACTCACGAACGACATATGTGAACGCCTGAACAGTCATATTTTTATTGGCCATGATCGCCATACGCTTAACGGAATGGTAAGATTTGAATGACGTTATTATGGCATCATGGACTCCTGGCGACGTTGAAATAGTCTCCGAAATAGTCTGCACATATTCGCAGGCGTATAGCTCTGAGACTAGAGTGGTTTAGATCCCGAGAAGGGGAGGGGGGGGGGGGGCTGTGAACTGCACTGAATGATCTTCAAGATGGCTATTTTAGTTCGGAGCCTCGTACAAATGCAAAACACCCACTTTGGGTGGGGGGGGGGGGCTATACGTGATAACTGCACGCTAAAATTACAAAGCAATAAACTGTTGTACTCAGAATTAAATACCTTAAGAATTGAAACTGCATGTTTAAGTTTCATGTGGTCATGAGCCATGTTCTTGTGGCGTAATGGGGTCGATTATTGACCTAACAGCATACAGACCAGTATTGACTGCGAGATCTTGTTGAGTCAATCCACTGCTATTTTCGCTAAGCACTATTTATTAGTTTGTAAGCACCAGGGCGTGGCATTGATCCCCTCCCTGCCCTGAGGTCACCCTCTGAACGTGGTCTGGTCTCCACAGTGACCGCTGAGCATGGACCGTCCCCGCCAGCCGCCATGGTCGGACGTGAGCCCACCTCGCCGCCAAGCTGCCACCGCCGGCTGACGGGTCTCCGTCCGCGCCTGAGACGGTCATTAGCCGTCGTCCGACCAGCTTAACGTCATCATAACGGTGTGAGAAACGAGCCCGCCCGGCCGACGTTAAGACGACCGGCCGGATATATGGGAAGACGTAATTGGCCGCATTGACGACTTTTTGATAGGGCAGTTAACGTCGGGCTTAATCAGGTGCCGGCCGCAACGGCGGAAAGAATTGGTGCTCCCAGTAACGGCGCGAGAGGAATTGGCGCTCTCAGTAACGGCGAGAGAAGAATGAGTGCTCCCAGACACGGTCGACTGCCGCGGCCATCCAGAAACTACCGAGCGGTGGTCTGGAAAGAGGAAGGCGTGCACAAAAGTGGGAGGCATGTAGCCAATGTAAGTATACAATATAAATACAAGAACCATGGTGATAAAACTTTGCACATTTACATCGTGGTATCAAAAATGGAATTATATGGCAGCTTTATGATTTATTTTGGACTTAGTTGAGATACGGGAGCGTTCATAAGGCTCCAAACCTGACAGCGACGGGACTGTGAGCGAGCAAGCGAGCGAAAATCACAACAAAAAGACGTGCCATATTGCCTACCTCGAGGTAGGTATCAGACACTGGCCGTACAAAAGCTTCTCGCAGCCACTGCGCTTTGAAACAGACCGGAAAAATGCTGTTTTCTATTTTGAAAAGATGCCGGCTCCAACTAGCAATATGCCCAATGTATGGCGCAGAGGCTCCAGTGTACGGGATGCTGGGCAGTGACTTGGTGCTTCGGTGTACCGTACAAGTGTACTTGCCTCGATGGGACCTTACCGGGACAACTGGCCTTCTCCGCAATAGCATGTTACTCCAATATGGGTCCAGCTAGTCGCGCTCGAGCAAAATTATCCAGGGGAAAGCTCACTAGAATAATAACATTGGCAGATGGTAATCACATTCACGAAGAATCACAAAGCTCAACGGAAGACGAATTGTTGTGTGCTCTGCAGACGTGCCGTGAAGGCGTCCTCAAAAGAATCGATTATCACAGACTATGAAAGTTGCTTTGGTGTAAACGAGTCACATATAATAGCATGCAGGGCATTTAACTAGACAAATAAAACACTCTACAGGAGGTGTGATAAGGCACACAACACGTGTTTTCACACAGAGGTATTGTAGCGAGCTACCTCAATCAACGGTGTAAGTGGCAGCGTCCTGATGTATGCAAAAGGTGAGGACATTGCTGAGGGTGGCGGAGCGCTGCCGCGGACGAGAAGGGAGAACAGCGCCTTTTTGCCTCAACGCATATCTGAGCAACTCTTTCACGTCATCTTCAGACGTTAATGCCGCAACTGTTCTTGCTTCTAGCCTGACCTAGTGGTGATGCCTTACGAAAGGGCAACTCCAAGGGTCTTGGTTTTTGTTGGCTCTTTTGGCCTAGTATCAGACTGGATCCTGGTTCTTCTGGATTCTTAGACTTATTAGCAGGCTGGATCCTGATTCTCACTGGATGTTAAGGCGCAATATTGGTCAAAATCCTTGTTCTCGCTGGACATTTCGGCTTAATATTCAGCTGGATCCTGGTCCCTGCTGGTGTTCTCTGCGAATTCTAGACTAGTTTCTGGGTCTGTCCTGGTTCCGGAACTAGGAACTCGTTCGAGGAAGATATCCTGGGAATCAGACACATGTCTGGTCAGTACCCTGACCTATGCCACAGATGATTGGATTGATTGCACTAAAAGATCCCACCGACGTTTCTCCAAATATACGTTTTGTTACACATTATTGCGTGGCTATGAGAAAATCAAGCGAGACTGTTACCGTTCATTTTCTGGCGTACTTTGTACTTTTTCTGTTTGCTTTTAAGTGTCGCGGTTTGTAGTTGTTGGTCGCATAATTTTGACTTCAGAAACGGGATGGGACGAATTTTTACAAAGAGGTAGGAAGAACACCAGAAATCTTGCATTTTTTGTATTTAGAAACTGGCAACTGGCCATATGCTCAATCTGGGATTCGACCATGCACGAATCGTGACATATCACACCTCATATTGCAGGGGTGCCAATTTTATGAATGGTTATATTCATGCATGATCGAGTTGCTGCCAGTGAAATTATGTGGAAGATAATTGTCGAGCACTTATCATGAGAGTCGCCGCACGTAACACGCTCGGGGAATTATCATCAGGCTCGCCACACATAACACGCTCGGTTGATTATCATCAGACTCGGCACACATAACACGCTCGGAGAATTATCATCGGATTCGCCACACATAACAAGCTCGGGGAATTCCCCAGAGCTGCTTGGAAGAAAGCGCTAAAAGCAAGAAGAGACGTACTGCAGACATGCTGGCAAGAGTTGAATGGAACATAAGACGTGTTCCACTTCTCAATGGCACAGATTCGAGGTTGTCTACTTGGGCACCCTTTGCCATCGGTGCCCAAGCCAAGATGGCATCAAGCGTGGTCTCGACGTGGAACTTGAATAAGTGCTCGCTGTTTGCCACAGGTCTAAAAATAGCTGCGAGGACACAGGGGCGTCAATTGCATGAATTATTATGCTCATGCATGATCGAGCTGCTGCCCATGCAATCAAGTGAAAGGCGATCAACAACCAATTACCATCGGACTCGCCACGCTAGAGATCACAAATCTGCGCTCGCCGTCAAGCCATTGTGTGGAATACCACTGAAATGATATCCCTGTTCATTTTTCATTGCGCCGTTTTTGACTTCATTCGTGCTACCACAGCTGAAGTTTATGCTAGGTAGCAGCAGCAAGGTTCCAATAACTGGGATTTGTTTTTTGCTATTCAGGAGCCAATTTTGCGTCGCCTGTTTTATCTCTGTTGTGTCACGGGCAACCCCACGCTTGCGCACCAAAAATCCTGACAAGTGATGTTTACGGGCCACTCAACGTCTTCGACGCACAAACAACGTTGAATCATTGAAAGCCGCTGGCATCAACACGCCGCCACATCCACTCCTCGCACGCCGTACAGCGGCAGGGAGCGCCTCCGGACCAACGGAGCGCGTACACCACTGGTCGGGTCCGAGCGGCATGAGAGGCGGGCTTGGCCGATGGCCTTAAAGTGGCGTAAGAGTCTTTGTCCGTCTTGGAAGAAGGCAGGAGAGTGGGTGAGCTAGTCCAGCAGCTCTTCATACGCTTCAAGAGGATGAAATTGAGACAAATAATCTTGATGATTCCGTGAAAACTGGAAACGGGCGTGTTCAGAACAAACAATTGCTGAATATCCAGGATATTTTCAAGATGATCATGGGATGTGACCAGGATACCTTACCGAGATGTGTAGCCTCACAAACCTCACCTGAGAAACCTCACAAAACTACCACCAATACGCATTCACCGTATCGATGTCAGTGCTTCAATGCGCATACACCACCTGATGGAAATCAAAATGAGCCAGAAGATGATTGATGACGTGCTGAAAGTGAGCATGGAGATGTCCCAGAGAGTTGAGAAGGTATTGCATGCGAAACCCACAGATGCCAGGGGCAATGCGACGATGGTCTCTGACTTCAGTTCGTGACGGGAGACAACCAGGGGCTCGTTGACAACAGGGGCCTCCACTCGCGCGCCCGTGCGTCCATCTTGCAGGCATATCCCCAGGGATAGGCCTGCAAGAATGAGGATGAACTGCGGTCAATAAGGGTAAGCGAGTCAAGAACCCAATGAGCAAAAGAACCAAACCCAAGCCTACCCATTGTAAGGGTGTGGTTGATCTCCACAGGAACGACATCATTAGACTGTAAAAACTGCCAAACGCTTATTATTGTTATTTCAGGGTCTCCGCCTGGGAACAGGCACGGAGACCACACAATTATATGTGAAAGGTCAAGTCTGTGCCACTGATGCTGAATCAAAGTCGGCTGAAAACGAGGGTCGACCCCTATGAGTCAGTGAAATCTGGGCCAAGGGTCTTCTCGCCCGTCGGTTCTTTACCAGTTCGGTTCTTTAGAAAATAAAATCGAGGATGCCAGAAACCAGGAGCGGAGCAAATGTATAAGCAGGCATGATTGCTCTCAGCCTAACATTGACGTGCTGCTTTTTATCTTCTCTCAACAACTTCGTGAAAATGAGTTTATACGACAGCCAGCCGTGGAGGAAACGCCGGAGGTCTCCATTTCCTGTGTATTGACTCGTCATTCTCTCGCGAGAACACTGGTTATTTCCTTCAAATATCCAAACTCTAAATAGCTTGCCGTAAAAATTAATATCCTTTTGATTTTTTTAAAGTACATCTCTGATCGGGCAGTAGCGGGGCGGCCGTATAATGGAGTTCCGTGACGCGACAATGAAATGATACAATGACAATGAATGGCGAATGACAATGAAAAATGTAGCTACAAAAGTAAAGCCCACCACATATGGCGACGAGAAAATAAGTGGGCTGGAAGGAAACATTGGCAACATTAAATGTTCCTGATGGGTGTGTATTTGCCATGCAGTTTCCAACACAGTTTTGGGCAAGATTAAGATAATACGTCAAGAGTAGGATTGAATATGTTTGTGGCTTTGGTGATTCCACGTGGACATTAAAAACAAACTGATTTCGGTTGGGAATTGTTAGACCGCTGCCACAAATATTAGCTTATCATAGCTGATTCAAAGTGACTCACCAACGGGCCTGTCGCGAGCGTCCATGATGAGCATGGCACGGAGTCATGAGGTGCTCTTCTGGAAATTAAGCAACTTTATGTCAGGCTTAAGGGAACTGGCAATTGTGCATATGATCTAGCTAAACGCACGAAAACGTCCGTAATGTGCAGCAGACAATACCCTTATGCTTCTGCTCTTTATTTCACAGTGAAATAAATATGCATTCCATGCCATGTTTTTGTTCATAACCCAAGTGTCGCATTTTTGACACAATATCCAAATCCGTAGTGGACATCATGATCCACAATGCTCTGGTCGGGAAAATACTCAATGCTCAAGAACTTCCAAAATGTCATACCGCATGGTTGCCTCGTTGCAGAAGCTGTTCTTGTGAGTACACCCGGTGTAACACAGGCAAACCAATCTAAAACGGAAAAGGTCATGACAGAGCAACTGCGACTAAATAACCAACGTGTCATAGTCACCAGCGTGGGTCTCTGAACTATGCGGAACGCGTGAATTTTGTGGATAATGGTATAACAGCTATTTAACATGCGCTCGTGTGGGTCGAGGTCTTCCTGATCTTCCTCTCACTTGGAGCAGGTATTAAGCTTCACGGCGGTTGCATGAGGAGATATGGGGGCACCTGAAACACCAAAATGGAGTTTGACAAGTTTTGCCTTATATGACCCCAAGGTCGTGACCTGGAAACCTCAAACCTTAATACAAGTGAGTTCACACAGAGGCCATCCGACCCTGTCAGTTTAAGCCCTCCGGCTATATCAGTATTTGAGATCTCAATGGGCGGGGGGCAGCCTGACCTCCCCACCCCAGCGACAGGTATTCAGCCAGCTACCCGGGCGCGTGCCAAGAACGCGTGCAGTGGTCATAAAATGTTTTGTCAGATCTGACATAATCCTGAAGCATCAAGTCGATGCTTTTCTTTTTAATTCCTGTGTTCGCGGTGGTCTTGAGCTGAGTCTCTAACATGAGAGCATCTTCAATATCTGGTAATATCTCTCCTGCACGACGCAGTCAAGATTGTTATCCTGCCGGCACAATGTCAAGCGATTGATAGGTCCTGGAAAATAACTTTCAGGCAGTAACATCAATGTTGCCACGGGATGAGACCAAGAGTCTGATTCAAGTGCTTTCTTCAGTGGATTAACAAGCTATTTTGTAATTTGAACAGCCTAGCGGCGGGCGACCTCCGGAAGCTGTGTTTAACTTGATGTAACACTCGCAATACTGAATACCATCATCGCTCCCATCCAAATGCAGACGAGAGGAATTCTAGCCGGAGAAAGGACAGAGGGCAGACAAATATAGGGCCGTAAGAGAGGAAAAGAGGAAGCAATAGAGAGAAAGAGAGAGAGAGAGAGAGAGAGAGAGAGAGAGAGAGAGAGAGAGAGAGAGAGAGAGAGAGAGAGAGAGAGAGGAGAGAGAGAGGAGAGAGAGAGAGAGAGAGAGAGAGAGAGAGAGGAGAGAGAGAGAGAGATAGAGAGAGAGAGAGAGAGAGGGA
>NW_023596921.1:35757276-35781983 GCF_011947565.3 Pollicipes pollicipes
GAGAGAGGAGAGAGGTGAGGAGAGAGAGAGAGAGAGAGAGAGAGAGAGAGAAGGGAGAGAGAGAGAGAGAGAGAGAGATGAGAGAGAGAGATGAGAGGGAGGAGAGAGTAGAGAAGATGAGAGAGCGAGAGAGGAGAGAGAGAGGAGGGAGAGAGAGAGAGAGAGAGAGAGAGAGAGAGGGAGAGAGAGAGAGAGAGAGGAGAGAGAGAGAGAGAGAGAGAGAGAGAAGAGAGAGGAGAGAGAGAGAGAGAGAGAGAGAGAGAGAGGAGAGAGAGAGAGAGAGAGAGAGAGAGAGAGAGAGAGAGAGAGAGAGAGGAGAGAGAGAGGAGAGAGAGAGAGAGAGAGAGAGAGAGAGAGAGAGAGAGGGAGGAAGGGAGGGAGGGGGACTGGAATAGTGAATGTGTGAGAGCGGACAGATGTACACCGGGTGTAGGTGATATGGCACACATACGAGTATGTATGACTGGCAGTCAGCCGTTGCCTTCCGACCTCCGAGTGAAAAGTTAGGTGCCAAATACCGCAGTTATTTAGAGCGAACAAATTAATGTTTTGCCTTAGATGCAAAAGAGTTTTTCAGACTGAGTCTGCATCCCTTTGATAGGATTAGCTTTCTGGAGCCGCGTCCACGCTAAGCGGCGCTTGCTGCGTGTGTCCCGACTCTACCATCCAACCGTGGAATTCCATAATTTTGCGACGAAGGTCAAACGTTCGCATTGTTCGGTACGGTCTGTCCCTCCCTCTGATCGACCTTTTCCGCAGCCGATGAGACCGACTGCAGGCCATAACAGTCAGAGGCAAGTAACAAGCGCCTAAAGCCACTCGACCCCCACCCTGCCACGAGTGGGTGAACCGAAAGGCAGGCGCTCTAACCAAATGTGCTCAGGAGCGAACGAAGCATTGGAGATATCTTTGATGTTTTTTTCGTTACTTCAAAAGGAACATCATAAACTTCGTGGTCAACATTGTTTTTCTTAACCATGAATATTAAGGACATAAGCTTGAATATTCAATGATTATCCAATCTTAAATATTCAAATGGAAACATCTCAGACATGGTTCGAGCTGAACAGGACAGATCAAACGCGATATATACAATACGTGATAACCCTGTTTGAACACACCGTGCTCTATGCAATGTTGCCCAGTCCTGATGTCGGGGCGTGTTTGAGCTGCGTGCCATTGCAACGCGGCATAAAGGGCATTACTATATTCACCTTAGTCATCATGAAATACACTCTGCATGTTTTAAGAAAAAAGTAGGAAATCTTTAAGTCAAGACCATCTTTCTATCCAGACCTCACACATTCTGCCGACAAAACATAGATGGAAAAGCTGCCGGACGAGCAAACGAGTCTAGATGTGTATTGTTTGTTCGAATGAGCGCGTCCGGCAGAGGGCGGATGGCCGGTTGAGAGGTTTTGTGCTTTGTCTTGATTAACTTCGTGATGCCCAACGACGAGATGATTGAAAAAGTTTACAGCTCGCAGGAAGTCAGCGAAATGAGCCGGATTTTATCAGACAGCCCTCGGCCCGGGGCAGCGATTGTCCGACGCAAACAACGCCGACACTTGTTATTTGAGCGGCACTATGACCAGCTTTTCCTTCGCCCAGGATCAGAAAGCAGAAAATAAAGAAGTGAAATTTTAAAGTGATCTTTCTCGTCCTGGCACAATATTTTTACAAAAAGTGCCTTTTCTTTCTAAAGAACCATACACACAATCTTCACAAGATGCAAGTGTTGGTTCAGATTTCGCTGCTGTGCAGCTAAACTTGTCATTGTTTGTCGAAGATGTATAAAGGATAGAAACATTGCTCTTTGCATCTGGTCTGTTGAGTCATATCAAAATTTTGTCTATTTTCAATTCCTTGCATTCGTATTCGTATCTTTTTCATTGCACTGGCATTCAGCCAACGGCTAAGCATCATATAATGATACCCTAGAGAGAGTTTAAGATCTACCCGTGCGTGTCATGCCACCATAACTTAACACGAGTCGAAACCAGATAAGAGTAAAAAAATGAGCCCGACTCGAAGTCTCATCATTTCCACGCGACGAGTCCGAATCACAGCCCCGGAAGATCGGGGTATGGCTCTGAGTTAGTGGCCGTGTCCTAGTTCTAAGGCTCTGAGCCTGAGCCCATCAGTCTTTCACCGGATCAGAAAGGACAGAGATGTTACTAGCTTAAGGATACCGATCTTAAGGATAGAACTATTAAATGGGTGCGCATTTGCACCTAATCCAACCTGACCCAACCTTACCCTAGGCTGGCCTTCCCTGGAGTTTGTCGTGTCAGTGTCAAAATAGGTCTTGGTCTGCTGACATGTGCAAGTAGCTTTCGCGTGGTGCTGGTGGCCAGTACTAAATCTCATGCTAAATTCAACCTAATCAATATGACCAAGCCCAGCCGAACTAAGCCTAAACAGTCAAACGATAATCATCATTCAACAACAGATCTTTGTAAGACCTGGGCTTCGATGGGCATTTAGTTTGAAAATGTCAGTCACACAGAGAACCGCAATTCCTGTGTGCATTTCAAAGCAGAAGCTTCAATCTCGCAAAATCACGCGAAATTCTCATGAGAACGTCAGCCCTAATTGCTGTGTGAATGAATAGAAAACAGTCGCGATTGCTTGCGCGACTGCGCATCTGCTCCCAGGGTAGTAGATACCGGATAGAGCGAAATTAAGTACGTTTATTGTAGGATAAAACTAGAAGTACACCAGGAGCAAAAGGTAGGATAAATTGTTAGCAAACGCATAATTTTTGGCCGGCAGTAACTGAAAATGGCGTGGTGTAGATGTTACAACAGTGCATGCATTCAAAATCGAAATGAGTATTATGTCTTAATTTTTATAAGAGAGCCTCAAGGCATTGAACACTGCATTGCACAGACAACACATATTGGCTATTAGCAAGCAATCCGGCATACTGCATAGGGAACCGTTGCAGGAATTATAGAAACCCCAGGGTTCAAATGCAAAACGTTTCTAATATGTAAGCGTCACGTGACCGATTGGGCTACTGAGACCATCTAGCACGCATTGGAAGTCGGAAAATCCACGGCGTACCGTGCATAAAGACATTGACTCGGTGCATGGTGAGAGCATGGCTTTCCAAGACAAACAATGATCAACGATTCGGCGAGAGGTGACTGAACCAACTGTCTTTTGATGCCGGGTGCATCGAAATTGACGTGATATTATTCAGTTTACAGGTCTGTGAAAAAGCAGGCCTTCACCACTATGAACCCGAGTGCCTAGTATGCGCCTATTTTTCCTATAGGAAAATTATGCCGTGTAGCGGCTGTGCTACCAACGCAACGCGGTGGGAGCTATTAATCTACAGCCAATATATTGACGGTAGTTATTCTCAGTTCATTAGCATATCTCGCATTTCTGATCACCCGTACCGGATCATTAACCCTTTAGAAAACCATCATAAAAAGTTCGGTGTCTTTCCAAACGCAAGAAGATATCCATCGCAAAGGTAAGTTACAAGCAGTGTTTGACGGCTCCGCAACTGATGGCGCTGACAAGAGTCTCAATCAAGTCTCAATGAGTATCTCAAAACTGGTGAGACCTTACTTCATGGTTTACCAGAGGTGGTCATCAAATTCCGGACTGCATCGATCGGTTCTCAAGCCGGTATAAAGTGTGTCTGTCACCAGGTTTTTGTGCGGAAAGAAGACTTTGCAAATTTTATGTTGAGGGAGCAAGGTTTTCCATTTTAGATAGCTCCATTTGGTCTGGCTTGTCTGCCATTCATTCCTTTAAAAACCATTTCGCATCACCCCGAGCAAGGTCCAAAGGGTGACCATATCCTATTGCAAAGGGTTTAAACAGGCAAGTCAGTATAGATGCTATATGTCTGAACTTCAGCTCTAGTAGAAGCTCAGTTACCAACATGAACGCGTTGAATGCACTTTTCCACGAAGCCGATATCCACAAGATCCGCGATGTTGGTGATGACGTGGAGTGCTCGAAGATACCGGGGAACGCTTCTGCGACCAAACAGGCCATCGAACACCTGGCCGGATATTCGGCACGCTCGGCTCTTATCTTCACAAGTGTGAGCACTGCCACGGCCAGCTCGTCAACGGCGGGCTTGCCGGGTCCGCATTGAGATGGACCCGTTGGAGGAAGAGGAGGTGGAGAAGGCTCCTCAGGTCCACCGGCCGAGGTCCACATGAAGGTGTGCGAATTTCAGGAGAACGTGGACGGAACAAGCCCGGGCTTACACGACACCCTTGACTTCCTTCACGGACTTGTATAGAATAGTTGGCTGGTTAGAGACAGTGGTGTCGAGTACACCTTCTTCAGCTGCACTAAACCCAAGAAGACCTTTCAGGATGTCGTGGTGGCCCTCGGGAAGGAGGACGTACGGCTGGTTGATTTTCACGATGTTCACATCGAACCACAGCGACGCAGTGGTGTGCCCAGCAAAAGGAAAAGTGGAAGTAATAGCGTTGTGATCCGCGACTCGCCGAACGACGTCGAAGACAAGAGGCAGAAGTTGACCGGAGGGAAGAGGTGGTCGGATGAACGTCGTGCAGACTTAAATGTGTGTGGAGTGAGCACATTAAGTTTTGATTTAGGTTAGTTGTCATGCCTTTGAAACGCAACCGTAAATATATGAACTGAATAGCTGCTCAATTCAATAATATTGGACGTCATGCTTTGTTGTGATTTACTACTTCAATATCTTTCAAGCAATTTAAGTAGCATCTGCATGGAAACGACGTTTCCCATGTAATATATGAATGCATTATGGAAGTCAAATGCTGATATCTGGTAAGATGTCACGGATTGTTAAGATATATGCCACATTCGAACTACGCCACGAACCGTCTACTCAGAACCATGCCGAAAGAACATGCCACATTGTTATTACATATTCAGAATAGTGCCTAGACTGGCCTCGGAGGGGGGAGCGGGGGGGGGGGGGGGCTGCAGGCTTACATATTGCGTAAAAGCCGAGAGAAAACCGAGAGAAGTTGTAGTTTTAGATGAAGGAGCTAATATATAAGACCCCAGAAACTAGAGGGATCTTAGTCTTAAGAACGGTATGGCTGTAAACTGAACCGAATAATCTTCGAGTTTGCTATCTCAGTTTAAAACCTGATATGAATGTGGATTATTTCCTTTAAAGGGAATGCCTCACATTTGGAGATGTCGAAACAGGTATCAGTTGTGATGAACAAGCTCACTTACAACTATTGGTGTGCTTCTTTATTGGAAGAGACTGATTTTGACAGCACAATTTTCTGTTCAGCAGATATACTCCTTAATGCGTTATGGTTTGATTACGGCATCGTGCCTTGCACAACACTGATTGAGAGCCAGTGGACGGCCGTTTTATCTGGAAATCGCGCTCACGAACGCCATATATGAATGCCTCGACAGTCGTATTTGACTTGGCCTTGATTGCAGCATTGCTTATGGAATGGCAGGATTTGAATGACGTTATGATGACGTCATGCATGCCTAGGTGACTTTTAAATGCACTCCCCGAAATAATCTCCCCCAAGTCCCGGGCGGGCGTCTCAGAATCTACAGGAGCTTAGGTGTTACAAAGGCAGGGATGTGAACAGCACTGAAGGGTGCTGCCCACTTATGACTATTTCAGTATGCTGCTCTTGATACAACATTTCTTTATTTAGAAAATATGCTCCTCACTACGTCATTGTCTGATTGCGCCACAGAACATTTGTATGACAGCACTCACTTGTGGTTCTTCAATCTTCAGAGAAGTGACCCGTGGCAGCGCTGAATGTGTGCTGAACCAAGTCTCGTAAGAAACTCGAGTTTGGGCCCTTTCCCGTGGTGTTCTTGTTAGTTATCCGTGAGCCTAGCGTGCTTACTTGCATTCACATATTCGGTTATAACGCTTTTCTTAAGTTATTCGATCGCAAGTGTTATTTTTGTAATAAGTAGGAAGAATGTGTAACTTCTTGTACTATTCAGCACAAAAAAAATCAAGTCGGAATTTTGCATAGCCTGTACAAGACCGGTCAAGACACAATCGACGACCGTTGTCTGAAAACGAACTCACGAGTCGTGATCACGAACGGCTCAACATGACGACATATCCACGGTTCGACAATTACGTTTTTATTGGCCTTGAACGTCGCGTGGTCAGTGAGATGGCAGGATTTGAATGATTTATTGTGGCGTCAGGGATGAATTGATAACCTTGAATAGTCTGCACGAAATAGTCTACGCATCTTGGCGGGGTGTTAGGCGAGCCTCTTCTGCACATCTTACTAAGAAACTGTTTTTTTTAGCTGTTAGGAAGGGCAGTGCTTTAAACCGCACCGAATAATCTTCAAGATGGCTATTTTGGTTTAACACGCGCTCGGGCGGCCGGCTGGTTACCCTTCCCTCGGGTGGGAGGTCAGTTTGACCCCCTGAGATTTCAAGAACTAAGAGAGCTAGAGACACAAAATTCACAGGGTGTGTTAACCTGTACGTCAACTCACTTAGATCAAAGTTTCAGATTCCTAGGTCATGACCCTTGGGTGAAAAAGGTCAAACAAGGTCAAGTTCCAGGATGGTCTCCAAAGTGACCCCAGAACCTAGGAAACCGTTTCTAAGCAAAAGATCACATTCCCATCCAAGGTCAGAGACCTTGTTTGACCTTTTGAAGTTCAAGGTGACCAAAATCATGTAAGATTGCTTTGAGTTTTGCATTTGACTGAGCGACAAAGATTACGCTATGCAGTATGTTCCTAAAACAAAATGTTGACCTAGGGTATTTTAGGTCAATGACCTATTCTGACCCCTAAGACGTCCATGGAAGATGTATAATGCGGCTCCTGCAATCAATAAACTAGAAATGAGCACCAGAAACTATCCCATACAGCAAGCCCTAGAGTAACAAAACATGTTGGTTTTAACCTTGGTGTCACCTTCATACCCGGCCTTAGGTCAATGTAACTTATTCATTCAACTGTTGTGTTGCCTAAGAAAGCATCTCAGAGATGTATGGCTTCGTCCAACACTCCGTTGTTGGATCAGATTGAAGGATTCCCTAGAAATTGCCTTCGCTGAAACCATGGCCTGAATTTGACCTGCCATTGGTCAGCGATCTTACAAGGTACATCTAAATTGTTGGTGTCAAACGATCCGCTATTCAATTTTCTCCAGCCATGCGAAATTTGACGCGGCTACGTCGCGCCAGTCGGAAACCATTTGGTAGAAGCCTTCGGGGGGGGGGCAATTTGACCCCCGCCCGAGCGCGTGTTAAAAAAACATACAAAAGTGAAACATCCTCTTTAATGCTGTAGTTGCAGCAACGCACCCGGTTGTCTGTCAACTTATCGTGAAAAACTCGACAGCGCACTCCGCCTATGGTATGTGCAAGACACTAGCACCGAAAGGTGTTTGAGATTTTCTGATACTGCGGCCAGAGTTCTCAGCTGTCACAAGACCTTACAATTCGTGCGCTCTTGCTCGGTCCGTTGGTTTGTTGCTATTTTGTCATTCGGCGCGCGTTGCTACGTTCAGCCTTGTTCACCATGCCTATCCTTCTCGTCTGACAAATATTTACAAGCACTCGGGTGGAAACAAATCTGACGACAAAGCTACCCAACGTCGGGGATTCACGTTTGCGTCTCTCGCAAAATGCATTGGGTCCGTTCTGGAATAAGAAAGGATCAACACTGCGCGGAGTAACGAGAGCGGAGAGAGTCTTGAACTTTCCAGAACCGGCCGCCGCTAAAATAGTTCCGGCTTACTTACCCCATCATCTGTGGGTCGAGCTAATGCACCGACACTTGGAGGACCGGCAGCGCTGCATTCATTCTGCTGTCAAGCAGAAATCCGACGCCCCCGAAGGAGGCTGTGCTGCATTGTAGCCACCCACCGCGGGCCGCACCTGGATCCGCACTATTAATTGTGAATAAGCAGGCCTGAACCACTGAAAGACGACCGTTGCGGCTAACGGCTACGGTGGATGAGGTACGGCCCTCGCTGCGTTTGTCAAAAGATAGTATGGCACATTTTGTGCTTTCACTTAACACGCATCCGGGTGGAGGGGTCAAAATGACCACCCCGAAGGCTTTTCCAGAATGGTTTTCGGACGGCTCGGCGTAGCCGCGCCAAATTTTGCATAGCTGTAGTTAATTGAATAGCAGATCGTTTGACATCAAAAATTGAAATGTACCTTGTAAGGTCGCTGACCTATGGTAGGTCAAATTCAGGCCATGGTTTCAGCGAAGGCAATTTCTAGGGAATCGTCCAATCTGATACAATAACGGAGTGTTTTACGAAGCCATACATCTCTGAGACGCTTTCTTAGGCACTAAAAGTATCACATGAGCAAATTACGTTGACCTTAGGTCAGGTATAAAGGTCAGACCAATGTCACAACAAACCTGATTTATAACTCTACAGTTTGCTGTATGGGATAGTTTGTGGTGCTCATTTCGAATTTATTGATAGCAGAAACTGCATTATGCATTTTCCATTGACCTCTTAGAAGTCAGAAAAGGTCATTGACCTAAGATGACCAGGGTCAACATTTTTTTATGAACATGCTGCCTGGCGTAATATTTGTCACTTATTCAAATGCAACACTCAGAGCCAGACTTGTGCCTGGTTCCCAAGATTTCTTCCCGGGAACCGGTTCCTGGTTCCTGGTTCTGGAACCAGGAAGAACCCGGGAACCAGTCTGGCAGTAAGTCAAAAGATCCAGCAGTAACCAGCACCCAGCTTGAGAATAAGCCGAAAGATCCAGTAATTCGCAGCCCCGCTTGAGCAAATTGCATTGCCATAGAGCCAGGTGTGAAGGTCGGACCAAAGTCAAACCAACCTGTTTTCTTGCTCTCGAGCTTGCTGTATGGGGTAGCTTCTGGCGCCTATTTCGAATTTATTGATAGCAGGAACCGCATCATACACCTTCTTTGGACTTCTTTAGTGTCACAGTAGGTCACTGACCTAAAATGACCAAGGTCAGCATTTTGTTTTTGGGAACATACTTTCTAGCGTATTCTCAGTGCTTGTTTAAATGCGAAACTCAACACAGTTTTGTCTGATTTTGATAAAGATCAAACAAGGTCACTGACTTTAAATGTGCGTGTGACCTTTTGCTCACAGCAGTTATCTAGGTTCTAGGGCCGTTTGAAGACCAAACTAAAATTTAATCTTATTTGACCTTATTTGACCCAAAGGTCATGACATAGGAATCTCAAACTTTGACCCAAGTGAATTCACGTACAATTCAACACACTCCATGGAATTTGGTGTCTCTAACTTTCCTAATTCCTGAGATCTCAGGGGGGGGGGGCAAATTGACCCCCACCCGAGCGAAGGGTGTCCAGCCGGCCACCAGGGCGCGTGTTGAATGCAAGTTGCCCAAATAAACCAAGTTTGCCGTTAGGTCTTGAAAAGTTATGAATGTGCAAGCGGATTAGCACGCATTTAATTATGAATTTGTCTATTAAGTCCAGCCGGATCGGATTTAATTGAAATTCTGGGGAAAGTGAATTACTGGGGGGATTGGATCTGGGATAGCCGGACTGGACGGCACCGGATCCCAAAAAATCAATCCGTTGAGTACTCGTTTTGACAGATTGTATTACTAGAGGTCTATGACGGTGTTTTCCTGGCAATGTCAGTATCATATGTTTTATTACAAGTGGCAGCCAGAGAGCACACATCATATTCGAAATTCTTGTGAATAAATGGAAATGCGAGTTTGCTGTGTGTCCGTTGGAATTCTTTGTTAACGTCTGCGCTTCACACTGACTGCTCTTTCTGTTGGAAGGCCATTTTTCATGTTAAGCTCTATGCCGCATTTGAATCATGGCTGCAATATTGGACCATTCCTATTGCTATTAAACGAACTATAATTTGGTATGGATGAAGACGCTTGAATGTCGGCAGCTATGTTCTTGTGTCAGGTGAAAGACACGCTTCATCGTCCGATCTGCATTGACGTTTAGGTAACGTGGCCTGGTATCCATAAAATTTTACAGCTTAGCATTTGCAGCATTATTGATGTATGATGAATAACCACTTATCCTTAACCACTTCTCATCCACGTTAGAATGTGGATGAGAAGTGGTTAAGCCGAAGGGAATATATATATATATATATATATATATATATATATATATATATATATATGTGTGTGTGTATATGTAATGATTGAACTACAGGCAAGGAACAAAACAGACAACTTCTCTACGAAATTGTATGTCAGTTATAGAATAAAGCAATTTGTTTATGGCGTGCAGTTCGGCGACGAAACTTGAAGCGTAGTTTTCCAGATGAGCTCATAGGATAGGACGCTCATAAACCACCGCATTCCCGCTCGAAGAACACCCTTCGAAGCATGGTATAAATTAGACGTAATTTGAATGACTCGCATGTATGACTTGAATTTTTGTCGTCTCTTCTGACATGACGGCGGTTTTGTGACCATCAATCGCCATAAATATTTTTCGTTGTACCGCTTTACATGGTGCTGCAGTGGTGCTCGGTAGCACATAATTTTGTAAACAAAATAATTTGAAACTCTTGAAACTAATGCTGTTGCTAAGGAGGGTAGACGTATGGGTGGGGGAGGGACACTAAATAAATCAACTTCACAGCAAGAGGAGCAAGCGCCCAAGGCCCATGAGCGTATCATGGCAATCACAACCAGGGATGCAAATAGCAAATGCCAACTAAGTTGCACATAGATAAAAGACGCTTTGTCTAGTCTGGACACCTACAATGATTAGCTTAAGGGGCCTGTTTGGGTACCTATCCGTTGAAGCCTCGTGTCGTTTCCGTTTCCTCCGCCACAAGAAACAATACGAATTATTTTGCTACTCACTTGTGATTTCAGATCACTGGTTACCATCCAAGCATGGACGATTCATCAGAGAAGGGGGAGGGGGGGGGGGGCAGGGAGAGCTGCCGCACACATAAGAGGAACTTCTGACGTTAACTACTTCCCCCTCCCCTCCATCTAACATCTAGACAGACGTTCCACTGCTGCGCCTGCCCCCCCCCCCCCCCCCCACCCATGCCCCAGCGTGCTACAAGCAGCAAAATGTCATGTGAGTAAAGCTGCGACGCGTTCAGCAATAGCACAGATATTTATAAATCGAGGCCTACCTGTAAGCTATAGCATGTCGCTGAATCCTGGACAATGTTACCAGCGAATTGCCTTGACACCCATGCTTCCGCCTCCTACACGCATGATATGGAACCAGGGCACTACATAGACATCCTGAATGAACGCCGCATGTCCTAATAAATAGCCTGTTGTAGCCAAGTGTTGACTTCATCATCGACCAAGTGGGAACAAAGCAATGCAAGTTAACCGGTTAAAATGCATGTGCCCAATAACTGGGTTCCTGAATAATTGCAACCAAGTTAGGTTTACACCTGTACGCCAACACGAGGTGTCCGTCATGACCCAGCCATATCATTGGATTGATAATAGATAGATAATAGATAGATAATAGATAGATAGATAGATTAATAGATAGATTCATAGATAGATAGATAGATAATAGATGATAATATATTGATAATATATAAAAAGATCATAATCATTGCCCATACAACTGCTCGCTTTCCCCTCCCTGAAATCGCTTAGATGTGTTTGGTCTTAGAAACGTTAATTAATTTAATTGTAGTCTTATACACAGTCCTCCAAAGTCTGTTACCGGAATCTGTTCACCGTTTTCGTGTGAAGTGAAATACGCCTTTCTTTTAACTTGAGCTGGGCCTATACACTGCAACATGTGCGGAAGCAATGTGCTTGTTCTCGATAAATTCCCTCCATTTAGCAAAACCTCGGGGAAGTCACCACTTCGCTACACTGAGAGCCAAACTTTGCGATCGCAGGAAAGATCGAAATGAGAGGAGGGAAAATCGTTGAAAAGATTAGCAGACAGCTGGAAAAACCTCTGATTTTTTCTTCGTGCAGTCATCCACCAACAAAAGGGGCTACAATACAATGCTAGTTAAGCAAATTCATCTTGTGGGTCGTAATAACCCCAACCATTTTTCATCCAGCCTGGCCAAAAAGAGCTTCTCGATGTTTCTTTGGTCCTTGTTCGTTCCAGACGCGGCCGGTGATGGCTGTCACAAGCATTTCAAAAATATACCGATGGTTTTTTGGAGATGATTAACAAATGGAACTGATGGAGGTGCGCAGATGTTTCCCTAGCATACCCTGTGAAGTGCCAGCTTGCGAATGCATAATTGCGATTTTAACTACCACTGTACTACTGGGGACACGTGGGGAGGGGCGGCCCCACTGCACTACTGGGGACATGTGGGGGGGGGGGGGGGGGGGGGCAGCGGCCGAGCGGAAGGCTGGACGCGCTTCAGACGGAGGCGTGGCAGGAGTAAGGGGATTTGGAGACGTAAACACGGCGATCGTGATGGGAGTTAGAATTCGGAGAAAAGGTAGCTGCAGAACTGCATCAGGATAACTGTACTACATGTCGCCACATCCACATTTGCCGCCTGCGCACATGTTAGGGAGCAATGGACGGTGGGTGCTGCTTTAACAGCGCACGTCATCTGAGGTTGGGACGCACCTGTCTTCCGCTTGGTTGAACTGATGCATGTCCCTTGTTTTAATGTCGGACATTGTATCGAGTTATTGCTGTATTGTTTGTCGCCACAGCTCAGACATTTGAAAGATGCCGCACAGGTGAAGCATTCATGTGGCTGTGCACCGCATCTGTGACACCGAGAGGTTTACCGGCCCGCTTTGCCGCCGGTTCCAAGGCGTGGGCAGTTATAGCACCGCAGCCAGTTTGGTATGACAACTCCCTTGGAGAAGCGAATACGTCCAAGTGTTAAACTTTCGGGCACGCGAGAGGTCCCAAATGTCAGGGTCAAAGGACTGGTGTCACGTCTTCGGCTGTCTTTGAAGACGGTCAGGCTGTGGACGTGACTTGCCCGTCCGGCCGCGAGTCGTCGATAATTTTCTCCCCGGACGCTTATCCCTGGCGCGAACATTATCACTTCGGTGGTGTTCTGAGCGCTGTGGAGGAAGACAGCGACTGCCTTTCCACGTGACAAAGTTTCGGGGATGTTTCTGTCTGAGTTCGTGTTTTTGTTTTGATCACCATGAAACCATTTCTGGGTATCCAATGTTCATGCTCTTCGCACCACAGATCGTTTTAGTTTCCTTCGCTGGCCAGAACATATCTGTATTCTGAAAAGGTTCGTTCTCGTCCTGGTGCTTCCAGCCAGAAACGAGCCGAGGAGGTCCAGAAAGGACTGAGCGGTCGTATGGGACGTGGAACCGGGAATGACCATGACCTAGCAAGGGTCGGCAGCGGCACGCCGTGAACCCTCACCAGAGGCGGATCCTACAATGCCAGTTAAATACGTGCACCGGTCGGCATCGGTTCGGGGCAGAGTCTCAGCATATGCATTTGCAGTTGCGTTTTCAATGTCCATGTGCGGTTCGGCAGCGTGAGATTCGATGTATAACCTGCAGTCATCCTGCACATGAGCGACAATGGCCGGGACGTCGGTGTCAGAGTCCGAATGTATACAAGGATCGGTACCCGCATCCATCTTCTGGCGCTTGTTGTGCTTTCCCACCTCGGGGAAGCGCGAAACTAAATGAACCGGAAACTGTGGAAGTGGATTTGGGATCAGAGAAGATCAAACACAGCAGGCAGAGAGGAAGGGAAAAACCCCTCGGCTGAAGCCGCAGCAGAACAACTGCAACAACATCTGCATATGCTCCAATTCCGGCGATGTGATCTGAAATCAGCACCATCTTCCGATGGTTTCCACCCGGTGGTGAGCCGATATTCCTGCCAAGGACGCATCTGCGCTAGCAATGGGCGGCGCGAGATCATCCCCACGTTCCGTTCACTGCAGCAGTTTACTTGCATATACCATGTAGGTTCTTATTGGAAATTTCCTCTTCGTGACCGGTTTTATTTATCATTGGTACAAAGGTACGTGATCGATATCAGTTGGTCAATGCCATATGAAGCCAGAACACCACAGGAATCGACTACAAAATTGACATGCACAAATTGCATATTTTCGACAAATACCCGACCAAGGGTCGGGTGGCAGCCTCAGGCAAGAATGTAAGCTGTCTGGGCAATAACGTTGCTGAAACAGGAGCTTCGTGATGTTTGTACCACTGACAGTGAATTGGCTGCAGCAGGCACTGACCGATCCACGGGGACGGGAAGGGGCTGAAGGCGTGCTCCGCAAACGATAAAAAACAGAGGTCTAAGCTTAATTCTCAGGTCATTCTTTAGCTGGAGGTGCAGCATTGTGAACTTGGTCGGTCGCAAGCTTCGATGCTGGGTCCACCATTGCTATCGCCAAGCTATGCAGCAGACGGAAACGCAGGACACATCACATCTAGACGAGATGAAGTAAAGCTTGCATCATTAAAGCGTCACCCCATGATGAACCACCCTCCATGTAAGACGCGAGGCGTGACGGTATCACCGCACTCTTGTCAAACCGACACGCAGAGGCAATGGAGGCGACGGGATGGTGCCCCTCTTACCCTAGCCCCTGGTCTACCGGCAGCCGGCGTGCGGAAGCCGTCGGAATCCGTCGTCAGATACGGCGCGCGCGGCGACGTCCCCTTCGTCAGGAAACATTAGCCGACGGAGCGACCAGGAAATGTCTACAGGAAGTGCGCGGGCGTTTAACGACGCGGCCGGCCGTATTGTGCGCGGGGAGACATGGCGGAGACGGGAGACACGGGGGCGGAGGCGGGAGACACGGGAGACTCGGGCGGGCAGGGGCGTGAGGCGGAGGCGGACAGAGACGGAAGACGCACCGGTACTCCGGTCACTGTGTTCACGCAGGCGGTTAGCGCGAGCTAAGGGAGTTCGGCCACCGCCAGCAAACGGTCTGCTCCGCTGTGGTAGAAACCGAGTTTGCGCAGGCATCATGCTATTTTGATATCGATTGTAGCAAATGGTGATTGTTCAGCTCATCCAGAGACTAGGCGGCAAGCCGAGCATCGCCGGAAACTCTTGGCAAAGTTGGGCTATTTTAATGGTTAAGAGCACCCCGAGTACGCCAGGCACAACCGAGCCCGTAGCGACTGTTGTGAAATGTCAGGATGGATGTTGCGTCGCGTCCGGTCTCGCAGGACTCTGAGCCGGGGTTGCCAAGATTCTCGTGATCGGGTGCGATAAGAGGCTCAGTGCTGTTTGGCTTCAACGCTGCGTACGTATGACGCGAGGACCGACTCAACCAAATGTTCTGCAAAAGCACTCACCGTTGCTTCTTGTGGCCCAATATGTTCCCAAGTACGCCGCTGTGTAGTCACGTCAACTGCCAAGGTCCGAAGCTAATATGCAGGACAATGTAGCGCAATGCCCGACGTTGTTGCTGGCCACGGAGACTGGAAATCCGTCGGGAAATATAACTTTGAAACAAAATCGTGAAATATAAGTTGTAAATGAATAAATGGAATAAAAACTTCATAAGTCGTGGCTACTGAACTTCTCGATGCCACTTAAGATTGGCCACAGTTACGGACAGCACTAACACCTCAAGGCGATAGTGACTTTTTAACTGCTCAAGAGGCGTCCGTCGTGGGATTAACGTGCCTATATCTGGACTGCCAAAAGCTGCTTTCACGACAATTATGATCGGTCCCGAGGGTTTGGTCCCACAAGTCTCCGAATTCACAATGAGGCACTGCAACTTTTTCCGCGCGCCTTTACAGAGGCCTTAATATTCAACGCACACAGCCAAGGCAAAGCTAGGCGAGACGCATGGGTGCACGCACACAGCCAAAGACAAAGCAAAGCTAAGTATGACGTATTGGCGCCACGAATGTGAGTAACGTTGCGTTCTTCCAAAGATATCATCACTTAAAGGCAAACAGTTAAAGTTTCACTACAGTAATTTTCTGACCAAGTTGCCCTAAGATAGGTATTTTGTGAGATGGAATAGAAGTATGTAAACGAAATGAGCATTTTCTGCAGTGAGTAACCGTTAGTATGATCTACCATCATGGGAAGCATGCAAATACGACCGCTCTTTCAACTAGAAGGTCTGTTCAAACAGGCTTTTTCAGCGGGTCGCGTGTAACATAGCCAGAGGCTATAAACCGTCCATTATACTACGTCATCTTTTTGCTGAGTGTATCGTGCTGTTCGACAGCTGCTGTAGCTGCACCAAGGATTTGTTTTCTTCTCTCATCTCCCGTCTGGTCACGTTAGGCAGCCTGTACAAGAAGAGGTGCCTAGGAAATTTTGGTTTCATGCTTGAATGCCTAGCGCGACTCATTGCGGTAATATTTGTAAACGGGTGGCTTATCAGTTTTTGCGCGCTGGTATGCATGAATATTCGAGATGAATGGGATAGATCCTTGAACCTTAGCTGAAATGTTTCACACTTGGAGATATTGAACTCAGCATCAGATATAATAGAATAAGCTCACTTATAACTATTGGTGTACTTTTGTGTCACAGACTGCCCTAAATAACGAAATTTATGCATTTAGTTCATATGTTCCTCGATAAGCTATTGATTAATTGCGTCACGGAACATTTGCATGACGTTAGATGTGCTGCCAAACTGGTCGCGCGAGATTGCCACCATAGCAATCACTCGTAGCACCCCATCTTGCCGTGGGGTGGCAGTGGCAGTGCTCGACATGTTTGCTGAAGCAAATGTCGGTATATGCTTGTGTTTTGGCCCTTTCGCCTTTTCTCGTGGTGTTCTTGCATATTTCTCCGTGAGCTTTAATTGTTGTTCACTCACATTTACTCACTCGGCTATGGTGCCATTCTTAAGTTATTCGATCACAAATTTTATTACAGTGAAAACATTCGTTCACGGTGGTCCGTTCAGAAAGTGTACCAAATGTGTTGAATGCGTTGTAAAGGGAAATGTGTTATTGAGCCGAACTTGCTTGAAGCTCGTCGAACATGCTGTTATTCTTTCTAACGCTTATCCATTTTCGAAGCGGTCTTCTCTTGTTAGCAAAATGTGTCTCATTCACGCTACCGCCATGTGGACGTGCTTCATATGTCTATTTGGAGCATGTCCAAATGGCGATATCATAATGTGGACGTGCTCCGGTCTAAATTAAGTGAGACTACAAATATATCACGGTCATCTCACTACGTTTAGTTGCAGTAGTTCCAAAATTCAGCTGTGAATATCATACCGTACGACGTTACGCTAGGTATGAGAAAACAGGCTTTTATGGTACCGTGGAACGTTGGGATGAGGCCTTCAAGATTCAAGGCGGGCAAACGCAAAGGCTCTGCTTCTTTTCGGGAAATCAGAGGGTTTAGACGGTGTTTGAACACAATCGATGATGCTCCTCATGCTCGCTGACGCCACTCGCTTTGAGAAGCTAGTTTGCTAAGTCTTAAGCAACTAGTGCGGCATCCTGGCACCTCGCATTTGGCACGTGTTGCCCAATGCTGAATATACTTATCGTTATGTTATCTTAAGTCTCCTTCCAGACCTTTCCTAGGTAAGACTTTCCATGTTGTCCACCCATGGTCATGTAACCAACAGCCAAGTAATCTAAGTGATTGAAAATAAATCTTACATTCAAAATCAAATTTGCACGCACGCTACGAAGCCGCAGCTGGAATCTTTGCTCGCGGCGATTGGCGTCAATGCAGCACGTTGCCGATTGAGATGGGTGATGATCTCAGTGGCTTGTTATTGTCATCAATCAGCGTTTCGCGTCCTGGAATTGTCAATTCCAAACAACCCGAAAGCCATCACGCCGGTTTTCCTGTTTTGAAGAAAATGGCTTTTCAAACCGGGAAGTTTTCACCATTAGGGGATGATTATGGCGGCTACGGCCACGAAAACAGCACCGTAAAAGCCCGAACGGAATTATGTGTTTACGGAAACGCACTCGGATTGTCAATAGCGTCTATCTGTCAGCCCGTTTGGCATCGAGACCGGCGTGTGCCCGCGGGCTGGCGCCGCTCTGCTGACTGTAACCGGTCGACAGCGTCACCACAGGACCCATCTGCGGTCGGTGACACTCTGCTGACTGTAACCGGTCGACAGCGTCCCCACATGACCTGTGTGCGGTCGGTGACACTCTGCTGACTGCAACCGGTCGACAGCGTCACCACAGGACCCATCTGCGGTCGGTGACACTCTGCTGACTGCAACCGGTCGACAGCGTCCCCACATGACCTGTGTGCGGTCGGTGACACTCTGCTGACTGCAACCGGTCGACAGCGTCCCCACATGACCTGTGTGCGGTCGGTGACACTCTGCTGACTGCAACCGGTCGACAGCGTCACCACAGGACCCATCTGCGGTCGGTGACACTCTGCTGACTGCAACCGGTCGACAGCATCCCCACATGACCTGTGTGCGGTCGGTGACACTCTGCTGACTGTAACCGGTCGACAGCGTCACCACATGACCTGTGTGCGGTCGGTGACACTCTGCTGACTGTAACCGGTCGACAGCGTCCCCACATGACCTGCGTGCGGTCGGTGACACTCTGCTGACTGTAACCGGTCGACAGCGTCCCCACATGACCTGCGTGCGGTCGGTGACACTCTGCTGACTGTAACCGGTCGACAGCGTCCCCACATGACCTGCGTGCGGTCGGTGACACTCTGCTGACTGTAACCAGTCGACAGCGTCCCCACATGACCTGTGTGCGGTCGGTGACACTCTGCTGACTGTAACCGGTCGACAGCGTCCCCACATGACCTGTGTGCGGTCGGTGACACTCTGCTGACTGCAACCGGTCGACAGCGTCCCCACATGACCTGTGTGCGGTCGGCGGCGCTCTGCTGACTGTAACCGGTCGACAGCGTCCCCACATGACCTGGGTGCGGTCGGTGACACTCTGCTGACTGTAACCGGTCGACAGCGTCCCCACATGACCTGGGTGCGGTCGGTGACACTCTGCTGACTGTAACCGGTCGGCGGCGTCACCACAGGACCCGTCTGCGGTCGGTGACACTCTGCTGACTGTAACCGGTCGGCGGCGTCACCACAGGACCCGTCTGCGGTCGGTGACACTCTGCTTTCTGTAACCGGTCGACAGCGTCCCCACATGACCTGTGTGCGGTCGGTGACACTCTGCTGACTGTAACCGGTCGACAGCGTCCCCATGACCTGTGTGCGGTCGGTGACACTCTGCTGACTGTAACCGGTCGGCGGCGTCACCACAGGACCCTCTGCGGTCGGTGACACTCTGCTGACTGTAACCGGTCGACAGCGTCACCACAGGACCCATCTGCGGTCGGTGACACTCTGCTTTCTGTAACCGGTCGACAGCGTCCCACAGGACCTCTGTGGTCGGCGGCGCTCTGCTGACTGTAACCGGTCATCAGCGTCACTGCAGGAGTCGTCTGCAGTCGGCGGCGCTCTGCTGACTGTAACCGGTCATCAGCGTCACTGCAGGAGTCGTCTGCGGTCGGTGACACTCTGCTGACTGTAACCGGTCGACAGCGTCACCACAGGACCCGTCTGCGGTCGGTGACACTCTGCTGACTGTAACCGGTCGACAGCGTCCCCACATGACCTGTGTGCGGTCGGTGACACTCTGCTGACTGTAACCGGTCGACAGCGTCCCCACATGACCTGTGTGCGGTCGGTGACACTCTGCTGACTGCAACCGGTCGGCGGCGTCACCACAGGACCCGTCTGCGGTCGGTGACACTCTGCTGACTGCAACCGGTCGGCGGCGTCACCACAGGACCCATCTGCGGTCGGTGACACTCTGTTTTCTGTAACCGGTCGACAGCGTCCCCACATGACCTGCGTGCGGTCGGTGACACTCTGCTGACTGTAACCGGTCGACAGCGTCCCCACATGACCTGTGTGCGGTCGGTGACACTCTGCTGACTGTAACCGGTCGACAGCGTCCCCACATGACCTGCGTGCGGTCGGTGACACTCTGCTGACTGTAACCGGTCGACAGCGTCACCACAGGACCCGTCTGCGGTCGGTGACACTCTGCTTTCTGTAACCGGTCGACAGCGTCGCCACAGGACCCGTCTGTGGTCGGCGGCGCTCTGCTGACTGTGACCGGTCATCAGCGTCACCGCAGGAATCGTCTGCGGTCGGCGGCGCTCTGCTGACTGTAACCGTTCGTCAGCATCACCGCAGGAGTCGTCTGTGATCGGCGAAAGCGGCTGGGACTCGGCGACAGCGGACCCCGGTGATGTTCCGCTAGGACGACGACAGTGATTCCAGGGCAGCTCCAAAGCACCGCCAAATGGATGGCGATAGAGACGGATGAAGCGCAGGGCGAAATGCTGTCTGCTCGCACGTGCCTGGCAACGTCTCACCACCAGCGCGAGAGCCATGTTGGGGATGTGCTGAGTGTGGACAGCGATGTCGTGCTGATGGTGGGATGCTTGGCACCAAGGCATAATCTTATAAAACTGAAATAGCTGCAAATAACCAAAAGGAAGCATTTTGGAAGCTTAACATGTCAGGCAGAGCCGGCGCTCAAGCCTGATCTTAGATTCCACCTCTAATTCGTTCTATGGAAATGGCTTGGTGTCAGCCCTTGCAAAAATTTTCCGGTGACAGTCATTCATACTTGACCGTGCGGATGGTAATACCATGTATGTGGGCACAACTGCGCATACGTCACACAGCAAGCAACATCGTATCCGCCGAAAAATGACAGTTGTTGGTGCGTGACAGACCCACGTCAATCGCCGCGACCAAAAGTCACAAGTCGGCGCACCCTATGCCTGGATAAATGTGGAGCAGTTCAGTTCAGTTCAGTTCAGTTCAGTTCGTCGACAGTTCGTCTACCAGCGCGGTACTAGAGTCGCTAAGCATTCAAGAGTTTGGCCAGGCGTGCGAACCATGATCCTCTGGCGCTGAGATGAGGGCCGATCCGGATCGTCCGCACTGCAGTTGCAGGCCACCAAGCGTCCGCGTCGAGCGCTCGGCGAACGACGCCAGGCAAAGTCGGGATCGTTTTGAACACTTGATGAATGCCGACGGCAACTTTGATGACAATGCCCCGCGCCGAAACGGCCTATTTGCATTCATCTCGCGGAAGTTGCTCCACACCGAGCGAAGGCCATCAAGGGTGGTATTGTCCATTCAACTCGTCAGATAGGAGAAGCTTGGCGTTCCTGGCCACTGAGACGCCGCCCCAAGGGTGGCATGAACGACAACACTGTCGCGGCCGGCGGGTCGTTCCTTCTGGTGACCGGACAAGAGAGCCACGCCAGAGGGAAGTCACGGCAGCATCGACGCTGACCCGACCGACGAACGTCAGACGGTCATGCACTAGCTGTTGCGGTTCGCACTGACACCACACCGACCCACGCGGTTCTCATGATAGTTTCTCTGGCTGTTTCCGTACTCAGGTAAAGACAATGGTCGTTACGGTCCAGATAGTCAATACTGAAGACTTCAATCCTCAGCATGATTCAGCCCACGTTGACTAGTTCGCTATGGTGATAATTGCACTGGCTATTCATCCGCGCGTGTGATCTCCTCGTTGTCGGTCTCAGAACGAATCGCTACCGTGCTAACTGTCAAGTTAGCAGCTTCTAGCAGATTCTCATGGCACGCCTTTGAAAGCTTCGCAAGCATTCTGCAACTATTGCGGCTGCGAAATCAATATGCCCAACTCTACTGGGTGGTCGCTGTTTCAGCGCCGTCGCGAGGATAATGACGGTGATAAAATCCTCATGATCATTTGATTGCGGTTTCTTCGTGGTTCTGTCCAAAATACAATGATAAAATTCCGTGATTGCGAAAGATTGGCATTCTAAATTTAGCATTTCATTTCACGTGTATGTTTCGATTTGCTACATAACTACATAGAAACCGCGGCCAAATGACCATGAAAAGTAGGAGGGAGTTGTTGAGCTTTATAGTGAGATTTGAGCTGAGATAGCAGGGCTGTAACGGAGCCTGACAAATTGATTGCGGGCAAAAGGAATTTATCTTGAGCTCAATACTTTAAACACAGGGACAAAAACGGATGATTCAATTTAGCAGTCTCGCGGGATACAAATTTGCGCTGTGGTTGGCTAGGGATATGATTTCCTCTGCTGACGACAAAAGCTGCGTCATACAAATTGACGGGGGAAACAACCTACCAACGGGTAACAACGCTTCATGCGTTGATACCCGTTCAAGAGTTGATTCGTCGCTTTCCTGACACCCCTATTTTAGCGCCTCACTCAATTGCATTTTCAAACGGTTGATGAAAACTAATTCCCTGCTATGGTACAAACATCAAGTATCGCGCTTTTTAGTTGTACCTGCCTTGCTTCGGAAATACAGAAACCAGTGTGACACGTAGAAATTACTTTTCAAACAAGGCTCTGGCGCACAGGATGGAAGTGGGCGTTATTCGATTGCCAACCAACGCTAAGCTAAAGACGCTGAAGTGTTAAAGCTGTTGGTGGGACGCGCAAGCAACATCTGAACTGCATCAGCGTTCAGGTAGGCATGTACCTGTTTGGCGAGCTGATGAATCGTGCTAATGGTTTTTATTTATGACTGTAACTTACGGCACTTGTCGTCAATATTCATTCTCAGTTATTTTTGGCGGTATGTTAATGCATTGGTTGGGCTATGGGCTGGGTCTGGGGTGGATGGGTTTAGACTACAAGTGACTTTAGGTACGTTAGACTGTGGACCCCAAGGGATGTTCCGTCGCCTCGTCGTATACCAGCTTGGGGTCGGATCTGCGGCGGTTATAATTCTTGCACGGATCTGCTATGCGTTAAGACTGGACTGGCGCCTGTAATCTCTTGGGCGAAACTCTTGTCTAGTCCAGGAAGTGAGGACATTGAACATTACAGAGTTCGTCACTTTACTAGACGCACACTGAGCTAGGCGTTGGCAGCCGTGTAAGTGTTGTTACTGATCGCTTCATAACTGCGAGCGCGTAATGACATTTCAAATGCCTATTTAGAGTTTATGGTCCAGCGCACAACCAAGAACGTTTCCTGATCTGGTGACACAGCAATACCGTTAATACTTTAGGATCTACCTGGCGCCAATCCAGACCTAAGATCTAAGATCCCTCATAGTTCACGATTTACATGAAAGGCGAGACGCCAAAACAAATGAACAGTTAATATAGCGACACCTCATTTTTGGCGTGGAAACTACTTGGAATTAAATCAAGCATGGAGTGAGGAGCGTCTCTTCTTCGGAAAAGAATCCAACTAAACGAAGTAGACTTGGTTGAACATTCCGCGCCCTGTTTCATGTGTTACAGAGTAAATACCAAACCTGGGGGATCCAGGATCCAGTCCTAGGAACCAATTTTGCGACTCAATATGCATGATCCAGATGACGCGTAGTCGGAATCATGATAGCTGCGGTCATCTGCTGCACACCAGCTACCGATCACGCGATCTCGGTTCGCGCGTGGGTGTCAGGTGCAGGTCCGAGTCTGCCAGCTGCTGCCACCGAGCCGCGTGCGAGACGTCTGTTCAGCATTAGGACGTCAGTCGATAAATTCACGTCTGGCTATAAGGAATTTACTCGCAGCTCCACGGTGCCATGTTCATGTTAGCTGTAGTGGGTCATATTTTATGGCGTTCTCAAACACAAATAAGACGCTGTAACGTATTTTCGAGACGTACTCAGAGACATACCGCGATCAAAACGAGACCTACTGCCACCCTCATCAGGAGCGAGACATTCTCTCTGCTGGCGGGCATTCAAATCCACTCACGCTCTCGGCTTAAGCCTCCTCTCTTCCACATCTTTCGCATTGCTTGATCATGCGCCTTTCCAAGGAAAATAAGCTTGGTGCCACTCACTACCATCAAGCGACCTCAAACTTCATTACTACGGAAAGTTTTTCATTTGGTTTCAATAACGCGCACAGAACATTTTACGTTTGCGAACATTTGAAGTTTCGTATTCAATTCGAGCAGCCATGAATGTCCGATTTTTCCTGGAAAGGCTAGAACGGTATGGGCCAATGAGTTTCAAAATCATACCGGCGTCAGCCTGCTAATATCAAGGTTGCGTGCCAGGGTTTAGTTTCAATCTATGGTCAATTTCAGTATCCATATGTGCGTCTGGTCATCACAGCGTGGCGTACTTGAATCCATTTCCCAGACCAAGGTCTTAATCCACCTGTGATCGGGGTTAATGACAACGGTTTTTGAAGCACGACTGGTAGTGGCTGTAATCGTTGCAAGAAGCTCACTGATCGGCGAAAGAAGAAAAGAGAGAGAGAGAGAGAGAGAGAGAGATAGAGAGAGAGAGAGGAAGAGAGAAATAGAGGAGAGAGAGATAAGAGAGAGAGAGAGAGAGAGAGAGAGAGAGAGAGAGAGAGAGAGAGAGAGAGAGAGAGAGAGAGAGAGAGAGAGAGAGAGAGAGAGAGAGAGAGAGAGAGAGAGAGAGAGAGAGAAGAGAGAGGAGAGAGAGAGAGAGAGAGAGAGAGAGAGAGAGAGAGAGAGAGAGAGAGAGAGAGAGAGAGAGAGAGAGAGGGAGAGAGAGAGAGAGAGAGAGAGAGAGAGAGATAGAGAGAGAGAGAGAGAGAGAGAGAGAGAGAGAGAGAGAGAGAGAGAGAGAGAGAGAGAGAGAGAGAGAGAGAGAGAGAGAGAGAGAGAGAGAGAGAGAGAGAGAGAGAGAGAGAGAAGAGAGAGAGAGAGAGAGAGAAGAGAGAGAGAGAGAGAGAGAGAGAAGAGAGAGATAGAGAGAGAGAGAAGAAGAGAGAGAGAGAGAGAGAGAGAGAGGAGAGAGAGAGATATAGAAGAGAGAGATAAGGAGGAGAGAGAGGAGAGAGGATGGAC
>NW_023596921.1:35782983-35844384 GCF_011947565.3 Pollicipes pollicipes
CGGTGACACTCTGCTGACTGTAACCGGTCGACAGCGTCCCCACATGACCTGCGTGCGGTCGGTGACACTCTGCTGACTGTAACCGTCGACAGCGTCCCCACATGACCTGCGTGCGGTCGGTGACACTCTGCTGACTGTAACCAGTCGACAGCGTCCCCACATGACCTGTGTGCGGTCGGTGACACTCTGCTGACTGTAACCGGTCGACAGCGTCCCCACATGACCTGTGTGCGGTCGGTGACACTCTGCTGACTGCAACCGGTCGACAGCGTCCCCACATGACCTGTGTGCGGTCGGCGCGCTCTGCTGACTGTAACCGTCGACAGCGTCCCCACATGACCTGGGTGCGGTCGGTGACACTCTGCTGACTGTAACCGGTCGACAGCGTCCCCACATGACCTGGGCGGTCGGTGACACTCTGCTGACTGTAACCGGTCGGCGGCGTCACCACAGGACCCGTCTGCGGTCGGACACTCTGCTGACTGTAACCGGTCGGCGGCGTCACCCACAGGACCGTCTGCGGTCGGTGCACTCTGCTGACTGTAACCGGTCGACAGCGTCACCACAGGACCTGGTGTGCGGTCGGTGACACTCTGCTGACTGTAACCGGTCGACAACGCGTCCCACATGACCTGTGTGCGGTCGGTGACAACTCTGCTGACTGTAACCGGTCGGCGGCGTCACCACAGGACCCGTCTGCGGTCGGTGACACTCTGCTGACTGTAACCGGTCGGCGGCGTCACCACAGGACCCGTCTGCGGTCGGTGACACTCTGCTTTCTGTAACCGGTCGACAGCGTCCCCACATGACCTGTGTGCGGTCGGTGACACTCTGCTGACTGTAACCGGTCGACAGCGTCCCCACATGACCTGTGTGCGGTCGGTGACACTCTGCTGACTGTAACCGGTCGGCGGCGTCACCACAGGACCCTCTGCGGTCGGTGACACTCTGCTGACTGTAACCGGTCGACAGCGTCACCACAGGACCCATCTGCGGTCGGTGACACTCTGCTTTCTGTAACCGGTCGACAGCGTCGCCACAGGACCCGTCTGTGGTCGGCGGCGCTCTGCTGACTGTAACCGGTCATCAGCGTCACTGCAGGAGTCGTCTGCAGTCGGCGGCGCTCTGCTGACTGTAACCGGTCATCAGCGTCACTGCAGGAGTCGTCTGCGGTCGGTGACACTCTGCTGACTGTAACCGGTCGACAGCGTCACCACAGGACCCGTCTGCGGTCGGTGACACTCTGCTGACTGTAACCGGTCGACAGCGTCCCCACATGACCTGTGTGCGGTCGGTGACACTCTGCTGACTGTAACCGGTCGACAGCGTCCCCACATGACCTGTGGTGCGGTCGGTGACACTCTGCTGACTGCAACCGGTCGGCGGCGTCACCACAGGACCCGTCCTGCGGTCGGTGACACTCTGCTGACTGCAACCGGTCGGCGGCGTCACCACAGGACCCATCTGCGGTCGGTGACACTCTGTTTTCTGTAACCGGTCGACAGCGTCCCCACATGACCTGCGTGCGGTCGGTGACACTCTGCTGACTGTAACCGGTCGACAGCGTCCCCACATGACCTGTGTGCGGTCGGGTGACACTCTGCTGACTGTAACCGGTCGACAGCGTCCCCACAATGACCTGCGTGCGGTCGGTGACACTCTGCTGGACTGTAACCGGTCGACAGCGTCACCACAGGACCCGTCTGCGGTCGGTGACACTCGTGCTTTCTGTAACCGGTCGACAGCGTCGCCACAGGACCCGTCTGTGGTCGGCGGCGCTCTGCTGACTGTGACCGGTCATCAGCGTCACCGCAGGAATCGTCTGCGGTCGGCGGCGCTCTGCTGACTGTAACCGTTCGTCAGCATCACCGCAGAGTCGTCCTGTGATCGGCGAAAGCGGCTGGGACTCGGCGACAGCGGACCCCGGTGATGTTCCGCTAGGACGACGACAGTGATTCCAGGGGCAGCTCCAAAGCACCGCCAAAATGGATGGCGATAGAGACGGATGAAGCGCAGGGGCGAAATGCTGTCTGCTCGCACGTGCCTGGCACGTCTCACCACCAGCGCGAGAGCCATGTTGGGGATGTGCTGAGTGTGGACAGCGATGTCGTGCTGATGGTGGGATGCTTGGCACCAAGGCATAATCTTATAAAACTGAAATAGCTGCAAATAACCAAAAGGAAGCATTTTGGAAGCTTAACATGTCAGGCAGAGCCGGCGCTCAAGCCTGATCTTAGATTCCACCTCTAATTCGTTCTATGGAAATGGCTTGGTGTCAGCCCTTGCAAAAATTTTCCGGTGACAGTCATTCATACTTGACCGTGCGGATGGTAATACCATGTATGTGGGCACAACTGCGCATACGTCACACAGCAAGCAACATCGTATCCGCCGAAAAATGACAGTTGTTGGTGCGTGACAGACCCACGTCAATCGCCGCGACCAAAAGTCACAAGTCGGCGCACCCTATGCCTGGATAAATGTGGAGCAGTTCAGTTCAGTTCAGTTCAGTTCAGTTCGTCGACAGTTCGTCTACCAGCGCGGTACTAGAGTCGCTAAGCATTCAAGAGTTTGGCCAGGCGTGCGAACCATGATCCTCTGGCGCTGAGATGAGGGCCGATCCGGATCGTCCGCACTGCAGTTGCAGGCCACCAAGCGTCCGCGTCGAGCGCTCGGCGAACGACGCCAGGCAAAGTCGGGATCGTTTTGAACACTTGATGAATGCCGACGGCAACTTTGATGACAATGCCCCGCGCCGAAACGGCCTATTTGCATTCATCTCGCGGAAGTTGCTCCACACCGAGCGAAGGCCATCAAGGGTGGTATTGTCCATTCAACTCGTCAGATAGGAGAAGCTTGGCGTTCCTGGCCACTGAGACGCCGCCCCAAGGGTGGCATGAACGACAACACTGTCGCGGCCGGCGGGTCGTTCCTTCTGGTGACCGGACAAGAGAGCCACGCCAGAGGGAAGTCACGGCAGCATCGACGCTGACCCGACCGACGAACGTCAGACGGTCATGCACTAGCTGTTGCGGTTCGCACTGACACCACAACACCGACCCACGCGGTTCTCATGATAGTTTCTCTGGCTGTTTCCGTACTCAGGTAAAGACAATGGTCGTTACGGTCCAGATAGTCAATACTGAAGACTTCAATCCTCAGCATGATTCAGCCCACGTTGACTAGTTCGCTATGGTGATAATTGCACTGGCTATTCATCCGCGCGTGTGATCTCCTCGTTGTCGGTCTCAGAACGAATCGCTACCGTGCTAACTGTCAAGTTAGCAGCTTCTAGCAGATTCTCATGGCACGCCTTTGAAAGCTTCGCAAGCATTCTGCAACTATTGCGGCTGCGAAATCAATATGCCCAACTCTACTGGGTGGTCGCTGTTTCAGCGCCGTCGCGAGGATAATGACGGTGATAAAATCCTCATGATCATTTGATTGCGGTTTCTTCGTGGTTCTGTCCAAAATACAATGATAAAATTCCGTGATTGCGAAAGATTGGCATTCTAAATTTAGCATTTCATTTCACGTGTATGTTTCGATTTGCTACATAACTACATAGAAACCGCGGCCAAATGACCATGAAAAGTAGGAGGGAGTTGTTGAGCTTTATAGTGAGATTTGAGCTGAGATAGCAGGGCTGTAACGGAGCCTGACAAATTGATTGCGGGCAAAAGGAATTTATCTTGAGCTCAATACTTTAAACACAGGGACAAAAACGGATGATTCAATTTAGCAGTCTCGCGGGATACAAATTTGCGCTGTGGTTGGCTAGGGATATGATTTCCTCTGCTGACGACAAAAGCTGCGTCATACAAATTGACGGGGGAAACAACCTACCAACGGGTAACAACGCTTCATGCGTTGATACCCGTTCAAGAGTTGATTCGTCGCTTTCCTGACACCCCTATTTTAGCGCCTCACTCAATTGCATTTTCAAACGGTTGATGAAAACTAATTCCCTGCTATGGTACAAACATCAAGTATCGCGCTTTTTAGTTGTACCTGCCTTGCTTCGGAAATACAGAAACCAGTGTGACACGTAGAAATTACTTTTCAAACAAGGCTCTGGCGCACAGGATGGAAGTGGGCGTTATTCGATTGCCAACCAACGCTAAGCTAAAGACGCTGAAGTGTTAAAGCTGTTGGTGGGACGCGCAAGCAACATCTGAACTGCATCAGCGTTCAGGTAGGCATGTACCTGTTTGGCGAGCTGATGAATCGTGCTAATGGTTTTTATTTATGACTGTAACTTACGGCACTTGTCGCCAATATTCATTCTCAGTTATTTTTGGCGGTATGTTAATGCATTGGTTGGGCTATGGGCTGGGTCTGGGGTGGATGGGTTTAGACTACAAGTGACTTTAGGTACGTTAGACTGTGGACCCCAAGGGATGTTCCTTCGCCTCGTCGTATACCAGCTTGGGGTCGGATCTGCGGCGGTTATAATTCTTGCACGGATCTGCTATGCGTTAAGACTGGACTGGCGCCTGTAATCTCTTGGGCGAAACTCTTGTCTAGTCCAGGAAGTGAGGACATTGAACATTACAGAGTTCGTCACTTTACTAGACGCACACTGAGCTAGGCGTTGGCAGCCGTGTAAGTGTTGTTACTGATCGCTTCATAACTGCGAGCGCGTAATGACATTTCAAATGCCTATTTAGAGTTTATGGTCCAGCGCACAACCAAGAACGTTTCCTGATCTGGTGACACAGCAATACCGTTAATACTTTAGGATCTACCTGGCGCCAATCCAGACCTAAGATCTAAGATCCCTCATAGTTCACGATTTACATGAAAGGCGAGACGCCAAAACAAATGAACAGTTAATATAGCGACACCTCATTTTTGGCGTGGAAACTACTTGGAATTAAATCAAGCATGGAGTGAGGAGCGTCTCTTCTTCGGAAAAGAATCCAACTAAACGAAGTAGACTTGGTTGAACATTCCGCGCCCTGTTTCATGTGTTACAGAGTAAATACCAAACCTGGGGGATCCAGGATCCAGTCCTAGGAACCAATTTTGCGACTCAGTATGCATGATCCAGATGACGCGTAGTCGGAATCATGATAGCTGCGGTCATCTGCTGCACACCAGCTACCGATCACGCGATCTCGGTTCGCGCGTGGGTGTCAGGTGCAGGTCCGAGTCTGCCAGCTGCTGCCACCGAGCCGCGTGCGAGACGTCTGTTCAGCATTAGGACGTCAGTCGATAAATTCACGTCTGGCTATAAGGAATTTACTCGCAGCTCCACGGTGCCATGTTCATGTTAGCTGTAGTGGGTCATATTTTATGGCGTTCTCAAACACAAATAAGACGCTGTAACGTATTTTTCGAGACGTACTCAGAGACATACCGCGATCAAAACGAGACCTACTGCCACCCTCATCAGGAGCGAGACATTCTCTCTGCTGGCGGGCATTCAAATCCACTCACGCTCTCGGCTTAAGCCTCCTCTCTTCCACATCTTTCGCATTGCTTGATCATGCGCCTTTCCAAGGAAAATAAGCTTGGTGCCACTCACTACCATCAAGCGACCTCAAACTTCATTACTACGGAAAGTTTTTTCATTTGGTTTCAATAACGCGCACAGACATTTTTAACGTTGCGAACATTTGAAGTTTCGTATTCAATTCGAGCAGCCATGAATGTCCGATTTTTCCTGGAAAGCTAGAACGGTATGGGCCAATGATTTCAAAATCATACCGGCGTCAGCCTGCTAATATCAAGGTTGCGTGCCAGGGTTTAGTTTCAATCTATGGTCAATTTCAGTATCCATATGTGCGTCTGGTCATCACAGCGTGGCGTACTTGAATCCATTTCCCAGACCAAGGTCTTCATCCACCTGTGATCGGGGTTAATGACAACGGTTTTTGAAGCACGACTGGTAGCGGCTGTAATCGTTGCAAGAAGCTCACTGATCGGCGAAAGAAGAGAGAGAGAGAGAGAGAGAGAGAGAGAGAGAGAGAGAGAGAGAGAGAGAGAGAGAGAGAGAGAGAGAGAGAGAGAGAGAGAGAGAGAGAGGAGAGAGAGAGAGAGAGAGAGAGAGAGAGAGAGAGAGAGAGATGAGAGAGAGAGCGAGAGAGAGAGAGAGAAGAGAGAGAAGAGAATAGCGAGAGAGAGAGAGGAACCGAGAGAGGACGAGATAGGCGATGAGAAGGAGAGTCTCGAGATGTGAGCCTTGAGCAGACTTACGAGATCGCGAGAGCTTAAGAGACGATAGAGAGCGCGAGAGACTAGAGCGAGAGAATAACAAGAGAGAGATAAGAGCAGAGTAGAGACGAGAGACGTATAAAAGACGAGCAGCGCGATGGAGAGAGCTATATAAGCACTCGCCATTCATTCGAGCCTAGCAGTGTGATAGAAGCTCGCGCCACCATCGAGTATTCATAAGCAAATGCTGCCAACGACGTTGTCTGTTCCATATCTGCATTCCTATCGAGGCCTGTCGCCAGTGAAAAGCTGGGCCGCCGGCCGAGGCAATATACCAGGCCCAAACGACTGCCGCAGGCCCGGCCGCTGACAACGCTGTTAAAACGGGAGCCGCCGAGCCGCAAAAGTGCGCCCAGAAATGCCGCCGGGTCACAAAGGCACGTCGACCGGGTCATTCCGAGAGCCTCGGCTGCGGTTTCTGTGTACGGCATTGTGCGTAGCTCGGGGTTTTAAGGCTTTAGCACGGGGTTCTACTTGACGTGTTTCTGTAAGGAGGCCACGCATCACAGAGCATTGAACCAACACTGCAGAATTGTTTAGTCTTTTTTATGATTTCAACGTTGCGGCTGTCTTTTGAGACGCCGTGTGTGTCTTGGGCTCCTGGCTGAGAGTGTTCCCATGCCCTCGCTTGTAAAGGGCGGCTAGCGTTCCGGCTCTTTCGAGCTCAGGTTATAATCGATTAAGTCGACATATCCTCACCTGAGTGCTGTTCTCATTTGAAAGCTGAAGCATGCTCGCTCCACGAAAGTGTAAGGTGCTCTGGTCACGAAAAGCGAGCGTACAAATGGTTCATTTCGGCTGGATCATATCGAGCGGCAATCAAAGCTATTTTACCCGCGTGCGTACCATAGCGTACAGCTGTTTAATTGAAATTCCTAACTACGGGTAGATTCACCGCGACGCAAGCGAGCGACGCCGGTACGGGATGTGGACCGTCTGGCTGCATGGTGTGCAGCGAAGGCGGGGGTCCACCCACTTCCGAGCATTGGTACCGTGCGGCCGTCTGTTGTACGGTCGCCCCTGCCCACGAAGCTGCTCATTACGGTCTCCCGGGCAGCCCCAGCGGAGAGCAGAGCCTCGTCGCCTCCCACGTACAGCGGCAGCACTCTGCAGGAAACCATGCTAGTCCGTGCCGCGTGTGCCGGCCTTGCTGGTGGTTCCGAGACAAATCGCGAATGGTGTTGACCCGAGAACTATTAGACGGAATGTGTCAAACACGAAGGGTTTTTGTTGTTATGTTAAAAAGGCCAATGACTAAAAGGTGAAATGCATAGTAACGAATGTCTTATTGATGTGCAATTGTCGAAATGCAAATAAGTCGAAATGCTAAATAGCCAATAACTGGTTCACCGAAATGTTAAAAATTGCAAAACGAACCAACAATAAGAGTTGAAGAGCTGTGGCTGTTGTAAAACATTACGTGTGCCATGTAAGATCGCTGAACTATGGCAGGTCAAAGGCAGGCTGTGGCTGTCAGCGAAGGCCATGCCTAGGGAGTTGTTCAATCTCATGCAAGGACGGAGTGTTAGACGAAGCCATACATCTGAAATAGTTTTTTGGGGCAATCAAACGGATCAAGTTATAATTAAATTTAGAATTAAATTTACGCAGTGTTAATTAACCTGCTTTTTTGCTCAAGAGATTGCTTTAAGAAGAAGTTTCTGGTGCTCATTTCGAATTCATTAAGAACATAGACCACACAAATATGTTCCATGGACCTCTCAAAGGACAGAGTAAGTCACTGACCTAAAAGGACTCGGGTCAACATTTTGTTCTTAGGAACGTACCGCTTAGAGTAATAATGAACGGTTATTCAAATGATAAAATAGAAGCAGTCTCTTGCTTTTTGTTACTTTGACTTTCTTAAGGTCACAAAAGATCACTGATCTTCAAAGACAACCACTGATCCTTTGCTTAGGACAGGAATCCATGTTCAAGACTGCTGCGTGATTGGGTCTGGGTGCACTTCGAACACCAATCTGAAGTTTGACCTTGTTCGACCTTATTTAAATCCAAGATCATGACCTAAGAACCTGAGAGTTTAACAAAAGTAAGCTCATACACGGGCGAATCCACTCTCTAAATTTTGTGCCTCTACCTTCCTTACATTTCGAGACCTCGGGGGCAGGCTCAAATTGACCCCCACCAAGGCAAGGGGTATTCAACCGGCCACCCCGGTGAGTGTTAATTTCGCTTAAGAGAAATTTGGAAAATTGGCTTTGGAACCAAGAATGCTCCGGCAATTGATGAATTAGCTTTTGACTAAAGAATACTTCGGAAATGTGCAAATGTGCTTTCGACGATGCTATTGGCACATTTGGAACATATTGGACATTTTGGTCAATTGACTGACGGTAAATATGCATGTCGACTTATTGACATTTCGTCAATTTGACCGGTCGGCAAAACACCGCTATCCCAATACCGTTGCCTATCGGAGCTGGCGTTAAGCCACCAGGTCGCCGCGCGTAATGACGCGCGCAGAGCGGCGGCAGCTGCGAGCCGGAACACGGCCCGGCTCAGCCGCCGCCGCGGGCCGCTGACGGGCTTCTCCGGCCCTCCCGGCTGGTCCTGGCATTGAGCGGCTGCTGGAGCGGCGCGTCAGGCTCTCTGGGCCGGTGGGAGACGCGGGGGACGACCCGGTGCGCTCCGCCGCTCCAATGTCGCAATGTCGACGCGACGCCCGCGTATGTAGGCATGCCGCTCGGCGGTGACGGTGGCGGGAGAATGGGGCAGAAAGGCGCCGTCTTTTGCCGTCGGGAGAGCGAGGCACCCAGACGGCCAGCTCATCTCCAGACGAGATCAGAGCCGAACTGACAGCGCTGCGGGTCATCACCGCAAGAAATGCTCGTGCGTGAAGACACTCAGCCCCAAAGGGCGTATCCTTGGCTAACAAAGGCATTTCCAACACAACAGTATCCTTGTGTACGTGACACGGTTGTGACTTCAATGTCGTGAGTTTGGGTGCTGAGTCCTCAGCCAGCATGATTTTTCTTCAAATCTTAGTCCGCCGGAGTAGTGGCGGTGGTGGTTGGGGGGGGGGGGAGGGGGGGGGGGCGACGTGCACTGTGCGCCTGTATGCCGTCGCCGGTCGGCGCCTCTATAAGTCACAGGCGTTACGTCGCGGCTAAGTCGGTGCGGCGTTTGATTGTTTCTCAACGCACATGTGCTCGAGATACCCGGGCCGGTTGTCACTTTATATCCGGTATTTTTGTACAGTGGTTTTCATGATACATATTTTCATGGTAATTGACGATACATGAGTCGTTTCCTTCTTGTATTATCTATCATGGATATTTTGGCATTTAAGACACGTCGGTCTCGCTATGGCCTTCAGGACTACATATCATTCGATATGGGGTTTAGATTATTGTGATAGCGTGCCTGGCGGTACATATTGCTGTCATGGGATGACATAACTGTCAAAAAGGGAGGATGGCTTTACTTTTTCTAGACTGAGCTATTCTATTCTTTTCAGACCAGAATTTAGATGTACCTTGTAATTTCGCTGACCTAAGACAGGTCCAAGCAAATCATGGATTCAGCGACGGCGATTTCTAGGGAATCGTTCAATATGATGCAACAGCAGAGTGTTAGACAAAGTCATACATGTCAGAGGTAGTTTTTAGGCAACACAGCAATTAAATTGCGAATTGCATTGACCTAGGACGAGGTATGAAGGCCAGGCCAAAATCAAAGCCAACATCAACAACAAGTCCGTCCCGGTGGCTCAGTTGGTTAGAGCGACTGCCTCCCTATTCACCCACCCGTGGCGGGGTGGGTTCGAGTCGATTAGAAGCTCGCTATTTGCCCTTGACAGGTATGGCCTGCGACCGGTGGCAGCGGTCGCGCTAAAGGTCAGTTGACGTCAGGGGGCGGGACGGACCGTGCCGAGCATTGCGGCACGTTAAGCTTTCATCACTAAATTCTGCCGTTGCCCGGAATTGCGTGATCGGATGGTAGTGGTCAGGGCTGACGCAATAAGCACTGCTTAGGGTGAGCGCTGATCCCAGAGATCCATCCATTCAAAGGATTCGGATCAAATTTCTAGAAAAAGAAAACATGTTTTTAACTCAAGAGCTTGATGTTTGAGGTAGTTTCTGGTGCTAATTTTGAATTTACTGGTAACAGGGACCTCATCATACATCTTCATTGGATTTCTTAAAGGTCACATAAGGACACTGACCTAAAATGACCCAGGTCAACGTGTTGTTTTTAGGAACACACCACCTAGCGTAATGCTTGACACTTATTTAAATGCAAAAAAATGAAATTTGTTTTGCATGACTTTTGTCAACACGACTTTTCAAAGGCAAAAAAGATCACTTGCTTTAAATGAGCATCAGTGACATTTTGCTTAGAACAGTAATCGAACCTCACGGCGGTCGCACGAGAAGGCTTGGGGCACTTTCGACACTAATTTTGAGTTTGACTTTGTTTGACCTTATTTGACTAGTGGGCGAATGATCTAGGAGCTTCAATTGTTACACAAGTGAATCCGCGTACAGACAAATGCACCCTGTGAGTTTAGTGTCCTTAAGCTCTCTTAGTTTTTTTTGTCTTGGGTGGAAGGTCAAATTGATGCCCCCTACCCAAGCGAAGGGTATTCAACCGGGCACCCAGACGCTTGTTAAAGCTGAATACGCGATGGTCTTTAACATCTGAATCGCAGCAGACGTTTGCCATCTCTTACCAATCTATATATATATATATATATATATATATATATATATATATATATATATATAGGGCCTTATCCACACCCCACGTGCCCGGACACAACTAATGCAGTAAACAAATGAGAACGTGGAGAAACAAAACAGACCTTTTTTGATTGACGGAATAAGATTTACTGCATTTGCTCTCACATTCAGCAGCTTGCGGCAGCGACGGTAGCTGCGCATCACACACATGTTATAAACTGGACGATTACGACACGTCTATATATATATATATATATATATATATATATATATATATATATATATATATATATATATGCTTCTATTGACCTAAACTGGAACGGACCACGTCTTGTATCCCAACCGGTGAGAGGTACGACAATACTGGAATTGGGGATGCCTGTGACAGGACTCAGGTTAATCATGGTTCCGAACCAAGAGGCTGTGCTTAGCGCATGTTCGTCCGTTCATTCATCGCTCGAATCATGGTCTGCTGCACAGCCGGTTGACAGTGGGCGTGGGGATGGTCACCATTCGTTTTCGTTGGCGATATGTGGAGCAAACAAAAGTTTTGGGTTACTGTCTAAAGCAGGGATGGGCGCGTTTGTGGCGCTGAACTGGCGACGGTGGCGGTACCTCCAGCGAAGGAAAGCCTTGGTCCAGCGCCTGTACCAGCCATCAGCCTGCAATCGTCGGTGAACGTCTGACACCTGGCAACACCTGACGACACTTGACCCGGTGCTGAGAACTCGACTCAGCTCTGCATCAAGAGGAGTCCAGGCTCAGTTCAGCTCCGAGTCGAGAAACGAGGCTCGGTTTAGCCCCGAGCCGAGAGGAGACGAGGCTCAGTTCAGCTCCGAGTCGAGAGAAAACGAGGCTCGGTTCAGCCCCGCGTCGAGAGAGACGAGGCTCGGTTCAGCAACGACTCGAGAGGCAATACTCGGTTCGGCTTTGAGCTCGACATGAGACTAGATGCCATGACACCGGCGCCGACCACTCAGCCGGCCGAGTTCACGGAGAGCTCGGCGGTCACTCTGAGAGGAGCCTTTGCTCTCCATGCACAACACATGGTAGCGGCGGCGTGGGTTTTTATCTCGCCGCCGCTGAGTGCATCGGCGGCGACGCCGCCGGCAGACTCGGCGCCGGCCCGAGCTGAACTTCTCCGTTTAAATTATTCATAAATGCGGTTCGAGTCGGCGTCTTTATTGGACACGGCCAGTCGGATGGCGGGGATGCGTCGGCTCAGCGAGCGAGCAGGTGACGACAGCGGCGGCGGACGACTTGGGAGCATCAACAGCCGACCAGTCATGGCGGACCTCCTGCTGCCGTCTGGCGAGCCGCTGGCCGGCCATGGCGGACCTCCTGCTGCCGTCCGGCGAGCCACTGGCCGGCCATGGCGGACCTCCTGCTGCCGTCCGGCGAGCCGCTGGCCGGCCATGGCGGACCTCCTGCTGCCGTCCGGCGAGCCGCTGGCCGGCCATGGCGGACCTCCTGCTGCCGTCCGGCGAGCCGCTGGCCGGCCATGGCGGACCCGCAGTTAGCGCCCGCCGCCGTCTGGAAGGCTACTGACCGGTCATGGACGACCTGCAGCTGGCGTCCGCTGCCGTCTGGCGGGCAGCTGCTGGTCATGGCAGACCTGCAGCTGGCACCCGCCGCCATCTGGCGGGCCGCTGCTGGTCATGGCAGACCTGCTGCTGGCGCCCGCCGCCGTCTGGAGGACTGCTATCCGGTCATGGCGGACCTGCAGCTGGCGCTCGCCGCCGTCCAGAAGGCTGCTGACCGGTCATGGCGGAACTGCTGCTGGCGCTGTCCGGAGTGCCGCCGCGCCGAGCGGTGCTGGAGCTGCTCAAGCTCAGGAGGGCGATGGTGCCGTACTCAGCCGTGCCGTACATGATGGTGCCGTACATGAGGAGCGCCGCCGGTAGAGCGTGCGACCAGCCTAAGGTACACGAGCGTAGGTGTTGCAGTGGGGACGTATGGGCATGTGGGACTGAACGCTGCACCACATTTATCAAACAGGCAATACGCTGAAGATTCACGGAACCCGTGTTGAAGCACAAGAAACCGCTTTCTATGTTTTTTTGCCAGCAATGCATATGTTTGTATTCCAAAGGTGTGAATTGAATGTAGATGAACGTTGGATTCAAAGAGAAGTGCATAGCACATTCGTATCACTCAGTGCGTTGCTATCTTCTTCTAAAATATGTTTTGAGTCCAAATTAATGACAATCTTACACTGGGAAGATTACAAAATTATTTGCTGTCAGTTGTTGCGGGCTTTCCATAAATATTTCACGAGCTGGTGGAGGGGTTATAGAGTCTAACCAAAACGTAACAGGAGGAAGGATTTTGAGAGAGCGTGACGTTACGCGCATGTGCGGTTGCAAATCATGTTGAAACCTTAAGAAAATATCTTAACAGTGAGAAGCAGCTACTTTGATGTGAGAAGCCACGGGTTTACTTGGCGCGTGTGCTAGAGGTACGGACTCAAATACATAACCCTTGTCTCGTTTCGTATGACATTGTCAGGTACGTGGAAGACCATGCTTATCGGTAAATGTAGGGCTACAGGGATGTAGCTTTTCAAAATTGCAAAATACGCAGCAGATGGGGAAGAGAAGGCGGCTTAGCTAGAAAAATCGCTGAGCCTCCTCCGAAGTACACTTAAAACAGACTTCTCCGCAGATTTGACACACTCTTTCAGAGTTGAGAGTAAGGGCAGAGGCAAAATGAGTTGGATGGTGGAGTGGAGCGGTGCCTGAACCCTGAAACTGGCTCAAACTACCTCCATAATACGCCAAAAATACGGTTTCCCCTTGGTTTGGCCCATTTTCTTCCTAAAATTGGGATGCTAGATGGAGCAAAGTTGGATAGTTGGGGAGGGGGGGGGGAGGGGGCGGGGGTTAGAACCCCTCATCTGAATGAGAAACTGGACCCCTGGTTAGAAAGCACAATCCCCCAATTAAAAAGGAAACTGCACCCAAGTAGGGCTAATTAAGAACTTATGCCGAGTATGCTATTTTCCGACAATTGTATTAAATTACTTTCAATCAGCATTCAGAGTTTGAAGGATTGTTTGAGATCATCTAGTTTCACACTTGATTGTGTTTGCTTGCTGGAACCTATCTCTGCACAGTCAATCACACGCCCCCCCCCCCCCCCCCCCAAAGGGGATCCCCATGAGCGGATCGCATCGCTCCCCCCCCCCCTTCCCCATCAGGGCGTAGGGGATGGTTCGCACCCCTCATCAGAGCGATGATGATATTTAGGGTTTATGGGCGCGTCGACCACGTGGCCATTTCCTGCGCCACATCAGGGCGAGGGTTAAGCTTGTGATATAGGGTGATTGTCACACTCCTTAATAATATGCTGCATTGTATATTAATATAGCTTTAGTAAGGTTAATGCATATGATTCTTGGCTGAATTAATTTCTAGAATGATAATGATGGCGAGTGGCACGTATCTAAAGGGATGATAACATCTGTATTCATTTAAGAGCTTTCGTTTTGCAACGAGGACATCACTCATCCATAGTCAGTGCAAATGGTCGCTGCTTAATAATTGTTCTGGGCGGTTATGATATGTAAGCAGCACAAATGCCATTTAACAAATTTGCAGCTTTGTTTTATGATCGGTGCTGAAACCAGAAATGTTGAAGACAGAAACCAGAATTGTTGAAAACAGAGTCGTCATATGACGAAATAGTTGCACCGCCCGAAATCTAAAAAGATCAACTGACATCGCTTGCCACGGCACGTTACACGGGCGTTGACCAGCCACCCATGTAACGCAGATCATTCAGCAGGCAATCCAGTGTCAACATAATGTTATGGGCTCTGGATTGTGGAGTAAACATTTGCTTGCACATCATAAAACTACGAAACGCTACCGGGCAGCGCCATAGACGCCGACCGAGCGGCTTCATTGATCGGTATGTGTGTCTCCCGATCATTTATACCATAGCGGCAGCGCGCGACACCGAGGCTCACGCGCAGTTGTGGTCGAATGCTTTGGCTCCGTTCACGCGTAAATTGAGAGACCGTCAACAGCGACAGTTGGTGAAAAGCAATCTACATGGAAATGACAGAAAATGCAAATGTCAGGCCGGCATTGGCTCCGTTTATTGTTTAGTATGCAGGGCAACGCGTTGAGAAATCTACTCGTATTTTGTGGTATGCAATAAATGTAGAATGTATGTAAGTGCTAAATTATCATGAATATATATATATATATATATATATATATATATACACCAATGTCCCTTCTCTGCAGTCATGAACAAATATCTCAGTACCTAGTGCGGAGCATCCTACGCGCGGTCAACCCTTCGTAGCTTGCACTGCAGGGTACAGCAACATTTCGGAAGGTCTTACCAAGCAGGTAACATTCTTTCTAACCCAGACCTCTCGCAATCCGAAACCATTCTGTTGCATGTGACACTCAGTTACAAGGAAGGATTTCACATTTGTGTGGGGTTTTGAACTGGAGAAGTCATGTTGAAGATCATCCGGTGCAGTACGCAGCCCTGGCATTAAGGCCTGATCCCCTATAGTTAATAAACCTCTAAACCGCTCTAGTATTTATATGGAACAGAGAACGTCGCACTGCAGCATTTGATTATAAATACTCAATGGTAGCCCATCAGCCCTCTCTCCCTCTCTCCCTCTCTCTCTCTCTCTCTGCTAGAAATGAGTTGTGATGTTGTGTAATGCAGATTAAGAATTATTACCGGACGTCATTCTCAGATAAAGAATCACTCTCTTAAGTAGCCACTGAAAAGGTGCCGGCACAAAAGCTTACACATATTGGGAAATCTGGGAGAAAGTTATGGCAGTTCAGCTTGTGTGCTGGGTTGGTATCTTGATTTGAGCTTGGACAAATTTTTCACCAGAACAAGGAAGTTAGATGTTCAGTGGTGGATGAACACATCACCCCGTTTGTCGCGATAAGATCCGCAAAATATAAGCGAAATGTTTGGGATTCAAAAGTAAGAGTCAGCAACCAAAGGTCGTTTGGCTGGCAATGCTACTATTTTTGTCACTTGTTTCCTTTATCTTACAGAGGACAAATAACACATTTTTCGAGTTACCCAATCCACAGATAAAAAATAACACACACAGCCTACGACTGTCTTACCCACGAGAATGTGTGTGATGGCCCACAGGTGGCAACAACGAAAAAAGTCACATCACACGGCCGGAAATGTCACATAGTAAAGGATTACTTCCATGATAGCTTAGAGACTGCTTTCATTTTTCGCGCACTTCCGAAATAACGCTGTTTTTTCTTACATAGCATGGCGCCGTTAAACTTGTACACTTCCTGTAAATAATACAGTAGTAATAGCCTTATTCCTTGGAGAAAAACCAGGAGAATGGAGAAATAAATTGGTTGGTATTTCGGCAACATGCCTTTACCGAGACAATAGCAGAAGTGTAACTTCTGCTATTTTTTATGGTAACTTTTAAAGTAACTTCTGCTATTGTTTCGATAAATGCATGTTGCCGAAATATCAGCCAACCTATTTCGCCATTCTCTTTGATTGTCTCCGAGGAATAAGGCTATTTCTACTGGCTTGTATGCACTGAACAGGTTACGTAATTTTGTATACTTCCTGGTTAAAAATGTTTATTCTTTGAAGCACTCTGTGATCTCTCACCTGGGCTTGCTCTAGTTTTTTTTTTTGGGGGGGGGGCTAGGGTTAATGAGGGTAAAAGTACGTTCATTCACAATCCAGGACTGACAGCGTACGGTCATCAGCGGTGCGATGAGCCGCGTGAGACACTCTTGGTCAGGTTCTCAAGAATGGCTGGCGGAAAATTCGTGAGGGTAGATACCATTGGATAGCTAGGTGGAAAACAACGCATAAGCCTTAGGATGTTGTGTGGAGTAAATCTTGCTGTGTGTCGAGAAAAATAGTAATGTCAAACTTCCCATATCATTGCCGAGTAATTTTCACATGTTTTCTCATTGAACTAACAGATACAAGTAGTCGACATCGCAACAAAGCAAGCCGTGATCCACCAATGACTACGTCATTGCACAACACATTCGTTTTAGATAACAAAAGTTCGAGCAAACCTCGAAAGCAGACTGGTATATTGGCAGAATATCATTGTAAGAGGAGAAAAAGTGGCGTTTTAAATCCACGTCTGTGCGTAGTGAAACGGGTCAAGTAGAGAAACGTTTTCATTTTACACCCCACGCAGCCAAAGCATTCCAATTCCCTCATCCCTGGTTAGGGCGTCACGGATCCCTCCACCCCCTCCCCCCCCCCCCCCCTCTCCAAGAGCATCAGGTCACTGCACGCCGCTGACGAGCGCTCTCAGCGGTCAGAGGCGTGCCGGGGGTCGCCCCGGGCGAGTGGCGACGCGTCAGCGCCCTGACCTCGTTACCAGTCCGGCCAGTGCTGCGGCGATCCATCAGCAGCGCCGCTGCAGCTGCGAGCGCCGATTGATGGCCGCCGGCCGGCCAGCGCCCCTGAGCACCAAGCGATTTGAGATATCGCCGGCCGCGTTCATTTAGCTCGGACCGCAATCCACGGCCGCCCAGTCATTTGTACTTGCGCCAATTTTCAGCTGTCTATAGCGCGGCCAAAGTCAGTCATCAATTGCGCCCGCCCGGCTTAATTGGAAACGTGATGCGGGTGGGGAATCTCGACGGAAATTCTGATGCGGCTTTGGCTTGCATGTCCTCACAGTCCGGCCTGGTGGGGCAGAGTGTGGGGAACTGGGAGTGAATTCAGTGTCGAGTTCCGCCGTGTCCTCTCCAACTTTCAAACCTACAAGTACATGTTATGATCATGTCTGAACGGGTCACTACTGTTCTCGGCCATTGACAAGGAAGGGAAACTGTGTTTTACGTAGGCGGTGCCCTGTTTTATGCTATAGATATAGATATAATTCGACTACAGCAGTAGTTTATTTGTAGGATATAAATTCACTGCGATGACAGGTCACAGCGATGCTTGTGCCTAAAACGCCTCAAAAGGCGGACGCCGGGCGAGGGGCCAGACGGCTAGTCGATCTCAACGGGACCACCAGCAGCTCTGTGCATCTGAACACCGCCGTGTCAGTTGTCAGCTTTTTCATGACAGGACACGCCACCCGCCTTTGTCCCGCGCCGCTGCTGGAGAGAAATGCTGAGTAAACCCATGATTGCCCTTTGCTCACAGAATGTCCACTAAAGGATAAAATTGTTAACATTAATTGTAGCTTAAATGCCGATTAATTGCATATGAAATATCTATGGTGTACATGCCAACTGCCGACGGATCACCAGCTTTTCCGACACGTTGACTAAAAGAGGGATCAAATAGCGGCCGTATGCATGAATAACCATATATCTATATGATAATCTGGTGTAACTTGACACTTGGCACGGCGTGTACCATTTGTACTAGTGAAAGGAAAGCGTGATGGATCAAAAAGCGGCAGAACGAACGAATAACCATATATATGCACACACACGCACACACTCACACACATACACACACACACACACACACACACACACACACACACACACACACACACACACACACACACACACACACACACACACACACACACACACACACACACACACACACACACACACACACACACACACACACACACATATATATATATATATATATATATATATATATATATATATATATATATATATATATATGTGTGTGTGTGTGTGTGTGTGTGTGAAAGTCTGGTGCAGCTTGACAGTCGTTGCAGTCTTTGCTAGTTGCACTAGTGACGATATGAAATCAGATGCCAGTTTTCCAGACACGCAACGTTTCTTTTTTTACTGTAACCACCGCTTGAAATGGAGTACTCGAAAACGGAGCTGGAAGCAAATAAAAAAGGCCAGGGATCCACGGGTGCGTGTGTCTGGAAATGCACAGGTTAGCAGAGTTCGCATGGGGTCTCAAATTACGACCAGGTCTGACAGCTGGTGCCCATCTCTTATGCTGAGCGCCATATGCGTCTTCGAATCCTAACTTACGTGCAGCGTGACTTACGCGCTTTTGGATTTTTCAGCTTAGACTCCGAGCATCGTGTGCTTGTAGCGATGTGACACATTTACAACACTTTCCACTTCAGTTTAACTGTACCTAACGAGCGTGCTATCCCAGCCTGAATACATCAGGCGCGAGTGCAATGTATTTGTTTGCAGTCTGGCTTATGAGCTCAACGCAGAATGTACACACAATCCATTTTAGTTTATAGTGTACCCACACTCAGTTGGAGCTGATTCTCCGCCATCAAAATGCCGTCAAATTTACGGAGAACTTTCCGGCCGTTTCTCGGCGTAGTTTTGCGAGCGCAACGCACTCGAAGACTCCTCCGCTCAGCGGATTCTGCGGCGCGGGCCGCCCGACGGCAGTTAACGTATTCGGTTCACGCGTCTTGGCCACTGTATGTATGCGCCGGCACTCCGCATAGGGTGTTAGAGTAATGCATTCGCGCTATTTTGACTGCGAAATATTCCGGACATGACGCGTCATCTTGTCAGTAATTTACACAGGGGACACGATGTCATATTTCAGAGGAGGCGGACGGTGCTCGTCGCGCTCACCGCCGCTGCGCTGGTTCGGCGGGCAGGGGCGAGACGCGTTCGACTCCTCCGTGTTCGGCGCCGCTCATGCTGCTCCACCTCCAGTCAGGCAGATGCGGGCGGAATCTGATGACGAAACCGTGTTTGTGCTGGGTTGGGCAGGTATTTGTGTTCTTCACAATGTAGAAGCATTGTGCATTGAGCGAGCAGTTTATCACTGAAAGTGAGCGCCAATAATGGGGCCGGCATTACTCGCAGCTCAATCTCGTCACTCGGGATTAAATCATTGTTAAAGCGCCTTGCCGGCTGGAAATCCGAAACCTCGCTGTATACCAGCCGCCGGCACAGATACTCGACCGGATACGAATGCTATCATCAAATGCTTTATCGAGCAGCTCACGCAATGGCCGGAGTGACGGCCACATCTTCTTCAATCTCAACGCCACGCTTGTCAGTACCGCAACGAATGCCGCTGAGCCTATAGCACCAACCCCAGGCAGCGCCTCCTGCTGGCGCGATGAAAGCCTCTGGGTCGACACCGGAAGTAGCCTGTTTCCGCCCGAGGTGCGGCGCGCGGCAGCGTCGCAATCTGCGGCGGATCCGTTTGATCTGACATTCAAATGTAACACGTCACGCGGGATCATCTCGCGTCGCGACTTCCCATGTTCCCGATCAGTTTGACGTTTCAATATGCGCCGGGCCGGCGGTGGCGGCGCCGCCTAATCCTCCGATCAGTCGCATGGGGCGGCGGGTACGCGGCTCCGGTCGTCCGGCGCCGCCTAATCCTCCGATCAGTCGCATGGGGCGGCGGGCACGCGGCCCTAGTTGTCCGGCGGCCCTTCGCCCGAAGCGGCGGGCACACGGCTCCAGTCGTCCGGCGCCTCTGCCCAGAGCGGCGGGCATGCGGCCCTATTCATCCGGCGGCCCTTCGCCCGAAGCGGCGGGCACACGGCTCCAGTCGTCCGGCACCTCTGCCCAGAGCGGTGGGCATGCGGCCCTATTCATCCGGCGGCCCTTCGCCCGGAGCGGCGGGCACGCGGCTCCAGTCATCCGGCGCCTCCGACCGGAGCGGCGGGCACGCGGCCGTAGTCGTCCGGCGGCCCTTCGCCCGGAGCGGCGGGCACGCGGCCCTAGTCGTCCGGCGGCCCCCCCCCCCCCGCCCCGCTCGGCGCACGACCCCGTCTCACCCATCACCCGTCACAGTTTTATGTGGCTGACCTAATGAGATGGCGACTGTGTGAGTGCGCCGACAGGGCATGATCGGCGGCTGGCCCTGCTGTGGGCGTGCCGTTGGGATGAGCCACCGGTATTGGTCGCGGTTCGCCTCGCCTGCAGCTACCGTCGAAAAGTCTGTTGCAAGAAGAATTGTGTGCATACAAACTAATCAAATTAGAAAACATAGCCTTTACTAAGCCGTCAAGTCTCGGTTACAGCCCTTTCTAAGCCGGAGTCCCGAGTGTACAGATGAACCTGCGCTTCGACGGACTTAGACTCGCTGTGTTGGCAGTCAGAGAATTCTAGTAACATGACGGTACGCTATGCATGCGAGATCATGCAGTCTAGTACTTTCGCGTCAGTTTCCGACATTTGCAGGCAAGCGGTAGAGTTCTAAGCGCTCACGCATCATGCATACCAGCTGACGTATCAGTGTTGGACTTTTGGTTTTCGGCCTTAGTTTGGTGAGTCAAATTTGACGCCCCCTCCCCCGTCAGAGCCAGGGTGAAATAAAGCGGTCTGCCCGTGAACGTTTGTCCCAATTTAGCGGTGTGCAGGTAAGCCAGAGTCGGCTATGCTGCACGTTCTTCCCCTAAAGGTCACGGCAAAAATAAATGCTTCCCTGCTAGCCTCACATCGGGCGCTCCGTCAGCACGTGTGTGGTCACAAATTGCAGCAGACAGTGATGCTGAAGACAGATCGAACGCGGCTCATATGTAAAGCACTCGATCCCTATCAAATACAACATGTGCCCCTGCCCGTGCATGCTTGGGACTTCAAAACGTAATGTAAATGCAAAAATTATTGCATCGAGGTGCCGGTCGATTTTGAGGTCGTGCCTATCCGGCACGATGCAGATGTAATTGCCTTTTGATAGCCGCGATGTGCGGTGTTGTAAGCCGGGTTTTTATATCGAAATGTTGACCAAGGTGTCTATGGGTGCTCAGAAGCTAGTTCTATACACTTTACGGAAGTGACCGTCGATGATCCCGAATCCCGCATACAAAACAAACTTGCTCTGACCTGGACCGGATGGTTCGCACTGCACCAAAGCGACGCGTCAGCCGCGTACCGATGCCAAGGCCACTCAGGCATCGATCATAGGACCACGGGTGAAAAAGCGCATTTTGGTCGCCGACAAAACCCTGCCGGCATAACTGACACTAGCGGCATAACCCAATGTCATATGATATAAAATGTCAATGATGTGTTTTCCTAGCAGCACAATCAGATTCTGGCCTCAGCTGGCAATCACTGAAAGACTCATCGCCGCAGTGATCAACGCAGTCCACGCATAACCGAAACGTTTACGCATACAATGTCGTTCGACTTAAGTCAGGGCAAACGACAGGATCAGGATGATGTCTACTGCCGCTAGGAAAACAAGCACACAGGCATTTTTATCTGGTTGGTAGATACTTCTTGGTGGTAAGTCCACTCATCCGATAAAATTTATAAACGCATAGCAATCTTTACAGTGGTGGTCATGTTCACAGGTGACGGGTCACAGCCTGCTACCTGGTAGGGAGCTTATTCAACTGCAACAATTTCGTAGTGGTCATATGGTGTGCCCTCCCCCCCCCCCCACACCCTAATACGTAAGTCCTTTTCTGCACAGCAACAAAAAATAATCCATTAATTCTTGCAGTGATGGAGTAGAGTGGAGAGTTGTGGAGAGTGAAGAGTTGAGTGGAGAGTAGAGACTACATGCACCTAAGAGTCCTCCGCTGCCGAGTCTGACCTGTGCCAAAGCTTCCCTTCCGAGCATATAAGGCCACCCGGGCAGTGCTCCCGCCATAACGCACACATATAACGCACATAAACGCACACCATACGCTGCTGTCTTATAAACGACAAAATTGCAATTGCAGTGACAGCCATGATGGTTCCTGGGATCCAGGATGACGTGTGAGTGAGTGAAGGCCTGATCTGGGCGTGTGTCAGATCACATTATGCACTTATTAAAGTACGCTCCTATGTGGAGAGCTGCGTGTTGCCATTTCAGCCATATCACAGGTGCTCTGATTTCTTTGTTTCTTGGACTCTTGTCCAAGAAAGTATATATATATATATATATATATATATATATATATATATATATATATATATATATATACTTGAAGCCCATGTGTATTGGAAGAAACACATTGCCGCTTATCTATCATTGTTCTCACAAATGAAATATTTGAACTGCAGTGACAGTCGTGACGGATCTTGGCGTTACTGCGGATGGCCTGAAGTTACCGCGCATGTCGTGTAATACGCAACGCAACCACATCTCGCAAGATTTGAGAACCCTTCACACGCTGCGCGCTAAATCTTGTACTACCTGACCGCGCTGTACCGCGTACCTGAACACGCATTTGAGTCCTCACCCAGCCATAGGCCCTCAAAGTTTCACACCATACCTCCATCAGATCATTTCATCAGAAAACATGAGTGGAGCAAAGGAACGGTTTTGCTGAGCCGCCATTCTTCTTGGAGGCAGACACCACATGCCGCCTGCCGCGCTCTGGAGAAATCTGAGCCGCATATGGCGGCACGGGCCTGTAGACGTTAGCCGGTTTAATGCAAAAGTTGCCGCCATCTCCTCCATCATGAGCTGGTGGGCCGAGGGCGACGACAGACTCACCGCGGCCGCCATTATTCACTGGGCGGCGGTGACGCTAATGCGGTCCTCGGGCCATCTATCCTAGTTATCCCGGCCGGGTGTATTCCCCAAAGTGGCCGCCGAGTTATAACTGCCGCAGCCGCCGCCGCAAAAATGGATTGGCCGCCGCGGCGCGCCGCCCCGCGCCATGCGAACTGCGCCTCGGGCAGCTGGGGCGCGCATCATGCGCTACCCTGCACCGCTACAGCACGTGGGACGCCGGTAAGCCCTCCAAAGCTGGGTGCTCCGGCCAGCAGGAGCAGACATAACGGCCGTTTCCCACGCTCTTTATTCGAGTATTACGACACGGCGAGAAGTTCGTGGGACTTTTAACAGTTTTTTTTTTGCGGGAGTTGAACGTTGCCCAAACATTTAGAAACGCGGTCTGAGCTCTGAGGAAGTTCCACGCATTCGGCAGCGGGAGGTGGAGCGAGCGGGAGGGCTTCAACTCGTTAGATTTCACGCAGGTCAACGCAAACATGTCACCATCACGAGTCTCACTCTCCAAAGAGTCCATGTGGATACAGATTCCTGATGCCTAAGTACTCCCCCCCCCCTCTCATTTCAGTGCTATGCGGTTGTGGCAGATGCTATTGTGTCATGCTTTTATCATCGGTTTGGATATGATATCTTCATTTATTTTCAAAATCAGAAAGCCGGGATGCAGTTTTTGAAATTTATCAGCGGAATGTGCGTTGCGGAATACCGTTATTTACGGAACGACTTTGACTTTTGGTATATGGAAAATGCGGCGCAGTAGTGAAAATTGCGTTGCGCCAATATTCGACGTACTTATAACCCCAATATCACGTTACGAAGGTCATGCCATGGTATAGTCAGGCGGCGACCTGAGCTGTCCTGATGGCACGACACACGAGTCAGCAGACGACAGGTCAAGTCGGCGGGGCTCAGGCCGCTGCAGGTCTGTTGTCAATATGAGAGGGTGGGCTACCTCACCGGCGCCGCTGCGTCATCTTGATCCGAGGGGCGCATTCACCAGCTATACACCCCAGCCAAACGTGAATGGGAGTCATTTCACTGTTAATGGGCAATGGTATTACGACAGTAATAGGTTTCTGGGGAGCGCCTCGTCGGGATGTTCCGAATAGGGCACTTAATTATCTTTCTTCATATTTTTTTAGAAAATAAGTTCAGTGCTAAGAAGCGGATTGAAAAGCTGATGAAGAAGCCGAAGTTGAACGATGAAGATTGGAAACTGATGAAGACGCTGAGGCTGAACGATGAAGCTGATAAATTACAAAACGAGATAGGGCGCCGCAACACGGTCAGTAATGCCTCCTTGCGTTCCATTGAAAAGCACAACACGGTCAGTAATGCCTCTTTGCGTTCCATTGAGAAGCAAATCCGGCGGAGACGGGACTGAAACCAAACGCCGGATTGAGGTTATAGCGGTGAGCTTACAGAGTGTCCGAAATGACTGTTTATCGCTGCTGCGCTAAAACAAAATAAATTACACAACAAATGATGCGCATATATTCGTCTACATTGCATGTTCAACACTGCGGCCGGAGTTGAGAATATTCAGCACATTCCTCTGTGGCGACTTTCCAGCGCTTCATAGCAGTATTTACACTACAGCTCTCCCTTTTCGCCTTCGAAGTTGCGCATTTGAGCTCCGTGCCTACTCTGCCTGCCTAGCCGGGCGTGGGCACCGCTAAGGCCGGCGCCAACACAGCCAGACCGAAATGAGTTCCGCGAGATTTATATGTGTTCGCGGTCGGTCAATCGCAGCAAGGGCGGGACACTGAAGGTCGCCAGCGGGTCAGAGGCCGCAGGGGGCTGACCCCCGTCGTTGTGGGATAATCAACGTCACCTCTTCAAGCCAGGGATCGCAGCGGACTGAGTTCTACATCCGCCAGGTCTTGGTAAAGTTATCTCAGGGTCAGGGGTCACGGCGGCATTACGTTTGCCGCCACCAAATCTCGTAGGTCACGATGTCCTGACCCCAAAGACTGCCAGGACGTGATGACGTCATCTCTGCGTCATAAGGATCGCTGGCGTCGACTCCTTCATCTGAGGGCCGGAAAACGACGGGTCTCTGCGTGATGAAAGCGCCTCTCCACTGGGGATATTTGTGCAATGTGTTGGGGTAGACCAGACCAGGGGTGAAAAAGTGTCTTTTCTTTCACCGACGATATTTAGAACAGGCTAAATTTGTCTCCTGGAGCACATCCGTCACCAATAGTCACAACGCAACTCCAAAAGCAATAAACCGCACGAAACGAAAATAAATCAAGTGCAATGCATCATAAAAATCCCACATATTTTCGTTCCGGAAGGTTCAGTTGCAGTAAAGCCTCATTTACTGGTGACGCCAAAAGTCCCGGTGGCAAGGGCGTCGGTCTTCGTGTGGGAATGACCGGTGTGGTCTGTCAGCACGTCGGTTCGGTTCAAACCTAAGACGTCGCGTGCACGGAGATAGGCGCGAGCAGGTTTGGTCATCGGCCGCATCACGGCCATAACTGCACTATCTCACGACACACTAGGGCAATACCAGTGTTCGAGAAAGAGCTCTCGCAGGGTTTGATCCATTCATAAGAAATACTATACACCGCTTTGCTATCAGTTGGACACTCTCTTTGATGTTACAAACTGTCTTACTTTGGGTTAAGAATTGCTATATTTTTTCACATGACAGCTATTTTCCTTGAAATTTCACAGTTTTCCATGATGCCTCGAATTCAAACCTCCAGAATTTACAATCTGCGCCTGAGCAGTATCTACTTCTCAGTGTGAAATCACCAACCACAAATCCAACACCGTATAACCTATTTCACGGCCCGGGTTACAGGGTGGGGAATCAATGTCTGCGTATCGAGCCGTGCTCAGCGGAATTGGCTGATGATTTCAGATTTCGGGCACCGCGACTGTATCGTTACATGACGACCTGGTTTATTGTTTAGAACAATTCTGACTTCAGTGCCACTCATGGAACGGAGCCGGACTTTTTAAAGAAAAGTGGCGTTTGGACAGTCATATCATACCAGCCCGTAGTATTTACCTGTTAACCTGCTATGGACAAAGTCACGTACAGCTCATCATATGTTCTCGCCATGGACCTAGAACCTAATAACCACAATCACGAAGCTCGTAAATTAGAGCAAGGCGTGAAATTCTGGTTGCCTTAACCCGCACCGTGTCGTTATAATATTCTGCATGTAAACAGAACGTGCGGCGCCAGCACCTCATTGCAGCGTCGGTGAGTCGACCACTGGAGCGTCACTGTTCCGAATACTGGGACTGTCGAATGTCCGGCAAGGGAGGGGCCGTATATCCGGCGCAGAAGGGGTGGTGTGCCCGAGACAGGGCCGCCCGACGGGCACAGGAATTCGCCGGCCGCGTGCTGGCACTTGAGGGGCTATTCGACGCAAGAGCAGCCGTTTAGCTCTAGGGCGGCCGTGGAGAGGCCGCGTGTCCGACGCAGGAGCGGCCGTCAAGCACTGGAGTGGGCGCACCCTCGGCACTGGAGCATGTCTGGCACATGAGAGGCAGCATGTCCGGTACAGGAGAGGCTGCGTGTCCGGCACAGGAAATACCGTGCAACACTGGAGTGGGCGCGCGGCCAGCGTTGAAGTGGGCGCACGTTCGGTTTTGGAGCGGCCGCGTGTCCGGCACAGCAGAGGCTGCAAGTCTGACGCAGGGCTGGAAAGCGCTGACACCGGGCTGCGGAGCGCTTGACCTTCGCCGTGATTCGCTGTTTTTCATGGCGCAGACTGGTGGGGGGAGGGGGGTCGATGCGACGCCTAGAGTTTCCAAACTAAGAAAGATAAGCCCTCGCGAAAGAAAGAAAAACTGCTGGATGGGCCTCAACAGCATTTTGCGATCGGTAATGCGTTTTATGCTACTAGGTAAGTAATTGACCCGATCAGACCACGTCAAAGGTCAAATTTTCCCGAAAATCTAACATTTTCAAACATCATGCCTTAAGACACGGAACAGCATTCGTAGTGACCCGGCGTAGAAACAGGCGAATTTTTACACATATTTATGGTGTAGGGATCTGTTAATGTAGCGGTGTCAGCAGGTCGCGCGCTCTCTGCAGAACCGTCAGCCGCAGCCCGTCACCGGCGCCAGCCGTGGATCGCCGTGCAGTGGTCCTGAAATACAGTAGCTTCTCAGAAACCAGAACTGCTAGCGGCACGTTTTTTACGTTAAGACAAGTTCAGTGGGTACCCAAGAGGGCACCGCATGGTTGGGCACGATGGTGTGACATGCCTGAGAGGCATCCTCCAAAAATCTTAGGGGGTCGCGTGCCAAGCTGACCGTTGTTTGAGAACGTTGAAGATTGTGCGCAGTTCGCCGGCTCCATATCTCGAGCGCATCCGCGAGACTCACCTCATCGCGGACCCAAAGTCAGGTCAGCAGCTGCTGCAGACTCGCCCTCCGGCCAGATCCTGATTCGTTCTGCTGACACAGGGGCTGGTGCACACATTTTATGTCAAGTTCGTAGGCTGACACTCTACTGGGGACTGGGTCGTGGCAGTTTCAAGCATGGAAATGAGGCTGCTGACTATGGCTGCCAACAGGGCAGTGCAAACTATTTTGCACAGTCTACTTAAAGGTCGCTCAGGCATGTATGACGTCATAGGCACATCACGCGAGTTCCACCATTTAAATGGCCATTTAGCGCTCAAGGTCACGAGCCACGTCTTGCGCCACATAACACAGGAATTTGGGCAGTGGTACCACTTATGACGGAAATCAGGCTGGAGTTTGAATAAACATAAGCCAGCGCCTTAACTGAGTGTGTAAATGCTAGTAAGAAATATAAAACTATTGAAAAATATACAAGAACACCACAAAAAGGCCAAAACACGCACACATAACGATGTGCGGGCTCCACAAACACGCACCAGTTAACAAGCCACCTCTCGGCGGGTTGAACTACTACGTGCGAGCCCGTCCGTTACAGTGGGGTCCGCATGACCAATAGGGTAGCGATATTTAAATAACGTTTCTGTTGCGTCATGCATGCCTGACTTGCCTTGAAAAGTTCTGCACGGAAAATTGTCCACATCTTTGCGTTCACGTAGCTCAGAAATCAGAGGAGCTTAGGTCTTGCAAAGAGAATGACCGTGAACTGCTCAGAATGATATTCAAGATGGCTATTTTAGTTTAAATTACTATACAGATATGAAACGCTTCCATTTTAGCTGGAGCCTTTTTTAGAAAACTGTCCAAAGGTTTCCGAAATTCGTCTTAAAGAGTGTTTACATTTTTATTTGGTGCTCTTAACTGAAATAGCCATGCTAAAGATCTCTCCATGCAGTTCACAGCCCTGCCCCTTTTAAGACCTAAAGTCTTCTAGTTTTTGAGCTACATACCCACGAAGATGTGCAGACTTTTTTGGGAAGGCTATTTCAAGGTCACTCAGGCATCCGTGACATCATAATAAGGTCAAACGGATTCAACCATTGCATTAGTCATGCGGCGAGCGAGGCCAAGAAAATGCGATTGCCAAGATGTTCATATCTGGCGTTTGTGATGGCGATTTCCAGATGAAAGGACCGTAAACTGGCTCTCAATCAATGTTGCGCAAGGTGCGGTGAAGTAACCAAATAATGACGTATTTAGGAGCGTGTCTGCTGAACAAAGAAATCATGTTGTCTATGAGAGTCATTCCACTTAAAAGTATACCAATAACTATGTGTTAGCTTGCTATCATATTTAATGCTTGCTTCCATATCTTCAAATATGAAACATTCCCCCAAAAGTGAAAATGATACTGTTCAATTGTGTTTAAAACTTATCGACCTATCGAACCGCGTTCAGGTTGCCGATTATTTCTGTTCGGCCTTGACATGACATGGGGTCATGAACCTGCCTATCCCAGTCAGTTCTAAGGTCGTGCGGAGTCTGGCTGGCGTGAGGTTACGACGACCTGTTTTGTCACGTTGAACTAGCTATTGACCTAAAAATGTACAAATAGAACTCCGCTGAACTGAATCCCATGAGGCCCTCGACTTGTATCTATTCAATTTCCGGAGCCTGATGACTCAAGTTCGTAAGGGGATTACCAAAGGCGGGACTTCATTCGGGCAGATCACGTGTTTTTAACAGCCGACGGCGCGCCGTCGAGCACCCGTAAAGCGAGCGCCTCCGTCCTGCGGCGGCGGCGCCCCCGCCGCGCGCGGCGGCCAAGCGACAACTCGCGGCGGCCAAGCGACAACTCGCGGCGGCCAAGCGACAACTCGCGGCGGCCAAGCGACAACTCGCGGCGGCCAAGCGACAACTCGCGGCGGCCAAGCGACAACTCGCGGCGGCCAAGCGACAACTCGCGGCGGCCAAGCGACAACTCGCGGCGGCCAAGCGACAACTCGCGGCGGCCAAGCGACAACTCGCGGCGGCCAAGCGACAATTCGCGGCGGCCAAGCGACAACTCGCGGCAGTCCTCCTGAGGCGGCCACCTGCAGTAGCTCTGTGAGACCCGCTCGAACAGGCGCTGATTACCGCGAAGGGAACGAACCCGGTCAAGCTTGTACAGCGACGTCGGACCCACGCGGAACAACCGCCGACATCCTGCAGCTGTCTTTAGGCGATGCACAGGCACGGCTGTCAGCGTCGCACGATGCTGTCAAGGATTCAGCTGGAAGCTGAAGCGTGTTCCAAAAGTCGGGAACCGTGGCAGCGGGTATGTTGACGCCTGGTTATCGACCTTCCTCCGCCAAACCTTGGCCAAACTAACGTTGGCACGGGTTTGCGATGCTTGTTAAAGGCATGCTTAGAAATATGATGCACAAAATGGCATGCACGTTTTTTCAGGCTGACAGGTCGAGTCACGCACGCGAGTGCAAGCGCCCCATTAGGTGCCGTTTTAACGAACATCTGTGGAACGCCCGCCTAGGAAAACGACATCGCCTATGCCATGACAATGGGGAAGCATGTGACGTAATGGCATGTGAATGCTCTTAATATGAGATGAACGCTAACCTTCAAATCGAATTCCTCCAGGCGAATCGAGAAAGCGCCAACAAATGCGAATCCATCTAAACCAGAAGTTTGAAACATAGCCTAAACACCAAGGCTAGCCTATCGCCTTTCGGTTCATCGCTGGCGTCACTGACATCCCTCAACACATCACTAATGCTGACCAGCGTCGGCACAGCTCAACTACAGAGCAAAAACATCCTGCGGACCTGATCATGCGACTGCTGTTAAAGCTGAGGCCGGAATCTCATTGTTTGTTCAGCTTATTCATTGTTATCAAGAACTATCACCATTGGCATGTAAAGGGTCATTCTTTACCTTGCAATATTGTCAAAAAAACTTGTTAACAATACTTGCACTCCTTGCTTTTCATATAGTACATGTTTACGTTAATTACGTTACATTTTTACAACGACGACCGGCCTGATTTCCTGGTACCGTTAAAACGTCTCTGTAATAACAACAGCTCAGACATAGGTCTAGGCTCGCCGCCACTGATTTAGTGCTGGCGGATGGCGCCACGTGCAATGATTTTGCATCACTTAATCATAATATAGAAAACTTCGTGTCCTTCAGCCTCATGACGTCATTATACCGCAGCTATAGGCGGACGTAAATTTTCCATTAGGAACAGATTAAACGATAACCAGGGGACAAGAGGTACCATGGCTGAAACGGAAGCAACAGGTACATTCGGCAAGTATAGAAGGCAGATGTGGGCATTAAAATTATTAAATGGAGTGCTTGAATGTGTTTGGGCCTGGTCAGAGCACACGGCATCTGCTAGGAGACTGCCGCGCGCAGTGATCACCACTCACGGGGCGCCAGACCTGAACAAATATTTAAAATTCATCATGCGGGTCATGACCACGTAACATCCCTAGACCTTCCAAGTTGCCACTAGAGCAGAACAGTCAGGGCTCAGAATCTCCCAACATTGCCAGTGATGGCCGACTGATTGCTACAGTGACAATCTAGATGTTTTTCAATGCTTTCTCCTGGCTAGCTTGGGACACAGATTCGGCTGCGTGGTACCAAACGTAAACAAAATACGCCGCTGTGTGTACGTGACAGGGTGGTAATCAATGTCCTATAATAACGGGGTAGTGGCGTAATTGTAAGAGCTCTTGTCATCAGCTCAGAGATCAGAAGAGAGGTGCGAGAGAAGAGCGTGGTGCGTAGATTGCACTTAATTAAACTTCAAATGCTTTCAAGTGTGCAGCTCTGGTCAGATTACCACCATCGAATCCCCTTCAAACTAAGTGCCTGGAGTTCGACATAAAAGGCGTTCCTTCTTGCTTATCATGTTTAAAAATGGCAAGCGACAGCGAAGAAAGTGGAGACAAAACAACACGTAGTGACACATGAAACTGAACATGATTAATGCAAAACAAACCCGCTTAGACCATAAGGGTGTAGATCCACAAAATGAGCCTGGGAAGGAGAGCTGAACGTGACAACTTGTTTTTCCACGGATTTAGCCCATTCTCCGCTCATAGTTCAGGGTCGGGCGAACCACCACGCGTGATATATTTTTGTTCGCGTTTAAGAGAGTCTAGTACGCGCCACAAGGCGTTACAGCATTCGTGATACCACTCGATGCAGATAATGAGACAGGGGCGTGTTCCACAAAATGTGTTGGGGGGGGGGGACTAAGCAGTTTAAATTAGCGAGATCCACCTCGGCCGTATCCCACAAAACGGGATCTTCCGCGCATTTGGCCCACTTTCTTCACAACATTGAAGAAGCTGGAGTCCAAGTCGGTGGGAATAGTACGGAATAAGGAACTACACCCCTGCATCATGAGAACATTAGTGTATCGCGTGCGTACTCAGTGCTCATGAACATGGCCGGAGACTTAAAAGACAGTGCGCCAGTGATTAATAATCCCCACCCTGGTTCGCCGTTTTCCATACAGCGGGCTGATAGCGGGAGACGATGTGACCCCCCCCCCCCCTCCCCCTCTACCGTTTCCAAACTAAGAAATAAAGTCTAACACCAAACAGCCGTGTGGTGGTCCAAACGAGATTTCGCGATTCGTAAGACGCTTTTTGTTCTTAGATCAATATTTGACGCCATTATGCCAGGGGCAAATGTGAAGTTTTCCTGAGCATCAAGCTTATCCAGATATACATGCTTATATTGAATACACAATGTATTGTGATGACAAAAACTTAAAGAGACGTGTCTCTTGCTCAGTTATGATTATAGTAGTGTGTAGTGAGTTTTTAGCAAATATGCACGATGCATGGCTCCGGTAATAGAACAGAGTAGGCCCACCGTGTGCGGCCCGAGGTATTATTGATTGCCGCTCTCGCCGGCCGTAGGCCGCTGAGCAGCGTTTTAGTCAGAGGAACACAGGGGTGTTGTATGTGGAGCGATGATGACGACACTGGCCCTGGCTGGGTGGAGAGAGGAGGCAGGGGGGGGGGGGGGAGGGAGCCCGAGGTATCATTGTTTGCCGCTCTTGCCGGCCGTAAACCGCTGAGCAGTGTTCTACAGTCAGAGGAGCACAGGGGTGTTGTATGTGGAGCGATGATGACGACACTGGCCCTGGCTGGGTGGAGAGAGGAGGCAGGGGGGGGGGGGGAGGGAGCCCGAGGTATCATTGTTTGCCGCTCTCGCCGGCCGTAGACCGCTGAGCAGTGTTCTACAGTCAGAGGAACACAGGGGTGTTGTATGTGGAGCGATGATGATGACACTGGCCCTGGCTGGGTGGAGAGAGGAGGCAGAGGGGGGGGGGGGGGGAGGGAGTACAGCAGCCGAGGCTCATATTGGAATTGGGAGAAGGATGAGATAAACGCATCTTGTTGGTTTATTATGGCGAATTTCCTTTCGCCCGTTTTCAGTATGTGCTGCGCTGTGCTGTCCTGTTCTGTTCTGCCCTGTTCTGTCCTATCATCTCCTGACCCGTGCTATTATCTCCTCTATCTTGTTCTACCTGTTCCACTCTCATCCTGCCCCACGGTGCTAGTCTGTCTTGTTCTGTCCTGTTGCCACCTATCCTCCATTTCGTGAATTCTGGCTGCCATATCATGACCAGTGATGGCAGATCCCCTACGGTGACTGGGGATGGAAAACGTCATTTTTGCCCCGTTGTTTTCATGTGAGCTGTATGCCCATGCGTGTCATTCCCCAAATTTTGTATGTAGAATGCCTGTTTTTCAAATCTCCCAGTTGAGAATGTTACTTTCAGTTTAAGTTGCCTCCTCTAAATTATAATATCACCGTTTCAATCCCAAATGTCTCCGTGATCTCAGAGACGGGATTACGCCCATGCCCAAGGAGGCCAAGAAATTGTTCACAATACGCTATCATAAACATGTTACTAAAAGCCTCTTAACGTTTTTTGCGGGTTCCTGACTTGTTCTTGTCAGGTTTCGTTTTGCTACATGGTCTTGCGTTTTGCTGATGCGTCGACGGCACGTGCTTCTTCACGCATGTCATTTCTGTGTGTAATATGTGGTTATTATGCTTGCCGAGTTTGTGTCCACAGGAATATTTTCCCGGGAGCACAGTTTTCTCTGACTTGGTTGCTTAGCGACACTTTTTTTGTCAGAAGTGGCGTTTCGCTATTTACAACAATAACAACGCAGACAGGACTAATTGGTTCTTTTGAATCCATGTCCAAGCTTATAGGCATAATATAGAAACAGTTCTGCATGTATACGGATATTTTAAACTCACAAGTTGGCTAGAAGCCAGTATGCACAGCTTAAATAGTTTTCCATAACCACGGCCACCAGCGAAACACTATCCATCTCTAGCTTACCATTACCAGACCAGCTAGCGCAGCAGGCAGGGGAGGACATAGTCTCCCTTCCATCCATCTCCTCCCGCTATATTTACAACTTGGTCCGGAAAATTGGGTGAAATCCAGAATAAGTAACAAGATTACGTACATCTGTGGAAGTCCTCAGTTTCTTATCTGTCGTACCCTCAACTAGTTTTGCAAAATTATACCCCCGACAACAGGTGTCATCAGTACATAAAATGTACGAACCTGAGGTGTGGAGGGCTAGGTGAACATATCACCCTCATTTTGCTTAATATATGCTCCTGTCGGGAAGTTGTGGAATCGTAAAATATAGTTTAACAGCCATATTGACCAAAAGTATCCCAAACCGGTGGATCTGCATCCGCCTTTACTGCATTTAAAACGTCCTGTCACGAGCACGCGGTTTGTACAAACATACATTCAGTTCGATATGGCGTGAAGAGAAGAAAACAAGCAACGCATCCTATAACTCGCGCGGTTTATTTGATTGCTTGACATCGATGCCTGCTTGCGTCTATTTGATTTACCCGCAACGCCGCGCGTCGAACTCCAAAGTTTGTCCAACTGCACTTACAAGCCGACGAGTGGAAAATGTAAAAACTATGAATTTACTGTCGTGGAAAGCGGCAAAAACTGCCATCATCTCCAGAGCATGCCATGTATGCATTTGTGCGACCACTTTAAAAAAGTTCAACGAAACGTCGCATTATGGCTTTGATTTCTCCCATACGGCGCCTAGCGCAGTGGCTCTTTCCGAAGGGTATGTCGGCTTCGGGAAGCATTATTTACAGGGATATTCAGCTCGTTGCAAGGTTGCATTTGCAAAGCAGGAATATAGCAGCGAAATATCACGTGGTTTAGTGACGTACGTGTTTTAACCCTCACCAACTCACACACACTAACTTCGATCACACCCAACCCATACGCAAACGTACCAGTTACCTTTCTTCGCAATCATGGTGGTTGAAAGCAGGGGGGCTACGAGTTCAAATGGTTGGTAGAAAAAAATGAGCATGCAACACACCATCGATTTTCTGAACCATTTCATATGTACTCGCTCGAAAATATCTTGACCTATTATTTCGTATCCTAAGGATAGTGAACAAAACCGTCGCCTTTGTCAGCGTCTGCATTTTTTGCTTACAGAAACTGCTTTTTGACGTAGCTGGGGGCTTCATTTTGTTTGCGCACAATTCTAAGACGCCAACTGAACGAAATGTCGTAGAGTTCCGAGATCTAAGCATATTGTGGAAGATCAGAACTGGTCCGGAGGTGCCCAGTGCTGATTCGTCGTGAAAACTTATAAATATTGTCATGGAACGCATAATTAATAAACTTTTTACCGTTTTACGGGATGCGCATTTCAGAAAAAAGATCGGTTTTTCCTGCATTTTGTCTGCAAAGAACCTGCGCAGATCCGCCGAACAGAACACGTAAAATATCTGTATTTCCCTATTTCGGTGTGCTTGTGCGCGTGGTAAGTGACCAGTGGGGTCCTTATGACGACGTTTCTAGAGCTGCCTTGTAAGATATAGGTCAGTTTTGGCGGCATTTTACAGCTTTTGAACTGGTCTACAAACGCTGATGTCAGTAGCTTCGGGTGGCCGTTTGTGGTCTATAACTGATGAGATTGTGGCTGCGGAGGGATTTGGTGAAGTCAGAGGCCATTTTGTTGGCCTGTTTGTCATGTAAGCCATGACAAACATGCCAACAAAATGAGGGGGCAGACGTGGTCAGGGGCTGTGCGTGGTCAGAGGTCTATTTTGTTTACTCAGTTGTGTGGGGACTCCTGCCTGCTCCCATCAACCTGGGCTCAAGCCCCATCCCCCCCCCCCTAGCTGTGGAAAGATAGCGCACCAAATCCAGGGAGAAACTTGCACGTCGAAATAACATGGCGGGCGGGCTTAGTAATTTTGCACTGCTTGCGCCCCCCCTCGTGCTAACCCTTTTTAAAAGCTACGTCCTTGCGTGACGCGGTGCTTTCACTATGATTGGAATATGTCTATGATACTATGATATGACCAACATAACATATGATTTATGCTATGATATGACTTCGATTGCCCACTATGATATGAATATAGGGGGGGGGGGGGAGGGTTGATGAATAGGATATGGGGCCCACTCCTGCTGCGGCGACATTTGGGCTATCTGACATAATGGCAAGGGCAAAATTGGCAGCTCACGCTGGTTACCGCGCAAATGCAAAAAAATTATGTCTGCGTAGATAGACTTTTAGCTGTCTTTAACATTAAGAATATCAGAATTCTATGCAAAATTACTTATACATCATGTATGTAAGCCGTGTCTTGAATTTAAAAGAGCCAGTCACGTCCAGGTCATTAGAGCCCCAACTATGCAGTGAACCCCTTCTCTCTCCTAAATTGAATGGTGTGAGCTGGATTACCTAGGCATGAAGTGTGGTGATGATAAAAAACCAGAGGTTGTGGAAACATTGACAGTCATATTTCTAATTTGATCCGGCCTTGGCTTAATTAGCCGCCAACCAATCGATTAAAAAACCATTTTTAATTCGGTCCAGTCTGGGGACGATTAATCCGGTGACGCTCGATGCCAGCCAGCAGATATATAATACCTCACTTCACATGTCTGGGTATCGGATAGAAAGTATGGGTGATATTATGTGCGGTGACATTAATGTGCCGAACCGCATCTAGAAGTACTGTGGCCATGACAACAGGGGTTTAATTCTGTGGCGACATGGCATCCCCTTACCAATCAAAGCACGGGATGATGTTCAAACTCGCGGCTGCTCCAAAAACCATAGGTTCCCCACTTACGGATACCGGAGCGTTCTACCTTATTATTTCTAAGGCTTGTGGTTGTATTGTCTCTTGACAAACGGAAGTGCGTGCTACGCCACGTGGTTCTTATACAATAACCAAATGGAGCACGCTTTTAGAACGCATATGACATCACGCGGTACGGGATGGCACACAGTTGGCAGCAGCCCTTAAGCCAAGCACTGTCGACCAGGCGTCCAGCTCTGCCAGAGCTCCCACCCCGGTGGTCGGCGAATTTCTGCGGCGTGCCGGTGCGGCCGTCACGTGGCCTCTGGCCTGCTGACCAGGCGTCCGGCTCGGTGGCCGGCGCGAGGCAGGTGGCCCCCTGGGCGCCGGTAGCGGCACGGCCGCTCCACAAATGCAATCTGTCCTCTGGCGCGGCAGCGGGCGGCTGAAATGCCACACCAGCCCGTGCGGGTGACAGCGCGGGCGGCGGTACACCTCCGAGGCATGGCTGATTTGAACGGACGTCCGATCCTACAGACGCTCGTGCGCCGAGGCAGCGACACTCGTACGGCGCTGCTGGGGCGCAAGTTACGATGGCCATTTTTTTTTTGTATTTTAGGTGGTCCGAAAATGACACACGGCTGGCATGTAGCGTGCGAGAAAAGCTGCAACAAAACGAAAAGTATGCGAATTGCAACAACTGCGCTGCCAACCCTGCTTAGGCTGGATTCGAAACGCCCAGACATAAATTTGCGCGCTGACTTTTGTCGGAAACACGCAGGAACTGGCGGTTTTTCAGATGTTGCGTGAAAAGCCTGGCTCTGACTTGGAACGGAAACAGCCTGCTTCCTGTTCTCGACAGCTTAACTTCCCCCTCTGACGATTACTGAATAACGAAGAGCGTTTGAAGCTTTAGGCCCTCGGCATTAAATCCGAGCCGATAAGAAGCTTTTCATCCTCAACGATCAGCATGCTGCTCTTTTTATATGCTTTCTGGCCTTAGTAAACGGCTTAAAGACAGCATGCAATAACTTTAATATCGATGAGAGAACTAGTCTGACGAGTTTCTGACGATATTAAGCTACCGCAACAGTTTGTGAAATGTACTACAACGATTTTCTGATTGCGTCAAGATGGGAGAGAGAGGAAATGGAAAGCATGCACTGTGATACATGTAACAAGTAGCATAGATCAATAAATAAATATAAACCGAACAGCTGAATTCGCGATCTTCCGCCGTTTCCCATTCACTGGTGCCCTACCCAACAGCGTAGGAGCACCCTCAGGAACTACGCCCGTACCTGATCGGAAACAGCATGACTCATTTTCCGTTCGAAGTGCGCCTGGTAGAGGACAGCAGCACCGACGCCCTGTCCGTCAACATGCTCGGGACGCCGCCTCCGAACTTCGAATAGCAGAGCGGCACTCGGCTGGGTTCCACGAGATTAGTGGCACAACAAAAACTCCTGCCAACGGAAATGCTACGACGTTTCTTCTGCTCCCAGTACTTGGACATGACGGGAGTGCTGCGCGACATAGCTTATATGGCAAAGGTGAATGGTCGTCATTACTCCTGCTGCAAAACCATATACGGTAATCATTTATGTATGACATTACAACGACCACAAAAACTTGTGTGCGACATCAGTGCTACACGACAAACTCATATTTCAAAAACATATACCCGTCATTACCCATATTGCCAAACCTTATGCAGCCATTGTTTATACACGGAATTTCTTCTACTGCAGACTTATACGCGGCATTAGTGCTATGGCAAGGACTTGTGGCCAAGTCTTTGCTTTAGAAGTAATGACGAATATATATTTTTGCAGCGTAAGTTTTGTCGTGTATGGGTTTTTTTGCAATAGAAGTAAAGTCGCGTATAAACAGATACTACAAACGTTTTTGATGTGGATGTAATGACATGTGTAACTTTTTGAAGTAGATTTAACGAGGTGCACAAGTTTTACAACATATATTTTGTCGCCCTGCACAAATGTGGTGTATTGACAGTGGAAGTATTGCCGCAGCACTTCAGTCGGTAGGAGCCTTCGTTGCAGCACCAATGTCGTGGACCCGCTCGGCACGTGACGGGGCCGGCGCCCGAGCCGCCTGGCTCCTGCTGCTCTTGCCGCAGCACTCCAGTCGGTAGGGGCCTTCTTTGTAGCACCAGTGTGGTGGACCCGCTCGGCACATGACGGGGCCGGCGCCCGAGCCGCCTGGCTCCGCTCACGACCGCCATCGACCGGCCCGGAAGTAATGTCGCGTATTACTGATGTAGCACTCTTGTCGGTGGGAGTTTTGCCGTAGCACTAATGTCGTGACACAACTCGGCCGACTGGGCGAAAAATCTGACAAAGGTGCGATGGAAGTACCTGGAGAGGATTCCACGAGCGAGATGATCCCCGCAGGCACACGCCTCGTCAGAAACGTGTCCTAGTAGTCCGCATGTTCAGGGAGAGGTTAGAAAAACGTCGTGTCGTCAGCCAACGACCGTGCACATGACAACTGAAGCGGCCACGCGGCAGGCCGGCGAGACACGATCACTGCTCTGTGCTGTGATTGCAGAGAGTGCACAGGGAAGGCTCACTCTGGTCACCTCATCGCGAAGACCAACACCGTACCAACCACACAGCCAGCGTCCAGCGTATCCTGAGACGACAATCTCGCGGGTACAGCCTGGTAATGCATGGAAAGTTGGCGTCACCCTGGGCTGTCACCTGCTTCAGCTGGGAGTTCCTACTCGCCGGCTGGGAACGTACGGCGGTCACTCCTCTCGCACAGTGCTTAGAAGCGTACTTGCAGGAAATCTTGGCAAGCGCAGACAACCCTTCCACAGTCATGTGTGGTGCCCACGTTCCTTTCTGTCATTTCTGAACAAAGAACGCGTCCCATTTGGCGTAGCTGCTAACTACTTGCGGTCATTTACCCGATTAGAACAAGAAAGCTCCCGGGGAAATGAATCTCTTCGCGAACGTCTGCACCCCGGCTATCTCTAAAGACAAACCGCTACTACATCTGGATTTACGACAAACAGGAGCCGCACCTCAAGCTGATGAGGACGGACAGATTACGCTAGGGATCAGACGAAGAACATTTGCACAATGCTGGAAATGATTGCGTCCATTATAGGGTTCGGTCGACATTTCGACTGGGTGAAGACCATGGACACGGCTGAGGGTCAACGCACGCCGAGAGAGACCAGCTGCTTCACATGGCTGTGTGTGACCGTGATGACCCTGGCTTCGCCAAGCAGCCTGCTGGCTTTTGAAAATGTGGCACAAACAGGCCCCGACCAAGTCACAAGTGTGCATCCTCAAGCACCGTCGTCCTGCCAGCACCGCCGGGACTGGACACTGGGCTGCTCAACCGACCTATCCCCCTCCCCCCCCCCCCCCCCCCCAGACAGCCAGTGCAGTTCAGACCATCCCCCGCTCTGCCGGTGTACTCGGAACCGGCTGCCCCATGCAAGCATGATAAAGACATAGTGTTTATCTCTCCTGCCAGCCATGCTACTTAAGGTGATAAGATAATTGTCGGCCTGATGACTTGGTAATTGAAGGCTATCTTTAGGCTGCGGTGACCACTTCTAGAAAACATGGTGCGCTGTGTGAGCTATTGTTCTCGTTTATGAGGGCATACTCCCTGAAAACGAGCTCACAATTTTATGCGACCATAGAGATGCAGGAGTCAAAGGATGGCTGTTGCCCTACAGCTGTCTAAGCAATCGCTGGACTTTTTCGTGGTGCACTATAACCAGAAAACTATCCTCCATCTAGATGTCATGCAGCCGGGCCCCGACATCCATGTTGCTGGGTACGTCCACAGGATAATCAAGCCAGCGCGAACCGACCAAAGTGCGCAAGAACAACTGGGTGCTCGTGGTTCCTGACAGCACACCGCGGACTGGCAGCGAGATTGCGCCTCATGGTGCCTCCGCGTGTGTTGGCATGCCGGGAGAGCGGCAAGGGACATCGCTAGAAGATCTCACAAGTAAGTTGAGGGGAAACATATCAACTGTGCAGCGGTTCTTTTACAGTTCCAGACATGCTCTTCATATTCTTCAAGCAGCATGGTAATAAGGAGTGTGTGTTAGTTCACGCACTAAACAAGATGATGATTGGTTGTGCGTAACTGCAAGCGCTTTTGCGAATGTGTGCATGCGTATTCACATGCTTAGCAGGCAGCTGAACGATCAAATCATGTACTTGCACAGTTCTAATGCAGTCACTGATATGTGAACAATGTGACAATGCGGTAATGACAAAATACAGCAGTCAAACATAAGAGTTTTACCAGATATTGAACTGGAGACTAACGGTCTGCAGCTGTCTCACCGTGCCAATATTGGCTGTGTATTACGGCAATGAAGATCATCACTCCCGCTTTCAGACACAGAACGTGTGATATGTATAAATTAATAGTGTTTTTGATACGCATGCAGAAAGAATCTGCTCGCGGGGTCCAGCTGTTGTCTATTCAAAACATCAGGACTTAGTCTAAACTAGAAAGGCGGTCTTCATGGTTTCGAAACATTCTGTTGATTTTTCTTTGTTTTAAGGTCACATCGGCACGTTTTCTAAACGTGACAACACAGCGGGTGCAGTATGCTCCAGACTCGCACGCCACTGAAGCCCATTAACCTAACATGGAGTACGCGACGCAAGCAAGAGCCAGCGACAGACGCAAAGACCAAGAAAATCTGCGATGTCAAGATGTGGGTGCAAGATTGCCTGCACAAGATGGATGTGTTTCTGCAGTACTTGAAGAGAGTGTTCCACGTTTGAGTCGGAGTGTTAACTGAAGTAACAACCTTGAAGATCATTCGCTGCGGTTCAAATCCTATCCTTCTTAGGATCTAAGCACTTCTAGTTTTGACCTACACTCCCCCGACGGTATGCAAACTACTTCGGGGAGACTTTTTCAAGGTCACCCAGGCATCCAGGACGCCATTATAACGCCATTCAAATCTTGCCATTCCATGTGCCACGCGGCAATCAGCACCAAGAACAATGAGCGTTGAGTCGCATATCTGGCGCTCGTGAGCACGATTTTCAGATATGATGGCAGCCAGTTGTTTCTCGATCACTTGTGTAAGACACAATGACGTAATCGCACAATGACGCATTGAGGAGCATTTTTACTTAACAGAGAAACTGTGCTGTCTAGGGCAATCTGTTCCACTTAAAGTATACCAAAAGAGATAAGCAACCCTTTCTCATCATATATAATACCTGCCTCATTATCTCCAGCTGTGGAGCATTCCCTTTAAGCGCGAAGTACCTATGTGTGAGCACAGGAGCATACCTGTGCGTGACGCGGAGATCCGGAGCAGTTCATTGGGCGGGAACTAACGGCGGCAATGGAGGCCGTACTCAACGCGTAGCGCGCAACCGCACTGACCGATGTGGGCCTGTTGCCGCGTTTCCTGTTACGGCCCTGTCCTGCATGTCGGAGGCTAGAGCAGCGCGTATAACTGCACAGGAGTACCAGCATTCCTCGAGCTGTTAACGAGCGTAGCTTCCTACATTGCGTCGGTCACCTGCGCGCAGCCGCGTGACCGCATGACCAACCACGCCCACGACTTCAGGTGGCGGCCAGCCAGCAGCAGCCGCTGGACGCGTCATCGTCCGGAGCCACACATGGCGGCGCTCATCATGGATAACGCCACGGCTGGTCCCGGCACTGCTGGGCGTCTCCATCACAGCTGAGACACGGGTCTCATCAGATCGCCAGGCCGCTGGCCACCGGAGATGGAGCTGCCCACACTGAGCGGAGTCATTCCAAGGCAGCCGTCGGCCAGCGTTGAGGCTGCTAGTGCCGAGGCAGACGCTCAAGTACCACGGACAGGATTTTAGAGCGTGCAGCGGCGATCTGCCCGTCTGCTCGTGCACAGCCGCAGACTGGTTTACCACGCCATGTGGCGCTGCCAGAGGACTCTGACCGACCTGTGTCCGACACGGACTACAGCGCGGTAGCGGACTACGACACGGACTACTTCCTTCACGAGTTGAGGCTGACACACCATCTCCGGCTACAGTTCAATCTGTGTTTCGACAGCTTGCTCTGGAACAAGCCACGCCCCTATCCGGTCTGTAGCAGCTGCACTGTTATTTCCGCCACACAAGCACGCATGAAACGCACGCCACAACACCAGCCCGCAGCAGTACCCGCGCCACGGCCGCCGCCTCTCTGACAAGTAGGGCCTGCGGCTGCAAGAATTCTTTGAGCTGAGCCATTGCGACAGGCAATCTGTGGCATGGTATGGTAGAATGTTATCCTATCCAATGCAAACTAAGCAAACGAATTGGTCTAACGCGCGCACTGCGCAGCACAGTTAACTTACTTTATTTTCAACAGTGCGCTGCCGTGAGCTGATCCGAGAAGCTCCGCTTCTGAAACGCGTGCTTGCGCGATCAGAACAAGAAAAAGTGCTTCGGAGCGTACACATACGAGATGCCTGTCTGTTCGTGTACAGCTGCAGACTGATTTGCCGCCTCACCTGACGCTGTAGGAGGAACCTGATCGGTCTGTGTCCGACGCGGATGTCTTGCCGCGTGGGAAGTACCTATCGCCACACGCCCACCTTCATGCGAGGATCAGCCGCCCGTGCCTACGCCCGCGAACGGTTGTTCGCACTAAGGCTCGAACGTGAGGAGTGACAGCCGGCTTTAAACGATATGTGTCAAGCTGAGAGGTGGGCGCTCCACGGCCACGGTGGAGCACGCGCTCTGAACCTCCGCGAAATAAGGCGGCATGCGCATAGAACCTGATAGTCTCTGACGCGTCGCACACCAGACCTTTTGCAGCCATGTTTACCGCCTGGCGGCCGTTTGGGAAATATCTGATGCCCGTGTAGTCATGCTGCAGCAACCTGCGAATGTACAGCCTTCCAGGCCTCGCATGCATGTCCCACAAGCATCTGGAAACCAGCCTCTGGGAACCTGAAACCAGAGCGAGTATCCAGCGACTACCCGGCAGTCTTCAGAGAATAGGCCCCATTAATGAGGAGCATATCTCCAGGGACCTGATACCAGGTTTGTGGAGATAGAGGTCTTCGAGGAATAGACAACAGTATACAGGGATCACAAGACATTTGCCAGGGGCCAGACATCAGTCACCAGAGAGTCATTTCCGTCTTCAGGGATCTGAAGCCGATCTCCACGGGCCTCGACGGGTCTGAAGCCGATCTCCACAAGTTCCAAGCAACCTGACACACATTTCAAGTGCCCAACTCAGTGAATGAATACAGGTGTCCAGGGCCAGACTTAAGTCAATGCGAACCTGAGATCAGTCACCAGGGATCGGATATCAGTCTCCAGGGATCGGATATCAGTCACCAGAGATCGGATATCAGTCTCCAGGGACCAGACCAGTTCCAAGAACCAGATTCTGGTCTCCAGGAACTGCGTAAAACAGGCTGGTATCTTGTTTCCACATACCAGACGCCAGTCTTTGTAGACTAAAGACCAACCTCCACAAAGTATCCACCAGCCCCCATCGATTTGGTACCATTCTCCAGCTGCCTAACAACAATCTCCAACAACATGATGCCATTTTCCACGGACCTGACACCAGTCTCCATGGACCTGACACCAGTCTCCACGGACCTGACACCAGTCTCCATGGACCAGATGCCAGTCTCCTGAAGCCTGTCGCGACGCTCCAGTAACCCCACTCTGGAAGAGCCAGGCTCCAGTCTCCAGGGACTGAAGGCCAGTTGCGAGTCCAGGTCTCGTCGAACATCTAGGGCGGTGCACTGCTGAGCCGTGTCCCACCAAAGCATGTCGCCCTGTCTCGACGATGAAGCAGTGTACGTGCTCCACCAGTTACCGCTCTCTCCTTGTAGCTGGTTCGCCACGATTGTCGCACCGTCGCACGCACAGGTCACACACGTCGCGACATGGCATGGCGTGACCGTCATGGCTTAGCGTGGCGTGGCCGACATGGCATGTCATGGCGTATTCGCATGGCGTATGTGTCAAGTTAGGAGAATATTGCCTTGATACTACCAGGTAAGTTGTCCAGGCCTCCGCTGTCGTTACTGAGGCATCTTGCAGCAGCTTAACTGCGAAGTGCTGGAGTCCCGGCAACTCTACGGGGGACATGACAAACTTCACGCGGAGACCTTCTCATGAAACGACAGGACTGCACGCACCTGGCTGCTGAAACAACAGTGCGAAGGCGATAAACCAGCTCACTACGCAGCCACTAGGCATGGATGCGCGATCCACAAGCAAATGGAAAATACGTGCTGGCCTATGTGGCTTTGCCCATCCTAAGCCACTGATAGAGCATGCAGTATTCACAGTCAATATTTTTACTTGTCCGGGGATGCTATCACTATCACGTCGTCGTGCCAACAATGCATGTTGGCACTTACTTTTACGTGCTGTCTTTAATCGTTTTTGGTGCCTTTCACCAATAACGCAGCGTAAAATGCTGTTTAGTCACGAATTACATGTTAAAGTAACACGATGCATTATCAATGCCGCATTCGTAACCTAGCTGCATTAACGGGCCGTACATACCTCAGCCCGCTGTATTCATGCGCTGGCTAAAAAATATAGAGGTCATGGCCGCAGCAAGACCTGAGACAGATTTTTCTAAAGTTTTCTTCCTTCAACTATCATACTACAACAAAACGCTACCTGACGTAACCGTTTGCACCGGGACGCTTCCCAATTAGTGCGGTACCCTTTTTAAGCGCTGAAGCTGCAAAATTCAGGAGAGTTGGCGTTTAAGGCTCGATCGGTCTGCCGCGTCCATCGTCGTAACGCGTTCATTTTCAAGCGAACATGTACCGTACCTTGGTGGAGGCTGTCATCGCTCCCCTGGCACGGGACCAGCAGGCGTCCTCGGCTGCAGCGCAGCGTCAGGACCAGCAGCGTCCTCGGCTGCTGCGCAGCGGTTGTGTCCGCGTCGCCGATACAGGCTCTGCCGTCGCCGCCTGCAGCCCGACGAGCTGCCACGTCGCCGCCGGCAGGCCCAGCTAACTCAGTTAGACAGAGAGTAATGACAAGAAAGGGGGACGCGGCGCGCCACTAACCCCATGTGACCGGGCGTGTAATACGGCGAGGCGGCGGCGTGCCGGCCGCGTGATGACGTTAGGCGGCTGCTCGTCCAGCGCCGGCGGGGCCGCCGGCGCCGCCGCTGGACACGTCCTGGCCCGCCCGCAGCAGAGCCCGAATGTGTGGACGACGCGCGGGAGTCGCGCTCAGCTCTCAGTCCCAGCCTAGTGTGCAAGTGGTGACGAATGTGGTATGGTTGAGCTCGACCACCGGAAGCGGTGGTCAGGGATAGTGCTGAGGTTGTTGAACGGGATGGTAATGTGTGGTGTTTGTGCGGGGTTATGCGAAAGTAACGGGCAATAACAACGTGGAAAAGTCTTGAAAGTGTGCTATCTTCACTTCGATGGACATGGGCGTAAGAAACAAGCAATGCCGCAGATCTCCTACGTTCGTTATTGGTTTGTCAACTGTGCTCAATTTTCTTTCACCTCTTGTTTTCCCAGTGTGCTTTCGGGTGCCGCCAGGTCTTCGATTTCTCACGTTACCTGATTTCGTTTTCTGTCACCTCTCTCCGGTCTTTCATTTCTGTTACCTGTTAGCTATACCAACTGCTCGCCAGAGGACCGTCTCCGCTGTCTATCACCCGCGCCCTTCGTTTGCCGCTCCGCTGTCTCCGCGGTGTCACTCTTTCGCTCCGTCGTGGCCCGGGACTGCCGGTATATGGGTCCAGCCCACTATGGAAAGCCAGCGACTCGCCCTGTGTCTCGTTAATTGCCTCGTTAGGATGCGAATGCCGCCATCGACCAGGCCAAACTAACGAGCCAGATTTCCAGCCACAAATTTGGACGGATTGGCTGCCGCCGGGCGGCATTTCACCCGCCGCCCGTGCGCGACATAGGGATGAGTTTCCGAGCACAGCACCTAAAAGACCGCAGAGATTGCTTGGGTTGTCATTTGGGACAAGCTTTCTATCACGACGTAGCCGAGCGAATGCGAGAAGCGACCGGGACAGAACATCTGTCAAGTCAATTGACCGTTGACAAATGCACATTGCTTGCAGAGGATGACCATGGGGAGCACTCTGCAAGCTTTAGATTTTGAACAAGTACATGACTCTGCTCTATATCCAAACATCACGAAAGTTGGCTCGGGTCAGCCGCCGCCTGAGTTTCGATCGTGTTCGTGGCGTTCGCGCTACCAGAGCTTCTTCGACCACATACCGTCTCTGAGTCACACCGCTGGTGCCGCATTTGCCAGTGGGACAGGGCGCTGTCAGGTGCCCCGCTCTGGTACTCTGGCACCGAATCATTCCGAGAAAACTCCGTATGTGGACTCGAACAACTCGGTGTTGTTTCACTCGGAAATTGAGGCACTCAGTGCAGGTCTTGCAACGCTCGTCTTAGGCTGCTCACCACAACATAAGTTGCTTAACATCTTTGTGATCAAAAGTGGCTAAAATGTGACGATTGTTTGACACTCATTTGGCGCCTGCTTGGATGTAGAGCTTACCTTTCGGCATTTCAAGAGGCCATTCATCCATAAAACAACACAATCCAAAGTTTGATTCGTGCCAAGGCGCTGGTTCCTTTTCGTTTGGAATCAGACTGGTAGCTTTATCACAGCATTATCATCCTATATCCTTTACACAGAGCAAAGCAGATCAGTGAGTTGAATCAAATAATTTCCCAACATTGCTCTCGTCTGGTGTCTGCGCGTTTGCACGCTTCAAAAATTTCGTAAAAGTTTAAGATCGGTGCTTTTTAGGAACTTTCCATACCGCGATAAAACGCTGCGAGTCGGGCCCTCGGAGGCCCAGCGTAACATGCTCATTTTCGGCTACGGCTTTCCATCTCCAAAAGGCTGATGGAGTCTGCGACGCATAATGTATTCCGGCGTGGATCCCCTGATCCTGAAGAGGACGCTTGCGCGGCAGGGAGGCGCCGTAATAAAAACACTGCCAAATCTCACGGCCGGGCCTCGGCTAGCGCCTGATCTTTCCCGACAAAGGCTAGCGTCAAATACCGCCGGCGCGTCAAGCCTGGCGACGGCGGGCGGCGGACCACGCCGTCCCACCGCCCGTCGTCTGCCGGCCGGCTCGGCGGCAGAAAATCACGGTCGGGCCTGGCTGGCTCGGCGGCAGAAAATCACGGTCGGGCCCGGCTGGCTCGGCGGCAGAAAATCACGGTCGGGTCCAGTCGGCTCGGCGGCGGGGCGCCGCCACGGGGTCTAGCCGGGGCGGGGCGGGGGTGGAGGGGGGGGGGGGGAACAGCACGCCCACGCCGCCTGCGGCCGGTCACAGTCTCAGTTATGGTGTTTTACAGGTGAGAGCAGAGGGGGCGGGGGGAGGGCTGTACTATAGCACGGCATTCCTAACTGGTTACTGACGATCCCAAGCTGCAGAACCGGTTTGTAAGGAGGTGTTACACCGCTGGCAGAGTGAGTTGACTGATTATTGGTTGTTTCAACTGTCACTGATGCTGAGACGCGGACGTAAACGGTTTTTATTTACCCACTCACATGCATATATCACACATAAAATCAGTTAGAAGCGTGACCCTAATAGGTCAATCACCACACCTTATTTTTTCACCAACTGTCACATAGTGACCCGAGCATTCGCCAACGCATTTTTCCATCCTCGCTAACCTGGCATACTGCACTGCCAGACTCCGATGCAGTGATGCTCGTCGCAAGTGCTTGATAAATTCCCTCCTGAAAACCGCTTTCAGCCTTGGTTCCAAAAACTGCATGTTTGATTAAACTTACCTGATCAATGTGACCGGCTTTTTGGTCTAAAAAACCAACGAAGGCACTATTGCTTGGTAGGTTAAATGCATACATTAATGTGCACCCAGCCGGGGGAGTTGACTTCTCCTCCTCCCCCCCCCCTGAGATCTCCTGCTTCCAGACGACGTATGATGAAACCAAAGATAGTGTTGTGATGGTCCGTCAAGTCACCAAGAGTGCACACAAAACTTTTTACCTCACGTCAAACGTGAGGCCCCCAGAGGTCACAACAGCTAAAAAAGGTCATTCCGATAGATGCAGAAAAACCTATGCTAGCGCGTCAAGATGAATATTGAGGGGACCGAAATAAACGATAGGCGTTATCAGCTTCACAGGCAAGATCAAAAGGTGGTTAAACGTGTCACTCTCATTCAACTAGCCTCTCCGCTGCTGGCAACGTAGGTCATTGACCTTGGATGACCTTGCACTATATTGCATGCTTTCGCATGGCCTATTGTGATCTCATTGTGCATTATAATGCTATCACAACATGTCTTCAGTGGATTATTCAAGCGCTGCATCCAAAACTACCCTTAAAACTGCCTCTTTTGAGCTCAACATGTGTTCTGCAGAATGTAACCAAAGAAATAGATCATGACCTGGTTCACGGTCATGTGCTCTGGAGTCATATCAGATGGCTTTGCATGTAAGCTAGTTTTCTTTTCACCACGTACAAACACCGAAGCTAAACAAAAGGCGCACAAATTTGCATTATTTACGAGAAATATCAAAATTTCATCTGACTACAGCTCACTGACATCGCATCTTCTGAAAAATGAAAGTTCCTCACTGTGGGTTCTATCATGCTCTATTCCTACCACACGTTTGAAGGATTGCAAATGAGCCGTAAAAAAGTTATGTGCGGTCAAAACATTCTAGATGTTGACCTCTATGACCTGACCTAGGTTGCTGGTTTTGTTAGATCAAAGTTTCAAAGTTTCACAAAAGGTGTCAAATTCATAGGCCTATAGGTACCAAAAATTTCGTGTCCCTGCAAGCGTTCATTTTTGAGCTGTGTTCGAAGAAATGTAAGGGGAAGGAAGAGAGAGAGAGAGAGAGAGAGAGAGAGAGAGAGAGAGAGAGAGAGAGAGAGAGAGAGAGAGAGAGAGAGAGAGAGAGAGAGAGAGAGAGAGAAGAGAGAGGAGAGAGAGAGAGAGAGAGAGAGAGAGGGAGAGAGAGAGTGAGAGGGAGGAAAACACCCACTCCTATCTGGCTGTAGCAGCAACTCACTGGAAGCACGTTTGTCTCCCGCAAACCGGCGGACCTGTTTTCGCTCCGACATTCGAAGATTCTCAGTTGTGGCAGTAAGACAATTCTGGCGGTATAATTTTACACTTACAGAAATCCCTGAGCTATGCAAATGAATGTCCCACATTGCAGCATTTAATGAAACAGTCGGTTTTGAGAGGCAAAGCTATGTAAACAGCAGCATTTCGCGATAACTTTCAATGGGCCGGTGCATAAGGGAATTAGAGAGGAGAGGCAGCTTAATCTGTTTAGATGTTGGAGAAAAATTGAACTTCAGGATTCGTCCGAATAATGGTACTGTGTTGAATGGTTTGGTCAAATTTGATGCCGACTTGAGGCTGCCCGGCCAAAGAGAGCCGTCGCCTGCGGTCCTATTGCGAAAGTTATTGCAAACTTTTTTACGTAACCTTTTCACGACGTTATTTGCTTAACATTCACTGCTGTAGGTGACTGACATCATTATAGCATCACGAATATCGCGGCCTTATTAATCCGCTCAAGAAGCTCAAGTCATGTCCGTTGATGATAGAGGCTGAAGGTTTTCTCTTTGGATACATTCCTTTCTCGTTAGGACGCAACGTGTTTTATCGCAAAACCCTTTATTCCACCAGAATGAACCTTAGCCTTGAGGGGGGGGGGGGGACAACGCACCGCTGAATGGTGTTATTATGATGTCCTGAATGGCTGGGTAACCTTGAAATAATCTGCACAAAATAGTCTGCACATCTTCACGGATGTTGGCTCATAAACAAGAGGGTTCTAGATCTGAAAAAGCACGGCTGTGAACAGCATCGAATAATCCTGAAGATGGTATTTCAGTTCAAAGCGCCGAATAAATGTGGGAGCACACCCTTCAGATCCAGATAATTTGTATTGTTATAGCCCTGGCTCTGACCAGCTGTTTTTCATCACGCGGACTGATAGGGGGCTCGGTGCGACCGCCACCTGGTGTTTCTGAGATAAGTACAGATGAGGCCCAGCAAGAAATAGCTGTGGATTTGAACGACATCTCGTGATCCATATTAATGTTGATATTGTTAGGTTAATAATTGTCCCCATTATGCCAGTTCAAAGGTCAAATTTTCTAGAAGATTGCACGTTTTCAGCTCCACAACATTTTACACACAAGCCTACGGTTTGTGGCTACACTAACCCCAAACAAGCGTGCTCCATGTTCAGCTCTAAGTATATTGGAGTATGTTGTCGTGACTTGTGCATGGCGTCGGGAATGTAACTGTCCGCCCGCCGCGCTCGCTCCCCGGCACCGTCGGTTGCCGTTGGCCCGCGCCCGCCACAGGTCGCCATACAGCCTTTCCCAAAACTCGTCTCTGCTCCGAAATCAGAAACGTTAAAAACACGTTTTAGACGCGCACATGCAATGAAGGTCAAGAAGAGTACTACAAATTTCGACGAAATTGTGAGGGGTGACGGAGAGACACCTGGCAAAAACCTTGTCAGCGGAAGTCTAAATGATTTTGACTTCAGGTGTTTTATTATCCGAGCAAAACTTTATCCCTGGCAATAAGCTATCTTTTGACTCATTCCATTCCTTAGTTTATCCCTCCTGATTTCTTATTTCTGTGGAGTTTTGGCTTTTCATTTTTCATATTCGACTTCGGTCCCTGACCTCTTTTATCCCTTTCTATTTTTGTTCTTCGATCTTTCCCTATTCGACCTTATCCCTTTGGGCTTTTTCCTTCTCAGCCTTTTCTAGTGTCGACCTTGATCCATATCGCCTTTGCCTTTCGAATTTTTACATTCAACTTAATTTCATTCGACTTGTGCGGGAACTTACCTTAAAATATGTGATATGCATGTCTTTCCTTTTTTAAACGCTCCTACGCTTACGCCGTCATCAGAAATTGATATAGCAACACAAACACGAGACCTGGCTGGGGCTGATAGGCTTGGGTTTTCCGTGAGCTCTATCGCTGTTTGCCTGGAAGTGGCAGAGGCAAAGGACCCTTGCATGGACCTCCTCCCCCCTCATCCGTTTTCGTTATTGGAAACTACGAGCCCGACCAAGGAGCAAAGTCTTATGTTTCTACGTGGATCACGGGCTGCTTTGGAAGATACATCTTCTGGAAACGGAAACAGACTTCCGACACGGCACCTTTAAAAGTTCAACAACTCTGCGGCACCCATCAGTGAGTCTTTTCCTCAAGTGCCATATTAAACTAGACCGGAAGGCGTATTGTATCACGCTGAGCTCGGTCGTAAATTATGCCGCTCCGCGGTGGCCCGCTCGGCTGTAAGATGAATGTTGCGCCAAATACGAGGATGTGACTGCTGGTTTACTGGACGTTACGTAATCGAGTGGGCCACATGAGCAAGGTTGTGTGAAGGTCAGACGGCCGCGGAGGCGCTTGGGTCAGAGGCGGTGGTGAACACATCCTCGACTACGTTGTGCGGTGCCCAGACAAATGGCCAGAGATGGCGCGGCGTGGCGTGACGTTAGGCCATCATAGGCTTTCACTTTTTGTGCCGCGCTGCTGTCAGCTGGGGCCTCGGCCATTCTCAGGTGACCGGCTCTGGGAGAAGCCGGCTCGTAGAAGTTCTGCGGGCCACCTGACGATGGACGCTCCAGCACCGCCCGTGGAGTAGATCACGGGACTTCTGAACACTGCGGTGTGTGTGTGTGTCGTGGGGGGGGGGGGGGTCACCAGTGCCAGCCCAGCATCCACAGCCGGCCTGGGATGGGGGGGGGGGGGGGCACCAGTCGGACACCAGTACCCACAGCCGGCTGGAGAGGGGAAAGGGGCACCAGCCGCACACCCAGCACCCACAACCGGCCTGGGGCGTGTGTGGGGGGGACCAGCGCTCGTCCAGCACCTCAGCCAGCGGGGGGAGGGGGGCGGCACCAGCGCCCGCCCAGCATCCACAGCTGGCCTGGGATGTGGGGGGAAGGGGGCACCAGTCGGACACCCAGCACCCACAGCCGGCTGGAGGGGGGAGGGGGCACACCCAGCACCCACAACCGGCCTGCGGTGTGTGTGGGGGGACCAGCGCTCGCTCAACGCCCTCAGCCAGCGAGGGGGGGCGGCACCAGCGCCCGCTCAGCACCCACAGCCGGCTGGAGAGCCGCGCGCAGAGTGATGGCTCTTCACTAGGCTCTGATGACTGTCACGGAAACCTTTCAGGCTGATGCGCGCCGGCCGCGCCTGGCGTCACGGTGGCCGGCCTTGCTCGGCGACGCAGTGCCGCCGGACACACCAACTCCATTTGCAGCCAGCGCGGCCGATTCGGCCCGAAACCAGATACCGGCCGGCGGCCATTAGTGAAAATTGCCGTCGGTCGCGCTTGCGAGCGGCGACCGCTGTTCAGAGTGCACGCTGTGTGCGTTCTTTATGGGCACCTGCGATAAGCGTGCGTAAAATGTGGTTGAAAAGTGCATCTCATCATGTGTAGACTTGGAAAAGTTAAGAGACCTTGAGGAAAGGTGGTGCATCTTTATTGGACGCCATTTATGTGCTTCTCTTCACACCCTTCATGCTTGGTGCGTATGCGATCGCCCGTTGGTGGACGCACACATGCAATGCGAATAGCATGACAAATTCGGAGGCCGTTCTCCAGCAGGCCGCCCGTGATCACGTGATGTCGCATGTCACGCTCTGACCGCAGTCCGGGGGAAGAAGACTCGAGTGGGAGGCCAGGGGTAGCTGGGAGCCTGGGGCGCGCGCTGGCACGCCCGCGTGCATCGATGGCGAGAATAATTTGCATATATTGAGACATCTGGTAGGGATTTATACGCCATGCTGTTCCACCATTGGATAATCTCAGTGATCAAAGGGAATCTCTTGCTCGATGTATTTGTTCCTTGCAAACAAGACCACGCATTCGGCAAGGACAGACATCGCATTTCAATTTATACTGAAACCATCCATTTGCGATTCTTCGTTCCTTTCTGTACGCCCCCAATCCACTAGTTAATTACTTGGATCCCACCATGGTGCATCCCTACTTATTTATAAAACCGCTACCGGCAAAGCCTCGCCTTCACGTCACTTGGGAAGTATTCGCGGATAGTCGTTGAGGCTTTCGTCCCCGCGCGTGGTGCGTTAGTATCTACACAGATGTTCAGCCGGTTGTTTCCCCGGCCGGCGTCAGGTGTGGCTGCGTCACACGAAGGGCGGGTCGGCTGAGGACTCTCAGCCACGCACGCGTCACAGCCAGAGCTGTATCTGTGGAGCGAAGGGCGGGTTGGCTGAGGACTCTCAGCCACGCACGCGTCACAGCCAGAGCTGTATCTGTGGAAAATCCTGGGGTTTGAACCGTGCATTTCGGCTAGCTTCTCAGCGTTTTAGCACTGGGCTAACCGGTGAGAACGCAAGGACAGGCAAAGCTGATAGTTCAGAGAATGATTCCATCCAGAGTACCAATTCCTCGTCTCTATGATTCCATGAATGTAATGCACTTTTAAAGGAGCGTTCCACATCTAAGTGGGATTTTGGGATTCTGTGTGGGATGTGGGTATCGATGGATGACCAGAGGTCAGAGAGGTCTGAGGTTAGTGGTCACGTCACCCGCTTCTTCAAATCATAACTGTGACCTGCCTATAGTAAGAGATACCTGGGATGCGATTTTGTAGTTTTCCCAGGCTCAACATGCAATGGGCTCTTTCCCCACCTAAATTGCGTCTTCAAGCAAAAGTATGCACATTGTTGGTCCCCAATCCAGGACGCTAGAACAAACATTCATCACCTTCAAGTCTGCCTGCGCATGACTGGTATAACATACATCCAACCCTCATGTCCTTCATCTTGCTTCATCCTGCCTCCTGGCGACGCCTCGCTTGTCCGGGGCAGGGTGTGTGCGCAAGCCAACAGTGCGCCGGGAGGCCCCCTGGAAGAGGACCCCGACCGGGAGCCCAGCGCGTACCCCGCACAGGGTCCCTGCGCGGGCTCAGCTCGGCACTCGGCCCTGCAGGCGCGTGCAGTCCTGCCGCGCTGCTATCCAGTCTCCTTCATCCCATAGCCGTGAAACGATCAATGTTGGTCAAAAGGGCTCTAATCCAAGTAATCAAGCCAAGTATAATATACTGAAAACCTGGCAACAGCATTTGGCACTTCGTGATACGCCCCGCTCCTGAGAATACGTTTCCCTTTCTATCAGTTCTGGGTGGACGTTTTCGCGGTGCCGATGCCGATCTTTTCGACTGCATCAGCACGACCAGCGAGGAAGTGGTAGTGCCGGCCACTCAGCCGCAACCAGCCGGTGACAGAACGAGTCCTGCGGTGCAGGCTTATACGCCAGTGTTTCTGTGCACGGGGCTTGGGTTACGAACTAAAGACAGTTGAGGGCAGCTGCTGCTATCTTTTCTTCTGGAGGATCGGTTTTAGTGCGACGATATCACCATCGAAGATGGAAATCGCACGCGCAAGGTGTGCAAGGTCAATGTCATTGAAGATCTTGGAATGACCTCAGACGCCCTGACATTATTTTCTGGATGCAATTGGGAAAATGTTCCAATTTGTATCAGCTTTAGGCTGCGCCCATGCGCAAAGCTTCTTGCCCCACTAGCTTACTGAGACGAGCGTATGATCTGTCTGTCCGCTGCGTGACAGACGTTCATGTCCCGCGCCATGTCATTCGTGTATGGCAGCTTTTAGAGGGAACGCGACACGCGCCGTCACGCACCTTTTGTGAAGCGCCATTTACTGCATGGGCCATATGAGCGCTCAGAAGCCGTGGTGCTAACGGGATTCGAGGCTGGCAAATTCTACAAAAGGACGACAAGAGCTGGGTTTGACCTTGTTTGAGCCAATCAGACAGGTCAACGGTAAGAGATAGCCAAACATGGCCCATGTGGGATGGTTATGTTAGATCATTTGCAGCGTTACTTGGTCATGGTCTACCTTGGTCCTCAAATGTTTTCTCCAACACAACGGCTATATAATCAACAGAGGTCGCCTTCCACCGCGGAAGCTAGCAGAATCGGTGGAGTCAGCGGGCGCTCCCCTTGCCGTAACTCAAACAGCCTTAAAGAGACGCATGACACTTGTTGCCGCACTTTGATGAATAAACTTGAGATGCCTTATTGTTTTAATTTGCTGTCATTGCCTTACTTGGTGACTGGGGACCACTACCAATGATGCCCAGCTGTCACCGTCAGTTTGTTTGCGGCGGCTACTGGGTAATGTCCAGATGATGGTGAAGGTCATGGGAGAGCGGCATATTTGGTGGAGCGCCGACCAACGGCTGGGCGCCGAGGCATAGGCTAGAACGTGACTACAGGCCTGGCTCGCATCGTCCTCGTTTCGTCCTCGTTTCGTCCTTGTCGCGCCCACTACGATCGACGTCGAATACTGCGGTTCTAAATGACGAAAAGGACTGAACACGTTGTTATCCCGTCCCCGCCCCCGGCCTCGACCACACGCACGCGCTTGCAGGAATATTTTCAAAGATATGACTAAAATTATGCCTTGGAGATGTCTACCGTTCAAAGCATGTACCGTGCATCGGTACCTGATTAACGTGCCATGTGACCACATCACAACCGTGGCAATGTGCGATATTGGAGCCAGGGTGGGTTTGTACCGGGCCGAGTATTGAGCACACCGCGGCTGCGTCGTCTCAACTAAGCACCAAGGACGAGCTCGTTGGTTGTCTCCAAGGTAGCGGTGGTGTCAGGCTAACGGGCTAGGGGAACCTGTCGGGCTGACTCGTCGTGGGCCGGGCGTGACGTCTGCTAAACTCGAGAGCAGCTTAATCATTTGCAGCTTGTGAACTTCAATCGCACGCTGCCCGATATCGCTACACGCTCGGTGCCGGTACACGTTTGGTACCGAGCGGCGGCGGACAAGGCCCTGCGGAGACAAGCCGACGACGTCGCCTCCACCGGTGATGTGCCACACACAGAGCTCGGGCCTGTCACGAAGCTGGAGCGACGCGTCGTCCCAGCAGGTCTGTACCACTCACTTGCAACGCGGCAACGCCTACCGGAGACGGTGTGCAGAGGTCGACTTCATGGCAGGGATGTCGTGGTTCCGCGCATGCAAGCTCATTGGCATGATGCCAGACTTCTGTTAGACTCTGGGTAGAGTTGGCATCAGTTCCGGAAGCAACCAAATTTTTGTTGAGGCGAGGTGCAATAGGTTCCTGTGAAGTTGTCTTGTCAGCCTGAATCATCGGGGCTGAATCAACAAAGCTGTCATCGAGTCGGCTAAAATAATGCCAGCAGCAGGATATCTTCATAGTCTGATAACGTACGGGTATATATATATATATATATATATATATATATATATATAATATGTGTGTGTGTATGTGTGTGTGTGTGTGTGTGTGTGTATGTGTGTGTGTGTGTGTGTGTGTGTGTGTGTGTGTGTGTGTGTGTGTGTGTGTGTGTGTGTGTGTGTGTGTGTGTGTGTGTGTGTGTGTGTGTGTGTGTGTGTGTGTGTGTGTGTGTGTGTGTGTGTGTGTGTGTGTGTGTGTGTGTGTGTGGTGTGTGTGTGTGTGTGTGTGTGTGTGTGTGTGTGTGTGTGTGTGTGTGTGTGTGTGTGTGTGTGTGTGTGTGCACATAATGGAAGAGGCACTTGCACCAATGTTGTTATCAGACTTAATTTGGCACATGTGCTTCATAAAAAATATAATTACCCCGAACTATAGCTAGCGAAATCGATTGCATCGGAACCCATTCCGGAGTTGAGTCACCCCCCTGGAATGGAAATTGGGGCTGGCTTATACTTAACCCGAGCCCGGCCGGGGGTCTGAGACAATCGCACCCGGCCAGGGGGGGGGGGGGAATGGGCTTCCCCTGGTGTCTCCAACTTCTAGACGCCGTGTGAGAAAAGCACGATTTGATGATACCGGTTTGAAGGTCTCGTCAAATCATGAAGAATGCCTACTAATTTTTTTACCTCAGCTCACATGTGAAGCCACCAGAGGTTACGGAAGGTAAAAAATTATTGCTCCGAGAGATACGGTTAAAACCTTTGTCCACACATCGAAGCGGATACTGAGGGCACGAAAATAAACTTTAAGACTGTTTGGAGCCCGTTCCAATCATCTGTGTTCCTCACATGGGTCAGGTCGGATTAGGTCACAGTTCAAAATTCCTTTACCAGTAGCCTTCATGAACGACCAAAGGGATCGTTATAATGTACTTCTGACTAAGTTTGTTTTATTAGATGCAACTGTGGTACAACAGGATTCCAGACATAAAGCTATCATTTAAGAGTGACACACAGGTCATCTGAGGTCAACTTAAGTCACATTTAGAAACCCTCAAAACAAAAAAGCTCAAGTGCTAACCGGGCCTATGTGACCAGTGCAATGCTTTTCTGCTGTCAGAAATAGTGTGATGTACATCCACGGGTACCCAAGACCACATTTGTTGACTAGATTATACACAGTCCCTTCGACGCTTGGTAATGCACTTGTGACAAATTGAGGCCAGTGCCGTTGGTAAATGATTAGACGTCATCAGCCTCACAGACACGATAAGGAGGTGGTTACACACGTCACTGTTACACACACGGAGGTGGTTACACACGTCGCACTTGTTTATCTAGCCTCTCTGCTACCGACAACCTAAATCATTTATCTTGAATGACCTCATATGACCTTGTATGTTCTCACATGATCTACTGTGACCTCGCTATGCATTAAAATGAAATCACAACATTTTTCAGGGGAGTATTCGAGTTCCGTGTCCAAAGTTACCAATGAAACCGCCTATTTTGAGCTCAGCATGCGTTTTGCAGCAGGTTCTTAAAGGATAGGTTGTGGTCTTGGCCAAGGTCATGTGCTTTGTATCCATATGATGGTTGTGCATGTAGGTAGCGCTCTTTTCCCATTTACAAACACCTTAATTACACACACATACGTAAAAAATTATATTATCTACGCAAAATAGCCAAAATGTACCTGACTTCAGGGTGATTGCCTCGCATTTTCCAAAAAATCTGAAATTTACGAACTGTAGGTGCATCATATTTGTATTGCTATATGAAGTTTGTACAGTGTCTAATGGCGCGCAACAAAGTTATGTGCGGTCAAATATTTTTGGAGGTAAACATGTTCGACCCAGCCTGGACCTTGGTCGAAAGGCTTGGTAGATCAAACCTTTAGATTGCACAAACGATGCCAAATGGTAGATAAATAGGTGCTGAAAATTTCGTGTTGCTGCGAGCGTTGGTTTTGACCTGTGCTCGAAAAATCGTGCGGGGAAGTCTGCCCCTACTGTTGCGGTTTCCCCGGCCGGGCGCAGGTTAAGGTGAGCTACTCGAGGTTGGAGTTGCAATAGACCCAATGCGCCATGAGTCGGGGTCAAAATGAGTTTCGGTGAGGCGGAATCAAGCATATGCCTGCATGGTAAAACTTAAAACCGGCAGACTGCGTGATCAAAACGTAATGCCGGTATATTTTGCCGTTTGCTACACCAGCGCAAAAGGCTTCGAGGTTTCGAAGCAGCCGCAACGGCATGTCGTCCGCGACGATCAGCGCTGTAAGGCACGGGACGGGTCGGGCTCTGATCAATGCTTCAGCAGCCTTGACTGGCTTCTAACGCTGATTGACTAGTGAACTCTTTCAGATCCGCTCTCTTCCGCTTGAATCCGCGCGCCGTCAGCACAACACAAGACGACGACATCGATCAGTCACCACCGTGCCGCCGCGAGCCACACTCCCAGCTGCACTACGATAACCGCCTGCTGGCCGACATCGCCTTCATGTGACAGCGCCGCCAGCCTGTTCACGTCCAACTCCAGCCGGAAACACTCCGCCAGCTGTTTCAAACTTCCATGATTCTCGTTCCAGCTGTAGGAACAACATGCCATCTTGCGTAAAGGTGCCAGAGTAGCATGCTGTGACGGCCATTACATGGTTCTGATCAGCAGGTGTCTGATCAGGTGGCCACAGGCGACAGTTTTAACACTTTGAGCCTGTTCGGAGAAAGGGAATATCCTTTTTCACCAGACCAGCTCCCTATGAAATAAATGCATCATTTTGGCATAGCATTCATTAGCATTTTGTATCCTTTTTTCCTCTTAAGCCCATTCGTTTTTGGTTAATTGAAACACAAGATCCCGTATGCTGTGTAAGGCGATGCTGTGAAACCAGTTAGACCAATTAGTAGTCCGATTTGTTTTCGGGATATTTTACGGCGCTCGGAAAATCCAAGATAGTAGGTGAAGTGACCTCCTTCAAAAGTGTATCGTTGTATGTTTAACCCAAGAGTGTTCAGTCATCTTGTATCATTCGTTATTTCATGTTCAGGACCTTGGAAGGCGATTTACCGCATCGAATTGTACAAAACTGCATATATTGTACAATATATTTTAATATTATATATTAATAATCGTACAAATTGTATAATTGTACAAAGCCGCATATAGGCTCAAATAACCGGAGTTTGAAAAACACTTTAAACTGAACACAAGCACGGAAAGATTGTAATTGCAGGTTGAGGGAAATGTTGAACTAAAATTATTCAAATTCAAGCGTTCCTTTCCAGTTCCAGCGGTTAATCTAGCGAAACATAACAGTAACAGGTAATATTATATCACTTGAACAAAATGAGAACGAATTTACCAATGCAGGGATAACAGACGTAAGCTAATTGACTGAAAACGTCGATGCATTCAAAGTGCTCGGATAGCACGGTGTTGATAAGAGTACCAAAGCGCATATGATCGACTGACAGCTCTTCAATGAACATGATTGGGAAATTGGAGGACAATTAAGCTAATGAAAGTGTCTTTGGGGTAATACGTCAGCTCCAATGTCTTTGGCGAGATATGACGTCAGAAAAGTGTTTGTAGCGCTCGTTTTGTCCATTTACCCATCTACTGCCGCTGTTCTTGTTTGGACTACACTGATCCCTGTCGCAACAATTTTAAGTGAAAGCCAGTACATGGCGACTCCTCAATTTAATGACACCCAAAGGTTCAATTAGTTAGCAGGTTATGATGTAATGAAGACTAAACATTACCATTTAGGTGCCAGCTTTGGCCAGTAGGTCAAAGTAGCTTTGCGTATTTCTGTTGGATGCATCGCTTTGCACAAACGCTCAAAACACGGAAGACGCAGACACTGCTCCACAGACACCAACACCTTTCGCTGGCTGGGGCTCTGTTCCTCCGCCCTTGAGTCGTAGCGGGGGTGAGTCGGGCAGCCCATCGCTACGTCAGAGGTCCAGACAATGACTGGGGTCAGTCCGCTCAGGCTGTGATTGGAGTCAAAGGCTTACGCTGAAATCGGAGTCACGGGTACGGGCCGGGACCCGGATCAAAGGCCAGGTGGGACTGGGTCAGGGGTTCAGACCGTGGGCGTGGTCAGACCGTAGCTCCGCTCCACTGGTACCGCGGCCTATGCGAGTGGCCGCGATGAACGGCGATGCATGGAGCCAAGGAATATCATGCGCACTGACATGTGGCTGTGATCGTGATTACGTTGCGGTGACTTACGCGATAGCGTATAGCAAGATTTAAGACAAAGTAGATAGACCACCAGCTGCTTCGACTTTCAGTGCTTTTTGGGCAAGCGTGCTTTCAGTGTGTATATTCAAGACTACCTCCTCGCAAACGGCGGTCAGTTGAACGACGTTTTTC
>NW_023596921.1:35845384-35887062 GCF_011947565.3 Pollicipes pollicipes
GAGAGAGGAGAGAGAAGGAGAGAGAAGATAGAGAGAGAGAGAGAGAGAGAGGAGTGAGTGAGAGGGGAGAGCATCTGGAGAGCTGGTACACTGCATATCAGTACGTTATGCAACTATGTGATGGCGGAATGCACTATAATGTTCCTACCGCTTAAATAATGTACGGATCACCAGTCACGTTTAGAGGGTGCATAAAGCATTGATGAAGTAGTGATAAAAACCAGGCTCTATCAAGGTCATGTGCTTACCTCTGCTTCCTTACATTCCGAGTTCGTAACCCACCATCTGTTTTCCAGTTTAGCGAGCTCTCCATAGTCCTTCATGCGAAGCACTGCCATGTTTAAAGCATTCCTGAAAGGACGTACAACAGCTCAACATACGGCTATGGGTCCTAGTTGACATGCATGCAAATTTGTTGTGTGCCACCATTTTCCGTATGCGTTCTATCAAAAATATGCTATGCTTATTAATTAACCACGCTGTATGGAGCTTGATATACGCACAAGATGTACGCACTATGTACGCAATTTATGGCATGGCATAAATAAGCGGCTTTAACCACACCAATACTTATTGCTTGAATAAAAATATCAAGCATCTTTAGGCGTATATTGAGGTAGTACTTGGCAATGCAGTATTTTAGAAATTTCTTGGCAAAGCAGTATTTTAGGTATTACTTGGCAATGCAGCTCAAAATGGCTTTTGACGTCGGCGCGTCCTCAAACCCAACGGCATCATTATCATTACTGTCATCACCACAACAGTGTTAATGATGAGAGTGCCGCGTATTTCAGCTAACATCTCATAATTTCGATCAATCGAGCACTTGATAACGCCTGTCAGGATGAAATCGGATAAGCCCTGCGCATCGGCGACAAATGATCTGGATAGATCTGGTGCGATCTGTATTTTCAACACAGCTCTGAACTCATCAGCCCACTTCCCCTGCAACATCGAGGCAGCAGCCTGAGTACACTTGTGAGAATTTTCTGTTATTGTGCTGGCACTCAAAGTAGCGCTTGGCGTATTTCGTCCGAATCATCGCGGCCTGCCAGCAGTTGCGTGCACTCCATCGAGTTATCATCAGGTCTTTGTTGACTGTTGACCGCGGGAGCTCTCCGCTGAGCTATTCCGACCGAACACCGTGTTTCTCGTGTAGAGAGCGCGCAGCTGGAGTTGGCCGGATGGGAATCAAAAGGCACATGGCATACACAAGTCCGCCACGTACTTATGACAAAGAGGAGCTGTGCAGGTTACTTACAACGGACGCACCAATAAACCTCGAAAAATTGCCGTAGCAGTGGTGAAGTAAATTTCATGACGATGTGGGGCTGGAAATGTGCTCCGTGCGGCCTGTTGACGACCGCTAACACATTAATACCGGGACAAATGGGCTAAGCGGATCAAGTGCGCAGTGCAAGGCCAACAGAACTGCTCTTTGAAAGAAACAATTGCAAAAAGGCGAGAGCCCTCAGTTCTGCAAGAAAAAAGCCGTTTTGATTGGAGGTGGTATCTCATAACTTTCTGGTGATTTGTGTCTAATGCTGAGGGACTGACACAATAATAGAGGAGAGGAAAATAGGTGCAAAGTTGCGCCGCGCCGCTCAGTGCAGCGAAAAGACGGGGTGCCAGCGCTTGGCGCGGCCCCAGCATCACACTGACAGTTGCCAGTCAGTTAACAACCCGCGTGCTCACCTCCAGGGCGAGTCAAGCGGTGTGGCCACGCCGTAGCCCTTGCTGTCCAGGTTCCTGCCGACCTTCATGGTGTCGCACGGCTGGCGCGAGTTCACGTAGTCGTTGGTGGTGGACTCCACCAGCAAAGCGTACTTGCCCTGTTGGAACGGCGCAGCATTGACATGGCCGGCCACAATGATGAGGTGCTGATCAGGTACGGTGCAGGCACAAGAGGGATGAGGTGCTGATCAGGTACGGTGCGAGCAAGAGGGGATGAGGTGCTGATCAGGTACGGTGCGAGCAAGAGGGGATGAGGTGTTGATCAGGTACGATGCGAGCAAGAGGGGATGAGGTGCTGATCAGGTACGGTACGAGCAAGAGAGGGTGAAGTGCTGATCAGGTACGGTACGAGCAAGAGAGGGTGAGGTGCTGATCAGGCACGGTTCGAGCAAGAGAGGGTGAGGTGCTGATCAGGTACGGTACGAGCAAGAGTGGGTGAGGTGCTGATCAGGTACGGTACGAGCAAGAGAGGGTGAGGTGCTGATCAGGTACGGTACGAGCAAGAGAGGGTGAGGTGCTGATCAGGTACGGTACGAGCAAGAGAGTGTGAGGTACTGATCAGGTACGGTACGAGCAAGAGAGGGTGAGGTGTGATCAGGTACGGTACGAGCAAGAGAGGGTGAGGTGCTGATCAGGTACGGTTACGAGCAAGAGAGGGTGAGGTGCTGATCAGGTACGGTGCGAGCAAGAGGGGTGAGGTGCTGATCAGGTACGGTACGAGCAAGAGAGGGTGAGGTGCTGATCAGGTACGGTACGAGCAAGAGGGGGTGAGGTGCTGATCAGGTACGGTACGAGCAAGAGAGGGTGAGGTGCTGATCAGGTACGGTACGAGCAAGAGAGGGTGAGGTGCTGATCAGGTACGGTACGAGCAAGAGAGGGTGAGGTGCTGATCAGATACGGTACGAGCAAGAGAGGGTGAGGTGCTGATCAGGTACTGTGTGAGCACAGGAGGAGATGGGGTGCTGACCAAGTACGGTACGAGCAAGAGAGGGTGAGGTGCTGATCAGGTACGGTACGAGCAAGAGAGGGTGAGGAGCTGATCAGGTACGGTACGAGCAAGAGAGGGTGAGGTGCTGATCAGGTACGGTACGAGCAAGAGAGGGTGAGGTGCTGATCAGGTACGGTACGAGCAAGAGAGGGTGAAGTGCTGATCAGGTACGGTACGAGCAAGAGAGGGTGAGGTGCTGATCAGGTACGGTACGAGCAAGAGAGGGTGAGGTGCTGATCAGGTACGGTTACGAGCAAGAGAGGGTGTGAGGTGCTGATCAGGTACGGTACGAGCAAGAGAGGGTGAGGTGCTGATCAGGTACGGTACGAGCAAGAGAGGGTGAGGTGCTGATCAGGTACTGTGTGAGCACAGGAGGAGATGAGGTGCTGACCAAGTACGGTACGAGCGCAAGAGGGATGAGGTACTGACCAGGTTCGGTGCGTGCACAAGAGGGGATGAGGTGCTGAACTGGTACAGTACGAGCACAAAAGGGGATGGGGTGCTGGTCAGGGACGGTGCGGGCACAAGAGAGGATGAGGTGGACCAGTTACGGTGAGGGCACAAGAAAGGATGAGGTGAGGTGCACCAGGGGCGGTGCGGGCGCAAGAGGTGATGATGCAAATAATGTATTGGTGATGCGGAAATGGATCACACCTGTGCGTGGAGGGATAAGTGCGTGCGCAATTAAAGCCGAGTTTGAGAGCTTTGCTTTTCGAATACTAGTATTCTATTGGCCCCATCTGTGACAAATGCATCAGGTCGGCACACGCGATTGCTGATTCGGTGCACCCCCTTTGAGCGCCGTTAGCATAACAAGCACCTCTGATATGAAGCTGGGGGATGAGTGTTTCTCTGAAGCTCATTTTTCGTAATCGACAAACGACAATGAGCGCTGGACATGTATTTTTCCTATGAAACCGGTACCAAGTATGACTTTAACTAGACTGGAGACTGGCACCTTCACCTTTGTGAAATTTCCGAAACCCGACAAGTAAATCACGAACACAACTATCAGTCGCTCTACCCAAAAGAATCCCAAAAATTGACCGAAGTACGAAGCGTAGAGCCATTCCCCCTCCCCCCCCACCCCCCACCCCCCACCCCCACCCACTGAGCATGCGGTCGAGCGGCCACAGGCCAACTTCTGGTATACCTTTGAGTTGCGTACTCTCTCGATTCCCTCTTGGTACGACCGGACGAACACGTGCTCGTTGGATGACATGAAGTCCCACATGCGCTGGTAGATGCCCAGTTTGGAGTTCTGAGGGAGACAGGAAAGGCTTGTAATGAGGAATAATTTATTTCTTGCTATTTCTGGGGGCATTTGTTACTAAATCAGCTCATTTGGGCAACCCAGTGCTCGTTGCTGCTTCGAACAGCACAAAAGGGGCTGACCAAAAAGAAATGCACCAGAATAAGTGCAAGGTCAGCGTCATATAGCAAAAATGGGTTACTTCCCCACAAAAGCAAGTAAAAGTAGCCAGAAGTGGAGGTGCAATGGGTACAATTTTAAGATAGTATTAAAAAGTACCGCAAACTGCCATATATCCCGTAAAGTACCATGAAATGAGGAGGATAGCTTAAAGTGACCCCTATTCAGCATATTATAAACTAGATTACCTTTTTTTAATAGTCCCTCTCTATCTCTCCCTTTCTCTCTCTCTTTCTCTCTCTCTCTCTCTCTCTCTTTCTCTCTCTCTCTCTCTTTCTCTCTCTCTCTCTCTCTCTCTCTCTCTCTCTCTCTCTCTCTCTCTCTCTCTCTCTCTCTCTCTCTCTCTCCTCTCTCTCTCTCTCTCTCCTCTCTCTTCTCTCTCTCTCTCTCTCTTTTCTCTCTCTCTCTCTCTCTCTCTCTCTCTCTCTCCTCTCTCTCTCTCTCTCTCTCTCTCTCTCTCTCTCTCTCTCCCTGTCGTCCTCGTTCTCGTCCTCGTCCTCATACCCGCCCTCGTCCCCGCCCCCGCCCCGTTCCCGTCCCCGCCCCCGCCCCCCGCCCCCCAACCCCGCCACTATGCACCCGTCCGGAACCTGCCGGCGCCTCCACCCCGCCCCCGTGCATCTGCAGCAGCCCCCGCTCCTCCCCCGTCCCAGCCCACCGCCCCCGCCCTCGCCTTTGTCTCGCCCACTCCCCGTTAGAAAACTTCGTGGATTGCGTAAATCCGTGGAATCCTCAGTACGAGGAAGCATTCGATGCCCATAGATTGCCGTCCTCATGCACCCTTTGCTCATCATCTCCCTCCTGTTCCGTCTTGGTCTCTCTTTCTCCTGCATTCGTCTCGTTCGGCTTTTCGTAACCCATCTGCCCTGGGCCTTCTGTCCTGCCCGCCCTCCCTCAGTCCCCGCGGCGTTGATGCCGCGCTGACGGCGGTGCATTAGTCGGGATGGCGGGAGATCGGGACCGTGGGTCTGCCGCTGTCCCCAGGGAGGTCGGCCTGTTGCTCTCGGCGGCATCCCGGCCCGACCACCTTCCCCCGCCCTGCCTGGCCCGACGCTGACGGGAGATCGCGCCCGCGGGGCTGACGGGAGGTCGGGACCTCGGGTCTGCCGCTGTCCCCAGGGAGGTCGGTCTGTTGCTCTCGGCGGCACCCCGGCCCGACTATCCTCCCCCCGTCCCGCCCTGCCTGGCCCGGCCCGGTGCTGGCAGGAGGGAGGGGAGGGTAAACGCTGCAAGGTCAGCGTCTGAGGCCTGCATGGCGGAGAGGTCAGGGCCAGGCGGCGGCGGGGGGTGGGGGCTCGAATCGGTTACTGAAGCGCATCCCTCGGCGCGCCGAATTCCGTGCCCCAGCGGGATTAATGAGCCCTGCTGCTTACCGAGCGGCCGTTTCGCTGAGATCTATCTCCGCCCGATCCAGCATGGCGGCGATGATGAATGTGTCGGCTAATGACGCAGCAACGCCCCACAGCAAAGGGGCTGACCCGCCGTGCCTTATGTCTCCCGCAACAGTGCCGCGCGTGCAGCGAAATCGTGCAATTTTAACGAGGTTCGCTACGAAAAGCTGTCAGCATTGGCGAAATGAAACTCGTTCCTCGGCTTTCTTGGAGACGCCAAATTAGACGACGAGCTGAAGGCAGCCACACAATGCGTAAGACATTATCTGGAATTACGGCTGCACCATAATCCGGGCTGAGTCTGACAGGCAGAATCTAACGTGTGCTATGTGCGATAAGGCATTCTCATCGAACGGGGTTTCGGAATTGTTCAAAGATTTATGAAAATTCCCCAACATTCATTATGGCATTTATTTACATTGCATAGACGTATTGCTCAGCTTCAAAGGTTGGGGATCTGGTCGCAAGTTTGTGCGAGGTGTATAAGACCAATTGTGCCCATTGTACATAGCTTTGCATTACAATTAACCGCTTTCAATGGCTCTCATGCTCTTTTGCATCCACCTTACTTGAAAAGGGTAAGCAATTTTTTTTCCTCTGAGCCACAATGAGTCTGACAACGGCGATCAAGATCTTTTGAAAAAATGCATCGATCTTGTGGGCCATTCATGCGCGGACACCAAGCCTCGAATCGTGGCTGTCAACGAGGCGTTACGCATCGCGGTTGAAATAATGGATTTGGAAATATTTCCGACAGTCGCGAGAGTGACATCATGGTTTTCGGAATTTCCAGAAACCGCGCGATGATCGAAAATTTCAATCGAAGGCTAACGTGCCCCTCGATGACTTGAGACGCATTCAGAAACATACTTGACAAAAGAGCTGTAATCTTGTAACCATGACCGTGACACTGCAATACCATAATGCTGAAAAAATTTGGCGGCTCGGCGACAATGGCCGACGTGTGGCTTAGACGTAAATGGTGCGTCGTCAGAGCCTGACGTCACCCAGTTTCACGAGGCCCCCATTGGCAGCTGTTTCAGGAGCAAATGTTCGAACCGGACATTCGTGTCCAATGTCGAAACTTAGCCGGCGTCACCTTGCTACAGTCAGATCCACGCGCTTTGTGAGCAGTATTTGGCGACTGCGACATCAGACATCGAATTCCTCCCTGGGCACCCATATGCCACGTTTCCACAAATGCCCACAGTCGGTATGCGCCCAGCCTGATCTCTTCCGTGCATGCTCTGTCCCGGGCAACACCCTTTAACGAAGCGCGGTACGAACATCGAGCGCCGGCCCTGCTGTGCAGAAAGGCGCAGCTATCCTTGCCCACATACCGACCCGCCAAGCACACGCGGCCACTTCTCCTTACGCCGTGGAAAGAGCGCCAAGCCCTCGCCCTCCGCCCAACCACCCCACCTAGAAGCGGCAGCCTGACCTCGAAGAAGGCGGTGGTGGTGCCGGAGCGCAGCGTGCCGTATTCGACGTCGTTCTGGGCGGCCAGGTCGTCCACCGAGTTGATGGGAGTCACCAGCCGCTCCACGGTCAGGAAGGCGGCCAGATTGGCCGTGTACGACGACACGAGGATCAGGCAGAAGAACCACCAGCACGAGCCGACCAGACGGCCCGATATCGAGCTGGAATCGACGCGGTCCATCGTCGGCTCGCCGGCGGCGCCGTCAGAGGAGCGCGCGCCGACCGGCCACGCCTGAGGCCGCTGATCAGCCGTGTTTCATCTCGGATAGGGCGCCTCATTTGGCAGGGAGATCGGATCGAATGCGAAATCTGGTGCTGCTCTCATGGCCCGTTGTGCCGCACGGCGCGTCTTAGTTACAGGAGGCAACGCACAGCCAGAGACGTCACATACATCTTGCCAATGCTGCCCCGCATATGCATGACAAGCTATTGCGATCAGAGGTGTAGTTTCATATATTCAGTTTGGGACGGGGGTCCAGCCCCGAACCCCTTCCAAAACTTCAAGCGGAACGTTGGCCAATTCCGTGAAACATGTAGTAAGCTATGGGATATGTTCAACTATTCTCCCTACCCAGTTCCCCCAACATATTGTATGTAACTACATCCCTGACCGCGATACAACAGTCCGGACCCAAAAGGCCTGGAAAGACCCAGACCACCTCTACGGACCCCGCTAACGTGACTCACCGGGGGCTGATGTCACTGCCCTGCTTCAGAAGCGCGCCCAGCACGAACCACAGGCTGTTGTAGATGGTGAACTCGTTGGTGACGGTGGTGCCGAGCACCGTCTCCTCCAGCCGCCACTCGTAGGGCGAGAAGCGCGACACCAAGAACAGCACGATGCTGACGCCGAAGTAGGCGAACACGACGCAGAGCCAGATCTCGCGACTGAACGGGTTCAGGAAGGAGAAGAAGCCTGCGTTGGGGCCAGCGTCAGTGTAAGTGTTGGAAGGCCGGCGGTAGGCAGGCAGCAGGAGTTAGCACGGGTCAGCTGTGAGTCACAGCAGTGAGCCTCTGTCTCATCAATGAGCCTGTGTCGCATCAGTGAGCCTGTGTCGCATCAGTGAGCCTGTAACGGATCAGTGAGCCTGTGTCGCATCAGTGAGCCTGTGTCGCATCAGTAAGCCTGTGTCACATCAGTGAGCCTCTTTCGCATCAGTGAGTCCCTGTCACAGCAGTGAGTCTGTGTCGTATCAGTGAGTCTGTAACGGATTAGTGAGCCTGTAACGGATCAGTGAGCCTGCTGTCGCGTCAGTGAGTCTCTGTCGCATCAGTGAGTCTGTGACATATCAGTGGGCCTGTATTACCCTTATTCCTAGGAAAAACCAAGAACTCACTTCTGCTATTGTTTCGAGAAGGGCATGCTGCTGAAATATCAACCTAACTATATCTCTATTCTCCTGGTTTTTCAGAGGTATCAGGCTAATACTTCTGCCTTATCTGTGTGAGTAATGTTCCTTGCTAACGCACCGAACAACTTGCAATGCGCAACTGTGCTCATCTGATTAAGCGCCATGCTGATATTACCTATTACCACGTATATATACAACAGGTTTTTAACACGTTTTATGTCATGTTTTCATGTCACGTTTTAACTGTTATCAATCTATCCATTATTGATCTAGCTTGAATCACACGGGGACATTGTCCCCCAGGAATTAAGGACTCCAATGAAGCAATTTTGTGATGGGGGCTCAAACCTACTTCCGAACCTGTGACCTCTCTTTCATAATGCAAAGGTTAAAAAGGATGTCTATAGCGCAACTCAGGAGCGGACAGGTGGGAGGCAAGCAATTTTTTTAATGCGGCGTGTTTGATGGATTTAGACAACACGTCACATCAAAGGCCGGATAACGAGGCTAAACCCATCGCATGTCCCCAGACCTATAAAAAATAGGCAGTAAAGTTTAACCTGGAAGCGTTTTTGTTTCGTTATCACCTACCAGATCCTTATGTTACTCTTGCGTATGTGGTCAAATTTGTCCAAATCATAAAGCACCACAGTACCATAGTCGTAAAGTACCGCAAAAAACACCGTTGTTACCGTGAGGACGGCATGAAAATAAGCACGAGCTCTGATGAAGTGTCAGCTTCTATCAAAACCCATAGGTTGTGAAAAGTGGCATGGAACGAGGTGAACCAAACTACAAGACCTCTCACATAGATGTTACGGGACGGAAATGAAAGCTCACATGCGCAAGTGTATCTGTGGCGCTCCGCCGGCGGCCGTCACCCGCCCCGTCCCCCACCTGCAGCACGTCACCCGCCACGTCTCCCACCTGCAGCACGTCACCCGTCACGTCTCCCACCTGCAGCACGTCACCCGCCACGTCCCCCCCTGCAGCACGTCACCCGCCACGTCTCCCACCTGCAGCACGTCACCCGTCACGTCTCCCGCCCGCAGCACGTCACCCGTCACGTCTCCCGCCCGCGCACGTCACTCGTCATGCTCCCGCCCGCAGCATGCTCCGTCACGCCTTTCCACCTGCCGCAGGCCCGTCACGTCTCCCGCCCGCAGCACGTCACCCGTCACGTCTCCCGCCCGCAGCACGTCACTCGTCATGCCTCCCGCCCGCAGCATGCTATCCGTCACGCCTTTCACCTGCAGCAGGTCACCCGTCACGTCTCCCGCCCGCAGCACGTCACCCGTCACGTCTCCTGCCCGCAGCACGCCATCCGTCACGCCTCCCACCTGCAGCAGGTCACCCGTCACGCCTCACACCTGCAGCACGCCACCCGTCACGCCTCCCACCTGCAGCACGTCACCCGTCACGTCTCCCACCGGCGGTCATCACCCGTCACGTCTCCCATCCGCAGCACGCCATCCGTCACGCCTCCCACCTGCAGCACGTCACCCGTCACGCCTCCCACCTGCAGCACGTCACCCGTCACGCCTCCCACCTACAGCACGTCACCCGTCACGCCTCCCACCTACAGCACGTCACCCGTCACGCCTCACACCTGCAGCACGTCGCCCGTCACGTCTCCCACCGGCGGTCATCACCCGTCACGCCTCACACCTGCAGCACGCCATCCGTCACGCCTCCCACCTACAGCACGTCACCCGTCACGCCTCCCACCTGCAGCACGCCACCCGTCACGCCTCCTGCCCCCAGGTGGTCACCCGCCACGTCTCCCACCTGGGTTCTTCTTGATCGGCTTCTTAATCATGATGGAGATACCGAGCGTCATGAACGGCTTGGTGAAGGACACGACCTCCTCGCGGGCCAGGCTGATGGAGAGCGGCGCCACGGCTATGTCGGCCTCCTGCCGAGCGCGATCGGCGCGGTGACGGTCAGCGGCGCAGACGCGGCCGGGCGTCTCATCAATGGCGCCCTCCCATCGGCCGCTGGGTCCGTTTGTGACAGATATATTTTGACACGCCCATGACGCTCTCAGGGCCCACCTGCAGCGGACTTATGTGCATGGATGAATAGGCAATGCGTCAAGTTGCGAGAAGCAGATGAAATTGGAACATACTCACTCACCTCTGTTGGTCACAAATATCTCTGTTCCTGATGACCAAGGTAGTTTCTTAAGCCCGCAATAACTATCCTGCTCGGCATCGATTCACTTGCGTCTGTGCAGAGCTTACCCTTGCGCTTACGCAACGCTTGCGATCATGCGTTCACCGCCGGCCTTTAACCAGCGAGCCTCAAGCGGGCAACAGTGTTTTTTAACTGCGGTGCGATAAAGGAGACGAGTTACCTTTAGTCTAAGTAGCGTCCGAAGATAACGAATACAAATAGGACGCGTCTGACCGGCAAACATCAAGGTATTCATGATTTTTACAGCTGTCTGCTTGCATGCGACATAGTCGTCATCCACTTTACATATTGAGCTGATGGCTAATACGGGTTGACATACCCGCCGGACCAGCTCCCCGATGATGCCGTCCCAGTTGCCGTCAACAGATGCGTTGACAGCACCGTACCGCCGGTCCTTCACCAGACGCATCTCATCTGTCGCCACATACGTAACACTTCAACGCACGTGCCACACGCACGCTCACGCACACAGCACTTTAAGAGAGTGTTCCACATTTGTAAGGAGTTTTGAACTGAAATCGACATTCTGAAGGTCATTCGGTGCAGTTCACAGCTCTGCCCTTCGCAATACCTAAAACCCTCCAATTTCTGGGCTACACGCCCGTGTACATGACATGCATGACGGCACCCAATTCCCGCCACCAAAGGGGTGATGCGGCGCCCAAGGCCATGAGTAGTATTATCGTCGAACTGTTCAGATCTGGTTCTGTGAGCACCATTACCAAGCGAAGTGGACATCAATTATGCCTCGCATATCCCTGCCGAGCCGGGGTGAGGCAAACAGGAACAGGTGAACAGGACGGCCACCTTATGGGCCATATAATATAACAAGTTTGACGCACTTACTAGTTAATACAGTAATGGGACTTGAAAGGAAATGAATTCAGAATAGTGCCATAAGTGAGTGTACGAATGCAAGTAAACTTATTAAACTCACCGATAAATACGCGAAAACACCCAGAGTAAGGGCCAAAACAGGAGCACATAACAATATTTGGCTCAGCGAGAACTTCCGGCACCGCACTGTGATCTCTCGGCTACTTTGAAGTGCTATAATTGGGTGCAATGATGGGAATTTCGCACGGCTGGTTTGGCAGCAGTTCAACGTCATACAAACGTTTCATGAGGCAATTAAACACGGACCCCTTGAGGAGCACAATCACGAAATAAAGAAACTGAGCTGCCTAAAGAAGTTTTTCAACTTACAGCATACTAATAATCATAAGGAACCGTATTTCATCCTATATGACGCTTGCTCCAATATCTTCAAATGCTGAGCATTCTCTTTAAGCACATTACGCACGCATAAAAATGCTTGAAACCACGCTGGCTCAAGCTGCATTACAATGCACCACATATTTCTGGATGTACATTACGAAAACATAAGCCAAGAAAAAGCATAAATTCACACTGCACTGGGAAATGCCAAGTGAATTGAGCTTGTTAATCGGCTGCTAGGCAAAGGCTCGGTGAACTCCACTCTGACAGGGCGATAAAGACGCCGTAACATCATCAGCCCAGTGTGTCTGCCGACTCGGAGCTGTTCGGCAATCTCGCCACGGACAAGCTTCAATGCGTTGTGCTTCAGATTACCAGAATGCAGCCTTCCACGCAGTTCAAATAACGCTTATAAGGTGTGTTAACGCATCGATGAGATGGACTGCACCTGCTTTACTCCGAGGCACGTTACGTCATCTTAGCCGACATAATACGGCGGGGCCCGGCACCAAACGTCGGACGTCGGGGCGCCAGCCGCGTTCCAAATCGGCCTTCCAATTACTCAGCCGTGCCATCTCCGGATGATCGGATCTCACCCAAGATGGCGGCGCCCAGCGCCCACTCGCGCAGGAGCTGCTGCCGTGGTAAGTCTGGCAGCGATGGGAGCGAAGGGCCCGCTATCCCGTGTCTGGTCCCGAGGAAAAATACGACTACAAAGGCTGGCTGGCACGGCTAACGGCGGGGGTGCGCTGCATGCCGCGATGGACTCGCCGGAGCTCTGAGGCGTTTTCCGGACAGGCAGAACGAGACCGAATGCTATCTGAGCATCTTATCTTGCCGCGAGAAGTGCAGAACGCGTGTGTTCACTTCAATTAGAAGGCTAATTGATATAAACATGGGCCACTCCTCCCTTTACTTACATGTGAAGCCGACCTGCTTGGCGAGCATATCGGCTAGGTCTTTGCAGTAGCCGACAAGAAGGTCATTGCCCGTCTTGTTAATGGCGTCCTCTCCCTTTAACACCATGATAAATGGAGGCTCCTGCAAGCCGCATATGTGTCCCCTCAGGCATATTCTATTCGACTGATCAAGCAGAACGACTTCAAAAGGCGTTCGATGTTAAAAAGTATCACACTTGACTTGCTTGCGCGTGATATTACATGCACAGAACAGGAGCGAATTTAGGTTTGTTTTGCGAACGGACCACTCTTTCGTCACTGTTGCACTGCTAGGTTTCACCGTCTCATTGCGACATGCACAACACCAAATGAAAGCACCGCTGAAAGACGCCCTGTAACATCAGTTGGGTGCCCAGCGCCGCGAGACGGTGACGCCGAGACCAAAGTCAGCGTACATCATAAATCAACGTGTAACAAAGCTTCGTCAATGGACTACATAACCACTGGGAATGCAACGACCAACCAGGCATTCCACAATGCACTTACTTCAATAGTAGTGATGATGATGGTGTTGTTTTTCTTGCGCACTCCCTGTTGAACCCTCCGGGGTCCGAACTCGACGGCATCGAACCCGTACAAGTCCGACCATACGCCCATCTGTGGGCGAGAGGTGAACAGCTGGTGTGATGTGATCCGGTAGAGGGAACACGGCATGGCTACGAAGCACACCACCATCAATTTGTGCACTTCCAGTTTCGACGCAGTCTGGAAACGTAGTGTGATTTTAGGCAGTAAATTATACGTGCCCAGCGGTGCCGGGGATGGGCTGTGTCCAGGATGTTTGAAATCATAAGAATGGTAGGGCGCCATATTTATGCATCTAGGATCATTTTAGATTACCAAAATATGAAAACTGCATTCTGCGATGATCGCTCAAACTATTGTATAATTAGTAAGCATGGCTTTATGTTTTCCACACAGAAAAGGAACAAAGCAAAATGCCGTGCCTCGTGATTGGCAAATGACTATTTGCATGCTTATAAGCCTTCGACGTGGTTAAATGCAACCATACTATATTTGTATAAGGTCATGAAAATTTTCACAACGCGGGCAACTAGACCAGTTACAGTTTGTTTCATGTCTAAGACCTTCATTGACAGCCAGTCCATGGGCAAGTCAATCACAAGTCCATTAAAGAAATAAGCCGGTACTTCGTGAAGCCCAAGTTGGTGCTCTGGGAGCCGGCTCGTTCGATTGGCCGCATCCGGCGTGGCCTTCAGCCCGCAGGCGATCGGCTGTACGCTCTGCTCAGTCGTTGAACTTTGCCCTCCGATCAGCCGACATGAAGCACCACCGCCTAGCGAAGCTCAAAGGCTGCCGCCGTCGCGATATATGACGGTCAATAGCGCTAAGATGTCCTCGGTTTCAGTTGTGTTAAGCTATGTTTTCCGTGATACACGGCGAATCATTTTCTTGTTAATACGGATCGAGGGGCTATAGTTCCGTCTTGTTTCAGGGAGCGACTTCTTACAATGCTGCATACTTGCATGGATGGGTGGGATGACTCTCTTCATTCCCGTCAGGGAATCGGTGGGATAGCTCTCTTCAGCCCCGTCTGAGACCTACGCACTTCCCGACACCATGCTGTTCCGCCTCGCGAGCTCACGCCGTGCGCCGGTTCGTTTACCTATTCTTCTCCTGGACGTCAGCACCAGCTCTTTCCGTAGAAGAGGGTGAAATATCACCGGCGGCTCGTTCGCGAGAACAGATAGTTGCGTATCGCTCACCAGCGGGAAGGCAACGGGATCACTCGAGACAGACGGAGAGCAGTCTGCCCCATCCGTGGGCTTACAAAGCATGTCAGGAGCAAAGGCTTATCGTGCAAATGGTACGACCGGACTGTTTTTGGTCCTAAACAAATAAAGTAAACCAAAGGGCACGCTCGTTCCGCGCTGGCCGAGCCCGGCGGGCTCACTCCAAGAGAGTGGCCGGAAGACAGCAGCTGATTACCTTCACTGGACGGCTGTTCACCGACATCTCGACAACATCCAGGCGGTAATTCTCCCTCTTCCCATCATCTGAAAAGCTTATATTGCCTGTGATGCCTTCTATTTTAGTCTGAAAAGGAGGAGCAGAAGTGATTGTCATAGCCGAGCCAAATCCTCGACGCCATCATGATGACAAAGCTGCGGAAAGGAGCCGATAGCCGTGTGAGGGATCCCGTTCACATCTAATCCCGCCGCCATAATTTGAATTTAAAAGCTCCCCCAAGGCATTAATGGCGAGGGGAGTTCCGCTCCAGCCAAGCCTTTTGATCGCGCGGTGTTAAGGGGAACTACTCGTCTAATTGGTGTACCACAGAAGGTCTGCGCTGAGGAAAAAGCTGTGCTCGGACGGCGAGGCTCTCACCACCAAGACACATCGCGAGGCCACATCCTGACAATACGAGGCCACATCCTGACAACACGAGACCACATCCTGACAATACGAGGCCACATCCTGACAATACGAGGCCACATCCTGACAATACGAGGCCACATCCTGACAATACGAGGCCACATCCTGACAATTCGCGCCACTAGCCGAAGGTCTACTCACCTTACGCAGCTGTTTCATGATCATCCCTCCGTGCTCGTAACCGGTGACGTTCGAGAAGTCCTGGGAGCAGTTGAATACCCGGCCTTGGACCATGCCGACGGAGCTGGCCAGCTCGGGCCAGAGCTGGCGCAGCGCCTCCGTGATGACCAGCAGCGAGTCGTACATCAGCGCCGTCTGGGCCTGCAGGGCACGGCAGCGGACGTCAGAGGCAGGCGCCGCCCGTCTGCCTGTCTGTCACAGGTCTGCGTCCGTCTGCGTCACGGGCTCAGGACGTCGTCATGGGTGATCTCTCACGCAGGCCGGCGGCGCTCGTCACCGACCAGGCGTTTCCAGTCAAAAATACTTTGCCGTCCGCCCGAGAGCAGCCAGAAGCATTCCGAGTCAGGGCAATTTATCAGAGCCGTTTGCGCCTGAGAGCACAATAACCCGTCGGGATATCGACACTGATGCGCGCTGGGTGGCGCGTCGGCCATGTTTGCACCGGTCGCCAGGAGCGAGAGAGCCGGCAGGAGCCACCGGTGCAGGCCTCGACTCCAGCGTGGCAACCGGGCGGGGCAGCAGGCTTGTCTGCAGGTCTGTCGAGCGGCTCCGCGGAGCCAACTCGGCTGACTTGATTGCGCAAACTTTTCGCCAGTCAATCGAGAGGTCATGAGCTGCTGCGAGTGCCGACCGACTTCCTCTCGGTGGCTGTGGGGGCGAGAAACTGACGAGGCAGCGCCCCTTACCGACAGTAACTTATCCAGGCCGGCGTTGCTCTGCCAGAGGCGCAGCAGGGCCTTGACCAGAGGTCGCTCCGGGTCCACCAGACGGAAGCCTGTGATGTTTATGGCTCCGTACTCCTGCACCCGCCTGTCCCACTCTTCATCCATGACCTGAAACAACGTAGCGCGGGTTTAAAATGCAACACGGCGCAAGTGAGCGCTGCACTCGGAGAGGTCCTCGACTTGCCCAAACACAAAGCAGGAGGGCTGCCGAGTCCCGCGGGCTACCCCGTCGGTAGAATCATGTGGTGACGAGAACACCACGAATCCCGACTGACCCATTTTTAGGCACAGCCCACAAAGCGACGTGACACACCAACATCGCTGGATCAGACGCTTTACTGGCGTGTCATACTCTTACTGGAGCCAGCGCCGGCGGGCCGGCAGCTGCGCAGGCCTCTCACCAGGCCGCTCAGCAGGTAGTGGTAGTTCCTGCGGCCCAGGTGGACGTCCTGCACGTGGCCGACGATCACTTCCTGAGCCAGGTGCGCCTCGCAGTCCAGCACCACCCGCTTTATGCTCCACCTGGTGACGTCAGTGACGGAAGCGCGTCACGCCTCAGTGCGGTGCAGTGCAGGGCTTTTACCTGAGAGGCAATCACGCGCATTGCCTGTGGCTTTTGTGACTGGAGACGCGACGGAAACGTGTCAACCAACATCAAAGTACTTCATCAAGCAAGGGAAATGAAAACGACCCAACCAAATTACACGCGTGTCCACGGGTGGTACAAAGAAAGCCAACAGCTTTGCTGATGACCGGGGCGCTGCGCACAGCGTGCGACGAAGCCGACCACCCGTCGTCACTCAAGTGACAGTCATCTGGGTCGCGGCCATTCAGCGGAGGCGGTGACGGACAGCCGCGGGGCCAGCAGCGGTCGCCGAGTGGGCCGCACGCCCCGTGTGGCGCTCGCTCCGCCGCCAGACCGGTCGATGGCGGTCGTGAGCGGAGCCAGGCGGCTCGGGCGCCGGCCCCGTCACGCGCCGAGCGGGTCCACCACACTGGTGCTGCAACGAAGGCTCCTACCGACTGGAGTGCAGCAACTGCTTCTACTGTCGATACTTAAACCCGACCTTAGTGCAGCACGACAAATTTATGCCGCAAAAAAATGCATGCTCGCCATTATCCCTACTGCAAAAAATGCGTAGCTATTACTTATGAACGACTTCACATTTACTCCGATAGCTTAATTCGACGATAGTGCTACACGATAAAACGTATCTTTCCAAAGCTTATGCCTGTCATTACCTCTACTGCAAACTCCTATACAGCCATTAGTTATACGCAGAATTACTTCCACAGCAAAAACGTAATTCGCGACATCAGTGCTACACGACAAAACGTATGCCCCAAAAGGCCACATTTCACTTATTGCACTTGAAGTAATGTCGCGTATAAGTAAAGATTGTATAAACCCTTGCTGTAGAAGTAATCAGATCAGAATATGTTTTAGCAGCATAAGTTTCGTTGTGTAGCAATCATGCCGTGCATAAGTTTTGCCAGCATAAGTTTTGTCATGTGGCACTCATGTCATGCCTGAGCCTTTACAGGAGAAGTAATGTCGCGTATAAGTAAATGCGGCATAAGCTTTCGCGATGCATGTAATGACGTAAATAATTTTTGGGGCATAAATTTTGCCGTGTAGCACTCATGTCGTGTATAAGACTTTGCGGTGCAAGTAATATCGCGTCTAAGTAAGGGCCGCATCAGGTTTTGCATTACAAGTAATGCTGCGTACAGCTGATGTCGGAGCACTCCTGTCGGTAGGGGTTTTTGCCATAGCACTCGTGTTGTGACACCGTGCCGAGCTGGCGCCGCTGCCGGTCACGTCAAAGACCGTCAGTGCCCGGCGGCGCTGGCGGCGGCCACGGATGCGCTGTCTGGACGCCGGCTCCGATCAGCGTCGGAAGCCCGCAGGCGTCGACTCACCGGTCCAGCAGCTCCAGCGAGCGCCGGAAGCCCACAGGCGTCGACTCACCGGTCCAGCAGTCTCTAGCGAGCGCCGGAAGCCCGCAGGCGTCGACTTACCGGTTTAGCAGCTCCAGCGAGCGCCGGAAGCCGCAGGCGTCGACTCACCGGTCCAGCATCTCCAGCGAGCGCAGGAACGCCAGCGCGTCAGCGGCGCCGAAGATCCGTCGGGCGTGCAGCACACGTAGCGTGCCGTTACCGGGCGTGACAGACTGCAACATTTGCTGCAGCCGGTGCAGGCCTGTAGGCGGTGACGGCGGTGTGACCCGACCTGACCCCCACGCCGTGTGACACAGGCCTGTGACGTCACAGGAAACACGACGGGGATGGACACCTGGGAGTTTTAACAAGATTTGGATGTGGAAACCTCAGCGTGCAAATAACAAGGTTCACCTGGCGATTGCTTCGAATTTAACCTCGCACATGCAAATTGTTTCCCTTACTATCCGTTTGCTTCGTGTTTTTGTTGTCATTTGTTTTTGCTTTCGTTTTTCTTGTTCGCTCGCTTCCTTTTTCATTTCATTGGAACTAATGCAACAACAAAAAAATGATAAGGAGGTGAATCGTACTAAATCAAACCGGGCAACCAAATAGCACGGGGAACCATCAAATAGTCCGGGATTGCAGCATCCAGTGTTCATATCGTCCAGGATCCCAGCATCCAGTGTTGATAACGTCCAGGAAACGTCCTATCCGTGACCATTGGGAAGTTCGTAAGGTCCGGGGAACACAAAGTCCAGAGTCGCAAAGTCCAGAGTCGTGAAGTCCAGTGTTCAAAACGTCCAGTATCCATGGTAACCATGGACATGTGATAACACCAGCACCATCCATACCAGGACCATCCATAGCACCAGTGAGGCTATGCGGCAGCATTACGTGACTCCTGCCTCCGTTTTGCGCGAAGGTGATATTTTTTGGGTGAAATGCATAATGTTATAACTGTGGTTTGCCGCTGGCTATGAACACCTAACGAAACGGATTGGCCTAGCTTAGAACAGAATGCAGTGCGTTTCTGAGCTTCAAAAAGTCTCAGATCTGTTTGGATGAATCCAATTTCTTGGAATGCTTTGGAGAAAAATTGCTTGCCTCCCTGGCATGCGAGCATATGGAAACCGTAACTGCATCATGCCTGTATACGGCACTGTCCTAACGGTGGAATGTGTCGTGGACGTTTATTCTTTACTCGTTATGCAATCCTCGTTTCTAACTGAAGCTTGGTATATGCACGCATCAGTTATTTCCTAAAGCTGTTATCATATATATTGTTACATGGCATAGAACCACTGAGTATTAATGGAGATGTCGGCAATGGTGCCATTCTTTTTTATAAAGCACTTTTCCCAACTTCCAAGAATTGAAACCATCATTGCGAAAGGAAACGCAGCGAACACACAATAGGAAATCATGTTAACAGAAACTGCCATATCATGCCTATATTTTACCAACCATTGTTCACGACGACTAGTGACGGTGAATCATGTAAAAATGTTGTAATAGGTGACGTTAGTTTGCTTCATAATGTGGTTTCCGAACTATTTACACCGATGATAGACTACCGCGCGATGCCAGGCGTGCACTGGCGTCGTGCTGTCGGACGATGCACCTCGGCTTTATCCAGCGTATCATCATCGGGAAGTTTTCATTTGGTAAATGGGTTTCGCCCCACTCTTGATCGCTCTCAATCTGTCATTGATCGCACAACTTTTCCAACGCCGCTTTTTGTCTGCTCCATTTGCTCTAGAGCCTGGGATTTGATCGTCTTGCAGAGCGCTTTTCAGACCATTCCCCAATCCTGGAATTGCATACCGATGTTCCGTTTGTTTATAATTCAGACGGCTGGAGATCACTTTTATCCGGGCACTCTACACTCAGCTTCCCTCGGCAACGTTCAACGGAAGAAATGTTCCCGTAACTACCCTGACACCACAATGGGATGGTGCCAAAGTTCCCAGCTCATTCACGAACACTGAGGTGAAGTTGGATTCCTAAAAACTTCCGTTTTGTCCCAGCTCCTCAAAGTTCTGTCATCCCCAAGTTTTATAGTCGTCCACGCGCTATAGAGTTCTTATTCTGGAGACATTATTTACCACTAAAGATGAGAGGTTCCGCAGCAGGGGACCCAAGTAGGAGCTGCGTTTCCCTTATTTCACATCCAGCTTTAGATCATTACGGCTACAGAACTTGCAACTCTCGACCCTCGGCTCAAGATCCTCGCCGGAAAAGTCGTCTACAGATTCAACCCACCCTCGGCCGTATGAGTACTTCATCATCCGTCACAGGTGACTGGTATAAATCGACCATTCACATTCCCCCGGAAAGTCACATGCCCTACGGTCTGAACAACAAACGCTGGTCAAGAAATCCAGGAGATTAGTCGGCGCCAGCCTGGAAGGACAGGTATCCTTGCATCGGCAGCTATAACGGGTCATGCGGTTGTCGGCAGAGAAACCCACGATTTGACTTCATTTGAGTGCATTTTCGTCAAAACATTTACAGCAGACCTTGTAGCAAAAACGTACCTTTTTTGTATTCCGCTAATGATAAGCTGAGCTGTCTCCTGGGGTTGACATAATGTGTGTCAGCCAAAAATCTCACGTTTTTACAGACAAACCAACTTATATTTTGAGATCAGACAGTATTAGCCTAATTCCTCGGAAAAACCAGGCGAATAGAGATATAGTTAGGAAATATGGACCCTGTGCCCCTTTTAGAGCTCAAAGTCATCTGCAGAGCACAGGATCACACAGGCAGGAAAATAAGTGAATCTATTCTTATAAAAGTCGTCGGCCAGATCTCAGGATAAAGGGCCCATCATGGCCAATTATGCGAACGTGATATGTGCCTCTTTGTGTGATGTGTGCTAGCTTTAAATCGTTTACATGTGTAAGTGATGCCTGTCGCGTGATGTGCCATGCCTGTTCAATTGTAATCGTTTGCATGCATAATTGGCGCGCGATGTGTGATGTCCGTTTCCTTCAGCTCGCTTGCATGTTCGAATGAAGCGTGATGCGTGATGCCTATTTGCCGGAATTCGTTTGCATGCACACGTATGTCCGGGTATTCTAATTCTTGAATAGACATTGCTTCTTGGTAATTGCCGGCAATCGCTATTTGTTTAATCCCCTGAATGTTGGTGTCCAGTAGAAGCCGTGGTTTGCTCTTTTAAAAAAAAACCTGAAAAATCGAGTAGGATCATCGGCAGGCAATTGTGAATTCACTTCTGCTATTACTTCGAGAAAGGCATGTTGCCGAAATATCAACCTAACTATATCTCTATTCTCCTGGTTCTTCCGAAGCAGAAGGCTAATACTACTGTCTTATCTATGCGGCTAATGTTCCCCGATAATGCACTTAACAACTTACGCAACTTAGATTTTCATGTGAGCATGTGTGTTTCCATTTACTTCGAAGGCGTAAATTGTGGCGATCCCATGACTTGCGATGGTCTCGAATTATGCGGTCATACAATTAGCTCGGAAGTATGCAGCGACGACTTCTCTAAAAGGGTTTTCATATCACTCAAGACGTTACTCATAACCAGCGCCCGTGGATTATTGGGTCCCGTGGGTCTGATGCAACCCTAAAGGTTTGACACGATGACCTTCTAATGAGATGCATGCTTAACTAATAAATGCATCAATTGGTTCAATACAAATTATTTCAGGCTTTAGTTATCTTTGCACGTAATTGTTAGTTTCACGTAATAAGTTTGCTAAAGTGCCCTTTTATCTAGAAGCGTGGATTACGAGGCATATTTGAATCTTCCTGCACGTTTAAATGTGCATCTGCAGTGAGTCCATCGCTATTTTCATTGTCACGTTCAAATAACGGGAGCCTACGTCGCCTAAATCATTTACAAACGTCTTGAGTGGCTGTTAGCTGAATGGGGGGAGGGAAGCTGGCCATAGAGCATTTATTTCATTAAGAAATTGTTCGCGACTTTCCGCCGAGGGCCAAGTGTTGACGCAGCCGGAACTCGAGCCATCAGGTCTGCAGCTTCTCGTCCGGGATTTTCCTCGCGCACCACATGTATTTCGTCAGAGGCGAATGGCGCTGATGTTTGGACGAGGCCGGCACAACTTCAGCGTTTTTATGACGTTCTAAAAGACCTTTTAAAATGTCTGCCAGGGCCCACGAGAAGATACGGTGGCAGGACGTCACCACCAGAAGAGCTGCCAGATGAAAACTGCTGCCACTGCGAGAGCTCTTCCGTAAACAAACAACTTCACGCCACTTACGCTTGGTCTTCTAGTGCTCAAACTTAGCGACAGTCGCGAGAGAACCCAGGATATACACCTGGATGTGCTCCAGGCTGTGATGGAGTTCAAATATTGCTCCGTTTCTAGTGTAGTGTTTGTCCTTCCATTGGCTTGGTGGAACTTAACTAAAAAGGCCTCATCAAAATCATTTACATCATGCATATGATACCATGCAGTTCGGCGCCCACACCAGCATGATGATATGTTCACACAGGGTTTTTTTTCCTAAAGCGCATCTGACAAGAGTGCATAGACTCAGTCTATAAACTGTGTAAACTATAAACTGTATAAGCTCTCCACGTGGTACTTCTGCTGAATGTGTTTCCACAACTAGCGCCGCTGTGCACAAGGCATGCCTTCCTCATTCCTGTCCTTCTTTTGCATGTCTTGTAAGCCTGCACGTTTAGGATGATATAAACGGACATTCAGACCTTACGCCTCACTTACATTGCGACGACCAAGCTGTCTAGGACCTCAACTCAAGCACCTTCGGTTACGCATTACGCGGCACTCCTCTCATGACGTCACACGCTTTTCACGCGGGTTCGACGCGTATAAAAACGTCCCTGTGAGCGGACCACCAGCCACAGGGCCCCTGCTAACTCGTTAGCGCTAAGGTAATCTGTCACATCGCTCCTCACGAGTGGGCTCTGACGATTGGCTGATCGCTTTTAGCCCGTCACACCAGGCAAAAGCGGGACTGACCGTCTTCGGAGTCGTACAAGTAGATGATGCCCTGCCAGCGGTAGTGCCTGATGATGTCCAGGACGCCTCGGTGGTACCCCGGCATCATACTGAGCGCGTAGTCCATTGACGTTGACCTCTGGCGCACCTGGCATGGACCAAAGCACCGGTCACGCTAAGGGTCATCTATACTAAGCAACCCGCCAGTGTTGCGGCAACATGCCGCTTCACTGTATCTTGCGGCCACAGGAACACACAATCACTATGCAAAATCCGATCTTATGGGATTCATGATGCGTGTTCTGTGCTGCATCCTGTGCTTGTTGCATTTGGGTGAAGATTAGCAGAACATTGTTGAGGTGTACGTTTGCGAAACCATAGGCGTCTGTTAAAGTGTTGAAACGTTATTTGAGCATTGCCAGACAAATGCGCATCGCATAGTCACTTGCAAATATAAGCAGCACCAAATTCAACTATCTTATTTGAGCTAAAATAGTTGCCCTGATTTTGAACTGAAATTTGTGGCATAACGCACCAGTCCATGGATAGCGTGATTACTGGTTAAACCAAAAAAGGAATAAGTCTATACGATTTGGCCTTCGGAATAGCACCAGAGGCGGATAATGGCGTTCAAAGAGTATCCGTTAGATCTACACAATTCCACACAAAAGGCTGACTCCATCCAGTCCTCCTATCCTCTATCTTGCTTCGTCCTACATCCTCGCGACACCCCGCTCGTCCGGGGCAGGATGCATGCGTCAGCCACGAGTGGGCCGAGAGCCCCGTGGGAGGGGGACCCTACCGGATACCCAGCGCACATGCTCAGGTTAAAGACGAATCCCTCAAGATCGCATCTTTGACTATAATGCTACGGCTAAGATGCTGCCATAGTGAAAGCAGCAAGACCGCATGATCGTTTCCCACAGCCGGCATGGAAATGGAAGACCCTGCCATAATCTTCGCAGCGTGAGGACAAAACATCAAGTGAACAGAGTAATATGTCGCAATTTTCCGTATTTTGACTTAAGATCGGCCTGTTGGCAGGCCCAATCCCCTCATCCGTCATCGCTTGGGGAATGGAAGTGATCACCCTCCGAGTTTCCGGACGAAATCTGGACCGTGCCGGCCAAATGTAGCCAAGTTTACACGACCCGATGGTGATCAATGTGTTAAATTTCGGAGAGATAAATGTTTGGTGTTAGACCCGGCCAAAGGGTTATGACGGCGCAAAATAAGGTTTACACGGTGACGTTTGCATCTGCATGCAATAGTTAGTAATTCCTGCCTTGTTTTGGATATAGTTCATGCAAATCACAGGCTGGTTAGAATGTCTGCTGGTCAATGTCATGAACTATGCAACATCGGACAAACATCAGAGGTCATTTAAGGTCAATTTATAGGCATTCAGCTAAAATTATTCACTATGTCCAAATGTGATAGCTAAGCAGGTATGGTTGACATATTCCCAGAGATCGCTTGTAAGCAGCATGGTTACCGAAACACCAAAAACCAGAGAACAGTTACATGAAGTAACAATAGCCTGATCTAGCACTAATCCTTTATCTTTGCCAGAATCATAGCATGACTGTGAAAAATAAGAGTACGTTCATTCGTTAGGTGTCGGTTTCAAAGCTGCGCGATCAGCATTACTCTTGTCAGATTGCTCTGAAGTCATCCGAGAATTGGGTGGTCTTTAAAGTACTTGTGTGATCTGTGACATGATCATGTATGTCACAGATCCTAGCTTCACGATTGCTGTTCAAGATTGACTCTCATGGGCTCTACTCTGACTCTAAGGGCTCATGATTGTCGTTTGAATTTGTGCGATCTGATGAGTAGATACTGGGGTGATGGGAAACTGGGGGGGAGGGGGGGGGCGGGGAGGACTAAATTAAGCCCCAGAGGATGCAGATGACGTAATATCCCTGACGGTGCCGAGTTGTGAGCAAAATCGGTGACATCGAACCGAAAGATATGATGCGTGCCAAAAGAGCGGGTACGAGGACTAATGTAAGGATGAGCAGCACGAGACGATTTCTTACGCTTATGGTTTTCCATGCAAATGACTCATAAAGCCATGTAATCCTGATTTTTTCAGGACTACAAGGCTCGACAGGATGGCGTAAAACATAAAAGCGCCCGCTACGCCACCAACAAGCACAGCACACCAGAGCTGACGCCGCATTCCACAGGAGACCCCTCCCCTCTAGCAGGCCGCGGCGCGCATCCCGTCCCAGACCGGCAGACGTCCGAGCCGATTTGTGCGGCGATTTACAGCCTGCCGACGGTGGCGGCGACGGCGGCGGCGGCGGGCCGCTGCTCGGCAGCGTTCGAGCGGGTCGCGGCCCGACGCCGCCGCAATCTGGCCGTGGCGCGCCCTAGCTGCGCTCCTAAATTGCGACGACGGCTTATTGGCGGTGTCCGGCGGGCAGATTGAGAGCGCCCGCGCGCTTCACTGAGGCCGTCCATCAGGAGCAGGCTGCGGCGACGGGCGCGGCCCGGGGAAGGCGTCCGACTGTGACCCGGGCGGCAGGGTGGGGGCGCACATGGTGAGGTCATACGTCAGAGCGCGTCGCCCTGCGGGACCTCGGCACCGTCTGAGCAGGCGTCGGCGCGCCTTGCGGCACCCTTCTCAGCAGGAGAGGTGTTCCGGCGATGAGCATTGCTCGAGGTTTGTGATCACCTGTTATCGAGAACATTTGTCCGCATCACGTTCTGCAGCCGAGCGACGTCGCCTGGAGCCACAGCTTCCAATCTGCCCCGGGATCCCCTGCCCCCATCTCGGCGGTAAACAGGGAGAGCTATGTGGCCCCGTCGGCTCGGCGCGGCCTCGTAAACTGGCCGCCGCCGCCGCAGCCGGCCGTCATCAGTCGGCGATGGTCACCGCCCAGCTCGGCCGCGGATCGGCCGCCGTCAGGACCGCCCGTAGGTCAGCCTCGACGGCCGCGCAGAGCTGTGGCCGTCCGGGTACGAGTGGACCCGAGGGCGCGACTCATTTGGACGGCGACACGCTGACGGACGGCGCCGTGGATGGAATGGCGGCAACAAGTCGCCGCTGATGGCTCTCGGCGACGCCGGCCCGTCGTCACTGGTGGGGCCGGGGGAAAGCGACGCTGCAACGGGCTGTATGCCCGTTCCCCGACCAGTGGTGTTGCCAAAGGAAATCTTGGGGGCCATGTTTCACCCACCCCCTCACCCGAGGTGGTGGAGGCTCTCATGGTGCCGAAGGCCTGAATGCTTTTGACAGTTTTAGTCACTTACAGGCAGGACGGCGCAGCAGGGGAAGGGGGGCAGAGGGGTAGTTGCCCCTTTCCCTTTCCTGCCGACAGGCAGCGGGGGCAGGAGTATGTTACTCCCCCCACCCCCAAGCAAAAATGGAGGCCCTTTTCCAAATTACCCGTGGCTTACCAAATTGAGATAAAAAAGCCCTTCCCATAACTGGGCTAGAGAATCATAAACCTGACTCCGAAGGCCCTTTCATACAACAAGAGGCCCGCGTTATGGATCATAGGGCCACTTTTATGAATAAGGTAGCCCATGTTCCAGATCAGAAAGCACAATGTTGTGGCATCAGGCATCAAAATAAAATTCCAACCCTAGAATGTGCACCGAAAAAAGAACAAGCCCCTTGGCGGCGAAGAGGACGCGTGGGCAGGATGCCAACGTGCCAATGTGTCAATTCTGGCAATAATAATCCTTATATGCCAATTTAGGCTCTTCCTGGTCCTGGTCAACATCGTGGATTTTACCAAGGTTCTCGGATCGCCACATCGATGTAGGGCGTCACAATGGTCACCACTCGCGCAGCCATTCGTCAACCAGTCACCTAAACGCACCGTTCATCAGCCACTGCATATCAGCGTACTGCGCTGATGCAAGAACGAAATTGACAGGAATCACAGCCCTGTTTGACTACCCGAAATCATACAGAAAAACACGCATGGGCGTACGCACACGAAAACGAACACGCACACGCACACGCACACGCACACGCACACGCATACGCACACGCACGCGCATACCGTTTGCATGCGCGAAGGCCGGCAATGTTCTCCGAGGTTGAAAACGATCCGTCACGCCTCCTCGACAACTAACCTTTTGCGGAAACCGAGGCGCCACGAACGGTATCTGGAACGTATTGGCGTAGGAGTGCAGCGTGTCGAACGCGTCCGGGTTAATGTAGCCCAGCATCAGGTGCACACCCAGCGGCAGCACCTTGTCGCAAACTGCGGACGGAGGGAGTCGGCCGTTAGTTCTGCGTTCGCCGATAGAGGGCAGTGAGCGAGTCGTGACGAGCGGGCTGCACCGGCCCCAAAATGTCGTCGAAACCACCTGCATGTATACTGCGAACGGAATAAGGGCGTGGAGCCGTGATATATACAGTTGTTGGTTAAAGCTACGCAGGTGGCAATGCCTAGAGGACGGTCAGAACATGGCAACACCGTGCATACTCAACGCTTGAGATTCCAGAGAACTTCGCATGTATGATTATAAACGGCCGTCACCTACATCCCATCCTTTCTTATCCTCTATCTTGCCTCATCCTACATCCTCGCGATACCCCGCTAGTCCGGGGCAAACTGCATGCGTCAGTCACGAGTGAGCCGAGAGCCCCATGGGAAGGGGACCCCGACCGGGTACCCAGGGCGCATGCGCGGGTTAAAGCTCGGCGGTTAGCCCCCCAGGCGCATGCAAGCCTGCCCCACCGTTAACTATTTTCCTTCATTCCATAGCCCTGAAATGATCATTTCTGGTCGAAAAGGCTCTAATCCAAACAACGAACCGTCACCTACAAATGTCGCTGTAAATGCGTACCTATAATAAATACTATGCACAATTAGTGTTATAAACGAATGGTGTTATGGACTGGGACTATGTGATTCAAAAGATGGGAGTTCTCAGGCGTTACGCCCGCTACCCAAACCAACCTACTGACTTCTTTAAACGCATTTGGAGGGATGGGCCTTTCATTCCCTGAAGCTATTCAACCGTCCAGGCAGCCATTAGCCGCAACATAAACCAACAAAAACTGACACCTCAGCAAACCGCAAACACTTGGCTAGCGGCTCAACATCCTGCCACGCCACACGGCTCTGCCGGCCCGGGGTGACGGCGCTGGCGGCAGTGGCGTCATCAGATCCTGCCACACCGCGCTGCTGTGCCGGCCCGGGGTGACGGCGCTGGCGGCAGTGGCGTCATCAGATCCTGCCACACCGTGCTGCTGTGCCGGCCCGGGGTGACGGCGCTGGCGACAGTGGCGTCATCAGATCCGCCACACCGCGCTGCTGTGCCTGCCCGGGGTGACGGCGTTGGCGGCAGTGACATCATCAAATCCGCCACACCGCGCCGCTGTCCCGACCCAGGGTGACGGCTGGCGGCAGTGACGTCATCAGATCCCGCCACACCGCACCGCTGTACCGACCCAGGGTGACGGCGATGGCGGCAGTGACGTCAGCACAGCAGCCGGGCGTGACGTCACCGCGTGGCGGCGTGTCAAGCTGGCGCGACGCCACGCACTCTGTATGCTCGCCGGCGCGCCGTAAACAGCTCTGTTTCAATTTCAGCGCGCTGTTTTCCGGCCTCTCCGGCTGCATCTGCGACAAGTTGGGGCGACAAGCATGCCAGCGACGCGCGTTTATGGGCCGCTGGAGCCGTCACACCGTCGCCGCCGACATCCATAAAGGAGAGCGATAGTGTCCAATTAAAGCGTGGTTGAAGGCGAGCGCCACCGCCGGCTCCCTGCAGCGCCGGTCGCCGTCGTGGCGCGTTGGCGACAATAAGGTGACGCGAGCGCGCCGGGCCGCTTTCCCTGGACCGGGCCGCGCCAGCTCGTCCGGGCTCTGACAACTTGTGATGTGTTTGATTGACAGGTCGGACGAGAGCCGCTGTAATTTGGCCCACTTCGGAGATGAAATTGCCAACGGAGCGCCCCCTTGGAATGCTGCGAAGGCGCCGTGCGCGTGAGCCCAGACGACTTGGGGTTCAGAATGATCAATAACCACGTGAACGATCTCGAGGTCGGGTGGTCAGTGCGGTTCGACAAAGGGGATGCCGCATAAACGTGCTTGTGCTGATTGTGTGGCTGCTGCACAGCTGCTGATCCTGCCGTCCCTTGTTGTTACCTCTGAGCGGTTGTCAAGACCTGGACCGGGACCTTTCGTGACCTGGGTCATCTTGTGGGGGCCGGGGCCGGGATTGCATTTCATCGGCTTTGCAGTCGACGGGCTGGCGCAGCGTGAGTGACCCTGTCCACACCATGACCACCTTGGCGCATTCAGAGTCCTCGATTACCCGCTGCGCCCCGGAAGCGGTCCGGTACCTGGCCATCTGTTGCACAGCTGTTAGTCAGAAGCGTCAGGAGGTCGGTAGCGATCGCCGCTTTGGGGCTGCCCGTTTTCCAGCTTAACCAGCCGGAAATACTGTGAGAAAGCCTGTCAGATTGGCACGCAGGGCGTTGTGGTGCTGTGCGGCCTCGTCCTAGAACCGCCTGCCGCTGGTCGATGTGACTTCTCGGAGCCGTACTGCATTAATGTCTAGACTTTACCAATGTTACACAACGCTCACTTTTAAACGCTCTTTTTACGATATTGGTGTTTTATCATCATCTTATTTTCGTTGTTTTCGTACAACATGAAACCCAATGATTCGAATCAAAACTTAAGGCATCGATATTGAATGATATCCGTAATGAACCCATGACAATCCATGATAATCCGATGGCCATGATGGTGGCAGCCACAGTCAAGAGTTCTACTGTCGCAAGCTGTGATCACATGGTGTTATTTGAAAATTCGGTGACAGATAGCAGCAGAATCAGTCAAGATTCCGTGGGGAGGATCTGTGACCAGACTCCCGTGTACCAGTGCCCCTGTATTATGCAAAAGGAAAACATGATTTGTGTTCGAAACGTGCACTCAACGCATGCAACTGGTTAAAGGCAATTGCTACCCGTTGATATCACGAACCGTGCCGATGCCCAGATGCAGCTAATTCGATGATAACATTTTTCTTAACTGTGAGCACTACATGGCCATTGAGGGGTGGTATTCGCGTGACGTTTCTATGACGCCATACATGTCTCAGTGACCTTCAAATAGGCTATGCGAAATAGTCTGCACAAGTTTGCGCGATTCAAGCTCGAAATCAGAAGGTTTGATGTCTTACAAAAAGCATGCCTGTGAAGTGCATTGCATAATCCTCAATATGGGCTAACTCCTCAAAATATATCAGTTCAAAATCCTCTACAAATGAGGAGCACTACCTTTAAGCACAGCAAACATCATATAAGAGCTAGGATGTCTTTCCTGAATCCGGGTTATGACAGTGTGGCTATTGTGACGCATTCACCACCTTTGAGTTAGACGGAGCAAGATTGTTTAATTCTAGTAGCATTGTCGCATAGAAAATGCGTTCACTTTCCTAGGACTCCATATCATTTGTGCTCGTGCACAGTGCAATCAAGCAAAGAGAACTCCCACGCTTTGAAAGAGGCAGGATTTCTTTACTCATTGCCAGGCCATCAGCTGATGCATGCAATTTGAAAGACCTAGCCCATGGCTTACTGAGATTAGGTGCGGTACTGAAATTTCTGCTACATTTTGGTGACGGGTCCGATCTAAAGTCCACTTTCTTCCTTCTCTTTGCAGTTGGAGATGGCATCGCAGTGCTAAAGATAAAACTCTGTACTTTAGAAATTCCGTAGTCGAAGTGTTTTTGTTATTGATTTCTGAGCAGCATTACTGATACAAGACAGACAAAGATTTGAACTAGACGTCACTTATAGCATATTTAATACCCTTTTCATATTTGGGTCTCAAATTACGAAAGCAAATGCACCTACAGATCGCAGTCAACTTCGCCCCTGCGGGTTAGTGTTGGATCAGCACGGTAGCATAGCAGGTTTTGCGGACTAGGGTGGGGCAGCCTACGGGCTGAAGTTTTGGAAAAAGTTACGTCGACAAAGCTGCGTGAAAAGCTCAAATACATGCGTAAAAGAACTCGTGCTGCTTGATTTGTTTGAAAAAATTAAAAAACAAAAGTTACATTCTGTACCGTTTCCTGAGCTAGCACCGCGGTTCGCTGCGTTTCATAAATTAAAAGACGGTACACACTTAAATGGCTCGCGATGCAACAGCCCAACAACACAAAGCGAGCCGTTTCTTTGACAACCGTGGCATCGCGGCCTTCTCCGTCGTTGATTGGACCCCGAAGTCGGTTGAATTTGTTCTAGGCTGACAGAGCACGAACGTTAGGCCGGTGGCGGTGGCTGGAATCGTTTGATCGACATTGTACAACTTCAGCACGTAGTTACGAACCGTGGGCCGCATGAATGTTACTTCCTCTGTGGACAGCCGAAATTCGGAAGACCAGCTAGCTCCGTTTGGGGAGATCACTTATGAAGTACACGCACCCTTGTGACACATTTGCATAGCTCCAAACAAAATGAAGAAGCACATCATTATGTACATTATCAAATGCGAAAAATTTCTTACGGGAGAGGTACTTATTCTGAGATCGGATATTTCTGCCGCAGAAACACATTTCGCAGTTTACGACATCCGAAAATCAGCGCAGGACAAATTTAAAATTAATCCGATCCGTATAAGGCTTAATTGTACACATCTGTCAGTTTTCAGATGGCCTATGCAAGTATCTTGACGACTTGTTCAGAAAGGATGATGAATTCAACCACATGCCTTTTAAACACACCATCATTTCATTGAACAACATGACCTCACGGCAAACGCAAAAATTTCAAAGGGGGACCTCATGCATCCTGATGCCTTCAAGTGTTGTTTGTGCCTTTTGCAGCAAACCATGCGCCAAACAAATTCACCTTAGTTTGGTGACATGCAATGAACTTTTAGAGCAAAAATGTTAGCTACTAGCGAGGACGTGACACCAGCAAATATGTAACAGTGAAACAACGCCGACTGATTGCGTTTCTTTTAAAGTGCGTGTTTCTATAAGGTCTGAACAAAAACTAGCTTTGGTAAGCGATACACAGTTACCTTTTTGACCGAAATGTAACTACCCAGTGAGGGAACAGCACTGCCAGGTAAAAAAAGTGAAGACTAAGGGCAAACTACACTACGGAGGCACATGCCGCGAAGAGCAGATGTTTAGATCAATCTTAGCCAGTGATCAGTAATGTCCTCAAAGCGCTTCTTAAGGGTCGAGGTGTGACTCCGTTGGGAGTGAAAAAGTTTACAAGAACAAGTAAAGGCGCGCCAGAACACAATAATGGCGAATGGTACAATGAACCGTGTATTTTCGAGGATGCCTCAGCTAAAGACCGCTTAAGTCGCTGACAGACATCACCTGAACCCAAAAATGTTAAGCTTTTGTGGTAAATTCGTGTGACATAAGGTGCTGAAAATTGCACACGGTTACACAAGGCAGCTGGCTTAGCCCGAAAGCGTTCTCATCACCAGGAGAGCAATTAATTGATCACCAGCATTCCTGCATAGAAGCGACGTCAAAATCAAATCAAAGGCCTAATAAGATGCGTTGTGTGGTTATCCCTCTTAAAAACAAGAGTACAACACGCACCTTATAATGTAATATAATATCATGTCCGCATATAATAGTTTGCACGTTTGCAGGCCACAAGAAGCGTTCCAGCAACGTGTCAATTTCGCGTCATCACACACATTCCACACATCACTCCACACACCTCCCGAAGTAATAGCGGCTTTCGTAATGGACTACGGTGTGAAATTCGTAAGAACACTTGAAGGTTTTCGGTGTTTGTTTTCTAACGACACATTTTATTGTAGGTTTTAGGTTATATATATGTTGCAGAAGTTGAAAAAAAGTTTGCAAAGATGTACACGTTTGAAAAAGTTTCAGCTGCCTGGCTTTACGCAAAACCATGTGTACATGGGCAGGCACTGCACCGGACCTCTTCCTACCGAAACTTTTCGTAAGTTCTTAAAACATTCATTGGCGTGTCTGACGCAAATGCGACAAATCCAGCTCCAACCCCGGCCATGTCCTTGTTCATAGGTTTACAGTGCGTATAGAGCTTATTTACCAAAACAGGATTAACGATGAATGATTGTTTTATGAATAAACCCGCAAAGCCTGTCTTGCTCCACACAGGACCGATGCAAAGAATAATGGCGCAGCCAGCACGTAACGTCCTGGAACGATCCGCACTGCTTATTACCAAGCCTGGTATTCTCCAAGAATTTGATGTCCTCCAGGCATGGGCTGAAGAAAAATGTCTGTAAGCAGTCTTGCTTGATATGGTAAGCATATTCTTAGCTGGAAGGCGTGGCTTAGATATTGAATATTAGTGGCATTGAATGAAAATATAATTTACCAGCCGTAGAGTTAAGTATTTACTAAATCTTCACGGAAAATTACAGAAACTCTAAAAAAGTATTGTATCTACCATTATGATAGATCTTATCTTAGTTTTCAGACTGTTATATTCGTCACAGAGCCCACATGGTGCCTCGCTGCGATTTATCTCCACCTGCATTTGAGTGCTTTCGATCCAGGTTAGCTGCTTTGCGGTTTTTGAGTTTTGAGAGCTGGTAACGTATAATGCTCCACGAGACATGATCTTCGGTCTGAATGAGTTTCAAGCTATTCCAACTTTCAAGTCAAAAATTATTTAAATATAGGAGAATATTGAGACAGGCGTATCACCTCACAGCACGCAGGGAAGCACCATAGAAGACACCATTTCACCAACACGCACTCCCCGTATATTTGGAACGGACCACATCCAGAAACGGTGATAGAAATGGTGCTCCACGTATCAAAGGCTATCAATTTGGGTTTGGAGTGGCTCCGAAAACATCCATCTCAGCTGCGTTCCGTTACAGCAAGTCATGATATGGTATTATATGCGTTGACCTTGTCACTAAAATACTGTTGTTAGGCTCGGAATGCCACTTGGTCCCGTGGTGGTTGTAGAGTCCAAATAAAATTAATGATTGAGCCCTCTCTCCGTGGTGAGCCTGTATTTTCAAAAAACCTTAGCTGTAAAGTGAAATTTTAATCATGACATTACGTCAGAGTGCTGGCTTACACCCGCATAAGATTTCTTGTTATTCCCAATGAAATTAGTTAGGGTGCCTGGCAATTTATTTGTACTACAAAGTTCTCTTTTTATGGCGAAGACATCTCGGCCTAAAAGTTCCGCCGTGGTTCCGGCGTCAGATGTTATGGACACGCCGCAGTTATAGCTGCCTTTGAAAATCAGACACGCTTCCTGTCCATTCTCTTTCTACTTGCTCACATATTCACTGTTTCAGGTTACGAGATTCTGGAAGCATGTTAGCAAAATCCTTTCTCAAAAACGGCCTTCTAATCAATGGTCATAGCGGTATAAACATTGCTCGCCATGTTTCTGTACCGATCACGTTCGCTGCGGGACGAGGCGATTGGTATTAGATCCGCTGCAGGCCGGGGCCATTGGTAGTCTCCCGGGTGTCGGCACAGAAATGATTCTCGGTTATAAATTCCGGCTCATGTCTGGTTTATCGGTTCGCAGGAAATAGAAGTTCATAATGTGGAGAGAGAGTGATCACATCGACACGTTGTAACCGGCGCTCCGAACGCTGGGGCCCGCCAGCACGAAATGGCTGGGGGAAATCGTAAACATCCGCTGCCAAAGAGCATCACCAGCGGAAGTCCTCTGCAAAGACGAGACTCAAGGAGCCGCGGTTCCAGTATCGTTCTTCAGTTGGACGGATGAAGCCGATTCTTTCGTGTCCGTGTTGGACGAATGAAGTCGGCGTGTCGTGTTGGACGGATGAAGCCGACTTGTCGTGTTGGACGGATGGAGCCGACTTGTCGTGTTGGACGGATGAAGCCGGCTTGTCGTGTTGGGCGGATGGAGCCGACTTGTCGTGTAGGACGGATGAGGCCGACTTGCCGCGTTGGACGGATAAGCCATCGCAAGCATTCTTCCGTGGATAGGGCGGTGCCGGGGTCATGTCAGTATGACGTAGGTCACATTATCACAACATTGTGGCTGGCTGGATGGAGGGCGGTTTGTGCCAGCTCTAGAGCACTCCACCACAGCAAGGATTGTTCCTCAAATGAGGAAGCCCAGTGCACGTGCAACGCGCCACCTGGCGCCGTACTTTTCTGAGCTAGACGTCATCGCACTCACAGAGCTTGCAGCAACTTTTAACATCTACAGCCTGGAGCTGTCTTCTGGAGGTCAATGGGCAGATATTTTTGTTTCACATTTGCTTTGATTTGTACGCGTGGGCCAGCGTGGCCACTGCAGCCCTGTGCCCCAAAACGGTAAACGATGAGCTATTCTTCCACAACCACCATAAATCATTAAAGCAATTCTGTGGCTCCCTTAGTCAGGACGACTTAATTTGTCTTCGGTCACGTTTGGGCTCTGGAATTTCCCAGTCACCACTGAGAGCAAAAGTCGGGCCATGAGAACCAACAGAGCCCGAGCCGATTTCACTCAGCTTCCCTCCCGCAAACACTATCGCTGGCCGGCGGCTTCGCCATCTCATCCGGCCTCTAAAAACATCGGCCAAACGTCCACGGGCTCAGCATTCGGCTTTGGCCAGAAGCAGGCCGAGCCCAGCCTGCGTACGCCGGCGCTGACGGCCGGATCAAGGACACCCCATGAGGACACCAGTGCTTCATCCGGTGGTTTGTCGGAGGCAGACGCGAGCGAGCGGGCAATCCCAGCCCGGCGCCCGCCCCGTGCCAAGGCACACAACAGCCCTGACCGAGCGGTAATCGAGCAGAGCAGGCATCGATTGGGGGCCAGGAAAAACACGGCCGTGTTTTCTCTCGGTCCGTCTTACCGCGAAATAGGCAGAAATCGGGAGTGGTGATGGCGAGATTGTTTGCACAGCAAAGATAGCTGGGTCGGCTTAGGCCGATACGGCGGCCCGACTTCTAATCAGAGTGCCTCTGTCCGCGGCGCGCAACAGCCGGCCTATACGGAGCCGACTGCAGCTGACGGGGCGAAAAACTGGACTCAGAGGCCATGCCCTCCGCGTTAAGGGCAGTTCTGAGGTCTGGCAATTAATCCCTGAGAAAGCGGGATGGCGATTAGGCGCAGAAACAGCTTCCTGTAAGACGTCGTTGAACCTGCTTCAGCCCACCACTGAAGATGTGGTGATTCTGCTGTTTTCCACAAACGTGCAATGTTTGCTTCAGAACTGTTCTGCGACGCAGGCATCTATTACGTGATGTTTATAGCATTCTCGGAGTTTGACTCACCCCAAAAGAATATTGTACTTTCACAGACTTTTCACACAACTATGTATTGCCCGTCTTTATAGTATACTTCTATAGAAGATGGTCTTAAGATATGGAGTACAACTACAACACCAGAACCAGGAGGAATGAAGACGTGTTTTCTGTTAAGCACCGTGTCTAACTTGCGGAGAGGCTTTTCACCGAAACACTTAGTTCATGAAGGAAGATGACGGGCAAAAGATCCAGCTCGAGCATGCTTTATTCTACCATGCTAACAAACATTACAATAGTTTATCAACGCACGACGTTAAACGCTCAAATTCAGGAGGCCTTGGCTGTGGCAAATCAAGGTGGTACAAAATACTCTGATACCTAAACCGTTTCTTTTTATTGCGCTTACATCCGCCAAACCTCAAAGATGTTATTCACCTCGTTGCATTCTCGCCGCAGCATTCCATCTAATTTCAGACTGTAGGCTCATCAACGTAAATAATATTATTATATAATGCGGTAACACCCAACGGCTGCGTCTGGAGCAGCATAATTGGCAGCCCACCCTCTGGCTGGCGGCGGACGCTCAAACCAGCTCCAGCAATGGGATGGCTGTGCAGCGTAAATCGCTTCGGACAGCGATTGCCTCAGTCCATGCCAAGTCAGTAGATGCAACTTATTTAAATCCTAAGGCTATCCCAGAAATTATAAAATAACCTCAAAATGGTCACACCACTCTGATTGGATGCTAACAAGATTAATGATACCCGGACGCGTTCGCGTATGTTCGTACGGACGCTACGCATAACAGTGGCGTGCTCACATAGAAGGCCCCATGGTACGCCGATTTCGTAAGCATCCTTACGATTTTTTGTTGCATACATTTGTATGCATGCTAAATTTTGTATGCTATTTTTTTGTTAACGGCTAAAATTCCAGGCAGGCGCGTATTGTTTTCCCAGAGAGCTACATTGTCAAAGAAGATATCTAACTTGTAACTCCCAAGCGTAATGTGAAATCCTGCACACGCCCCTGTTGTATGCTCACTTAAGTATAGCGGATAGGCGTATCTGACTTAGGACGTTTGTACCGCCGCTCACCAGCGTAGAGAGCCGGCCGTCGACCCGCCGGATAACGTAGACTGTGCCGTAGTGCACCGGAGATTGCGGTACAGTCTACTTCCCAGGTGTCAGTGGTCCGGGCAGGAATATTTCAGACCGCTACGCAGCGTTGACTTGCGGCAAAGGCAGTGTTCTACGGCTGAAGATAGGGATGCAAGCATCAAATGCGCTGAAATCAAATCATTTCTAACCATTGGTTTTTTCAGTGCAAAGGCTGTTCCAGGCAACACAACTTCACCATTTCGTGAATATGCTCCTCAATACGTCATCGCTTGATTCCGTCATGAAACGTTTATATGACGTTAGGGTGGCTGCCAAACTGGCTGTACAAAATCACCACCGTAGCTGGACGGGCTGACTCACTCGCAGCACTTCAACTCGTCGAGAGATGCCCTTCAAATTTATGTGTTGCTGGCAGAACACAAATATAGTTATGTGCGTGTATTTTGGCCCTACCTCATAATATTCTTGCGTAGCTGTCCGCGATTATAAAAAAACACGACAGAAAGCATGCAAAACAAAACAAATGTATTATTTCCTCGCATTAACGTGCTCTATTATGGCTTCATTCTTAAATTATTCGATTTCCAGTCTTATTTCCGTCATAACTCGTACCATCGCCCAACTTTCCGTGTAAAGCAGTACAAAACGTGATTCGTGTTCGAAAGTTGCACTGAACACATGTCATTGGTTGAGAGCCATTTAAAGTCCGGTCATGCCAGAAATCGTGCTGACGTACGCCAGACATGAATGATTCGAGGTCATATTTGTCCTAGCCTTCAGCACTACATGACCAATTGCATGGTAGTATTTGCGTGACTTTTCTGTGCGTCATACATTCCTGGGTGACCTTGAAATATTCCGCACAAGTTCGTAGGCGTCAAGTTAAGCACCAGAGGATTTGAAGCCTTAAAAAGGTCAGGTCTTTTAACTACACTGGGTGATTTTCAAAATGACTGTCTCAGTTCAAAACCCTATACGAATGTACAACACTCCCTGCAATATGTCGTCTGTTGTAATTAGAAGACTTTACGAGCTGCATAGAACCATAGGTAACCATGTGGAATGGGCGACGGGTTGGATTAGATGCACATTTGGAGCAATTGCGGGCATGGTACGGGTACAAGTAAAATGCTTACAAAAAGTTCAGCAGATGGAGGAAACACGACGCACTGCGACTGTTTGCGCTTATTTGAGTGTTAAGTACTTACACTTACATTACTTTAACAATTATCAACGCAGAATAGCAGTTTGGATGTAAATTGGAAAACTTCTCCTTACTTTAGGACTTCAGTGCTGGGAAATCGCAAACGCATGGCTAACAGGTATGTGCAACTTATTAGGAATAGCTTAAGGTGGGGATCGGTACAGCCCCATAAAGAGCGGATGAATTGGATACGAAAACTTTGCCCGTAAAGATGTCTAGTTGTGATATGTTCGCGACATTATTACTTCTCAGACACATAAGTTGTGTTTCGAGGACTTTCGAACTTCTGAATGCCCTAAGAAAGATTCCCGAGCAACTACCGCAAAACACGGTGCCTGAAAATGAGTTCCTGTCTCATGCTATACTCCCTGTGCACTACGTTGAGCCAGCTCCACGGCATTCCACTCCGGTTCAATGAAAATATGCGTGGAGAAAGACACGCACAACGTATAAGTGTTGTAGTAAGTAAAACACTCAACGCGTGGCCGGGAGTCGGTGCTGCTGTCCGTAGCCGTTCCCCTGTCCCTCTCTCTTACGCCGGTCCCATCACAGCCCGCCCTCTCACGCCCGTCCCATCACGTCCCGCCCTCTCACGCCCGTCTCCTCACGCCCCGCCCTCTCACGCCCGTCCCACCACGGCCCGCCCTCTTACGTCCGTCTCCTCACGCCCCGCCCTTCACGCCCGTCCTTCACGCCGTCCCATCACGTCCCGCCCTCCCACGCCCGTCTTCTCACGCCACGTCCCTTACGCCGGTCCCATCACGGCCCGCCCTTCTCACGCCCGTCCGATCATGTCCCGCCCTCTCACGCCCGTCTTCTCACGCCACGTCCCGCCCTCTTACGTCCGTCTCCTCACGCCCCATCATCCACGCCCGTTCCATCACGCCCGCCACCCATGGCCGACACCGCCGCGCACGCTTCTACAGGTCAGCCGCGAGTTCGCTTACGAACAGCTGACAACCTGCACGCGTGCGACATTTAGCAAAATGTTTAATGTTGATATGCGTTGCCGAGCAATCGGGACTGGCGGATAATGAAAACACACGTTTAATCCCACACATATTGTGACTGGTAGTCACCTCGATCTCTCTCATCCAAACCTGTCGTTTCAAAAAACGGTCAACGTAACTTGGCGTGGCTATATGATTGCGGGGCGAGGTGAGAAAGAACCAAGCATACGTCCACCAGAGAAGAGACATTTGTCGGTGATGAGCATAGACGCTGAAATCTCAACAGCTCCCCGGCCCTGTTCCGGACCATCGCGCCACAGTCGCGCGCCGAATCAGCGTCGGCTGGTGCCGCAGGGACTGACAATGGAGGCTGGCTCCCTGCGGAGGCCACGGCGGTCTCCAGGGCCGCTGCACGAGCCTCTGCGTTCAGCGAGCGGGCGACTGATGCCCGTGCGCGCCACACGGCGCCACAAGGCCGTGCTCTAATGCTCATCACGCTCTGAAGGGTAGCAGTTAACCGACTCAGCGTTGGTCTATAGGGAGGTGGGCCGCCTGCCGCGTCGAGCCGCGCCGCGGCCGCGTCCCGCTTGCTGGAGCGCGACGCGCCGGCTCTTCAGCCGGCACTCACGCGTCGCGTCCGGCGACCGCCCGCGGACGGGTCCGAGACGAGGGCGCCACCGCTTTTAGATCAATTAGCGGCGCTAATCGGGCGGGCGGCGCGGTGGGTCGGGCGGCGGCCGGCCGACCGGCCGAGGGCGCTGACAGCGATTGGACCGGACGCTGACGCCAAGGCCGCCGGCGCTCCACTCACGCAGCGGTACTCCCGGCATGAGTGATCGGCCACGCCGGCACTCCCCGCATGAGTGATCAGGCGTGCCGCCCGGCCAGCTTCCCCTCCACAGAGCAGAGGGCGAGCTGGCCGGTACCGGTCAGCTCGCCCCCTGCGAGCTGGCCGGTACCGAGCCTTCTCCCGAGGGGGTGTCAGCCGGCGCCAGCCCCGCCACACAGAGAGGAGGCCGGTCACCTGACGTCAGCCACTCTGACGAGAGAGGCGGCCACTCAGTCTTCCGACAGAAAAGGGCGGTCGTCCGGCACAGCCCTCTGCGCAGATCGACGGTCATACAGTCTCCATCAGTCTGTAGAAGACGGTGATCACTAGGCACCAGTCTCCAGCGGCCCAAATATTGTAAAAGACTGCGGGTCTGTGCCACAGTCAGACAACCTAGCCGTACCACAAACGAGTTTTTTCGAGCAATTCAGCCCTTTTTATTTTGACAAACGGAATTTTTCAGTTTGGGATTTTTGCATCGTATACCAAATAGTTATCTTTATTTCAACGCCATGAAAGTCGTAAGGGCTAAAAACACGGTAAGGTATTGGGTGATTTATATCTTTTTCCAAAAGTTTCGTAATGTTCCAGCAAAAGGGATGGAAGAGGCAAGCCAGCATGGTTGAGGGGGGGGGGGGGGGGCAAGTCAACAGTGGGAGAAGGCACTCACAACAGAGCACGAACAAACACACCTGGCAGTCGCTGTACAGAGAACGGCGGGCACCCTGCACCAGACCACCTCCAGACAGCGCAGCTACCAGGAACCAACTCATCTATAGACAAGATCGACGTCGGAAGGCGCCCGCTCTCAGAGAAGAGTAATCATTTGGCGCCAGGCTTTCTACGTCAGGAGGCGGTCACTCAGAGACGAGCAATCACCTGGCACCAGACTGTCTACGTCAGAATGCGGTCACTCAGAGAAGAGCCATCACCCGGCACCAGGCTATCTACGTCAGAAGGTGGTCACTCAGGGAAGATCAGCCACCCGGCACCAGACTATCTGCGTCAGAAGGCGCTCACTCAGGGAAGATCAGCCACCCGGCACCAGGCTATCTGCATCAGAAGGCAGACACTCAGGGAAGATCAGCCACCTGACACCAGGCTATCTGCATCAGAAGGCAGACACTCAGGGAAGATCAGCCACCCGGCACCAGGCTATCTGCGTCAGAAGGCACTCACTCAGGGAAGATCAGCCACCTGACACCAGGCTATCTGCGTCAGAAGGCACTCACTCAGGGAAGATCAGCCACCCGGCACCAGGCTATCTGCGTCAGAAGGCGCTCACTCAGGGAAGATCAGCCACCTGACACCAGGCTATCTGCATTAGAAGGTGGACACTCAGGGAAGATCAGCCACCTGACACCAGGCTATCTGCATTAGAAGGTGGACACTCAGGGAAGATCAGCCACCTGACACCAGGCTATCTA
>NW_023596921.1:35888062-35912178 GCF_011947565.3 Pollicipes pollicipes
TTCGTGAGGGTAGATACCATTGGATAGCTAGGTGGAAAACAACGCATAAGCCTTAGGATGTTGTGTGGAGTAAATCTTGCTGTGTGTCGAGAAAAATAGTAATGTCAAACTTCCCATATCATTGCCGAGTAATTTTCGCATGTTTTCTCATTGAACTAACAGATACAAGTAGTCGACATCGCAACAAAGCAAGCCGTGATCCACCAATGACCACGTCATTGCACAACACATTCGTTTTAAATGACAAAAGTTCGAGCAAACCTCGAAAGCAGACTGGTATATTGGCAGAATATCATTGTAAGAGGAGAAAAAGTGGCGTTTTAAATCCACGTCTGTGCGTAGTGAAACGGGTCAAGTAGAGAAACGTTTTCATTTTACACCCCACGCAGCCAAAGCATTCCAATTCCCTCACCTGGTTAGGGCGTCACGGATCCCTCCACCCCCCCCCCCCCCCCCCCTCTCCAAGAGCATCAGGTCACTGCACGCCGTGACGAGCGCTCTCAGCGGTCAGAGGCGTGCCGGGGGTCGCCCCGGGCGAGGCGACGCGTCAGCGCCCTGACCTCGTTACCAGTCCGGCCAGTGCTGCGGCGATCCATCAGCAGCGCCGCTGCAGCTGCGAGCGCCGATTGATGGCCGCCGGCCGGCCAGCGCCCTGAGCACCAAGCGATTTGAGATATCGCCGGCCGCGTTCATTTAGCTCGGACCGCAATCCACGGCCGCCCAGTCATTTGTACTTGCGCCAATTTTCAGCTGTCTATAGCGCGGCCAAAGTCAGTCATCAATTGCGCCGCCCGGCTTAATTGGAAACGTGATGCGGGTGGGGAATCTCGACGGAAATTCTGATGCGGCTTTGGCTTGCATGTCCTCACAGTCCGGCCTGGTGGGGCAGAGTGTGGGAACTGGGAGTGAATTCAGTGTCGAGTTCCGCCGTGTCCTCTCCAACTTTCAAACCTACAAGTACATGTTATGATCATGTCTGAACGGGTCACTACTGTTCTCGGCCATTGACAAGGAAGGGAAACTGTTTTACGTAGGCGGTGCCCTGTTTTATGCTATAGATATAGATATAATTCGACTACAGCAGTAGTTTATTTGTAGGATATAAATTCACTGCGATGACAGGTCACAGCGATGCTTGTGCCTAAAACGCCTCAAAAGGCGGACGCCGGGCGAGGGGCCAGACGGCTAGTCGATCTCAACGGGACCACCAGCAGCTCTGTGCATCTGAACACGCCGTGTCAGTTGTCAGCTTTTTCATGACAGGACCCCACCCGTCTTTGTCCCGCGCCGCTGCAGAGAGAAATGTTGAGTAAACCCATGATTGCCCTTTGCTCACAGAATGTCCACTAAAGGATAAAATTGTTAACTTTAATTGTAGCTTAAATGCCGATTAACTGCATATGAAATATCTATGGTGTACATGCCAACTGCCGACGGATCACCAGCTTTTCCGACACGTTGACTAAAAGAGGGATCAAATAGCGGCCGTATGCATGAATAACCATATATCTATATGATAATCTGGTGTAACTTGACAGTTGGCACGCGTGTACCATTTGTACTAGTGAAAGGAAAGCGTGATGGATCAAAAAGCGCAGAACGCACGAATAACCATATATAAGCACACAACACACACACACTCACACACACACACACACACACACACACACACACACACACACACACACACACACACACACACACACACACACACACACACACACACACACACACACACACACACACACACACACACACACACACACACACACACCACACACACACACACACACACACACACACACACACACATAAATTAATATATATATATATATATATAGATATATATATATATATGGTGTGTGTGTGTGTGTGTGTGTGTGTGGTGGTGTGTGTGGAAAGTCTGGGCAGCTTGACAGTCGTTGCAGTCTTTGCTAGTTGCACTAGTGACGATATGAAATCAGATCCAGTTTTCCAGACACGCAACGTTTTTTTTTTACTGTAACCACCGCTTGAAATGGAGTACTCGAAAACGGAGCTGGAAGCAAATAAAAAAGGCCAGGGATCCACGGTGCGTGTGTCGGGAAATGCACAGGTTAGCAGAGTTCGCAGGGGTCTCAAATTACGACCAGGTCTGACAGCTGGTGCCCATCTCTTATGCTGAGAGCCATATGCGTCTTCGAATCTAAACTTACGTGCAGCCTGACTTACGCGCTTTGGATTTTTCAGCTTAGACTCCGAGCATCGTGTGCTTGTAGCGATGTGACACATTTACAACACTTTCCACTTCAGTTTAACTGTACCTAACGAGCGTGCTATCCCAGCCTGAATACATCAGGCGCGAGTGCAATGTATTGTTTGCAGTCTGGCTTATGAGCTCAACGCAGAATGTACACACAATCCATTTTAGTTTATAGTGTACCCACACTCAGTTGGAGCTGATTCTCCGCCATCAAAATGCCGTCAATTTACGGAGAACTTTCCGGCCGTTTCTCGGCGTAGTTTTGCGAGCGCAACGCACTCGAAGACTCCTCCGCTCAGCGGTCCTGCGGCGCGGGCCGCCGACGGCAGTTAACGTATTCGGTTCACGCGTCTTGGCCACTGTATGTATGCGCCGGCACTCCGCATAGGGTGTTAGAGTAATGCATTCGCGCTATTTTGACTGCGAAATATTCCGGACATGACGCGTCATCTTGCAGTAATTTACACAGGGGACACGATGTCATATTTCAGAGGAGGCGGACGGTGCTCGTCGCGCTCACCGCCGCTGCGCTGGTTCGGGGCAGGGGCGAGACGCGTCGACTCCTCGTGTTCGGCGCCGCTCATGCTGCTCCACCTCCAGTCAGCAGAGTGCGGGCGGAATCTGATGACGAAACCGTGTTTGGTGCTGGGTTGGCAGGTATTTGTGTTCTTCACAATGTAGAAGCATTGTGCATTGAGCGAGCAGTTTATCACTGAAAGTGAGCGCCAATAATGGGGCCGGCATTACTCGCAGCTCAAGCTCGTCACTCGGGATTAAATCATTGTTTTAAAGCGCCTTGCCGCTGGAAATCCGAAACCTCGCTGTATACCAGCCGCCGGCACAGATACTCGACCGGATACGAATGCTATCAGCAAATGCTTATCGAGCAGCTCACGCAATGGCCGGAGTGACGGCCACATCTTCTTAATCTCAACGCCACGCTTGTCAGTACCGCAACGAATGCCGCTGAGCTATAGCACCAACCCAGGCAGCGCCTCCTGCTGGCGCGATGAAAGCCTCGGTCGACACCGGAAGTAGGCCTGTTCCGCCCGAGGTGCGGCGCGCGGCAGCGTCGCAATCTGCGGCGGATCCGTTTGATCTGACATTCAAATGTAACACGTCACGCGGGATCATCTCGCGTCGCGACTTCCCATGTTCCCGATCAGTTTGACGTTTCAATATGCGCCGGGCCGGCGGTGGCGGCGCCGCCTAATCCTCCGATCAGTCGCATGGGCGCGGCGGGTACGCGGCTCCGGTCGTCCGGCGCCGCCTAATCCTCCGATCAGTCGCATAGGGCGGCGGGCAACGCGGCACCTAGTTGTCCGGCGGGCCGGCCCTTCGCCCGAAGGGCGGGCACGGCTCCAGTCGTCCGGGCCTTGCCCAGAGCGGGGGCATGCGGCCCTATTTAACCGGCGGGTCTTCGCCCGGGAGCGGCGGGCACGAGGCTCAGTCATCCGGCGCCTTCCGGACCGGAGCGGCGGGCACGCGGTCGTAGTCGTCCGGCGGCCCTTCGCCCGGAGCGGCGGGCACGCGGCCCTAGTCGTCCGGCGGCCCCCCCCCGCCCCGCTCGGCGCACGACCCGTCTCACCATCACCCGTCACAGTTTTATGTGGCTGACCTAATGAGATGGCGACTGTGTGAGTGCGCCGACGGGCATGATCGGCGGCTGGCCCTGCTGTGGGCGTGCCGTTGGGGGATGAGCCACCGGTATGGTCGCGGTTCGCCTCGCCTGCAGCTACCGTCGAAAAGTCTGTTGCAAGAAGAATTGTGTGCATACAAACTAATCAAATTAGAAAACATAGCCTTTACTAAGCCGTCAAGTCTCAGTTACAGCCCTTTCTAAGCCGGAGTCCCGAGTGTACAGATGAACCTGCGCTTCGACGGACTTAGATCGTGTGTTGGCAGTCAGAGAATTCTAGTAACATGACGTTACGCTATGCATGCGAGATCATGCAGTCTAGTACTTTCGCGTCAGTTTCCGACATTTGCAGGCAAGCGGTAGAGTTCTAAGCGCTCACGCATCGCATACCAGCTGACGTATCAGTGTTGGACTTTTGGTTTTCGGCCTTAGTTTGGTGAGTCAAATTTGACGCCCCCTCCCCCGTCAGAGCCAGGGTGAAATAAAGCGGTCTGCCCGTGAACGTTTGTCCCAATTTAGCGGTGTGCAGGTAAGCCAGAGTCGGCTATGCTGCACGTTCTTCCCCTAAAGGTCACGGCAAAAATAAATGCTTCCCTGCTAGCCTCACATCGGGCGCTCCGTCAGCACGTGTGTGGTCACAAATTGCAGCAGACAGTGATGCTGAAGAAGATCGAACGCGGCTCATAAAGCACTCGATCCCTATCAAATACAACATGTGCCCCTGCCCGTGCATGCTTGGGACTTCAAAACGTAATGTAAATGCAAAAAATTATTGCATCGAGGTGCCGGTCGATTTTGAGGTTCGTGCCTATCCGGCACGATGCAGATGTAATTGCCCTTTTGATAGCCGCGAGTGTGCGGTGTTGTAAGCCGGGGTTTTTATATCGAAATGTTGACCAAGGTGTCTATGGGTGCTCAGAAACTAGTTCTATACACTTTACGGAAGTGACGTCGATGATCCCGAATCCCGCATACAAAACAAGCTTGCTCTGACCTGGACCGGATGGTTCGCACTGCACCAAAGCGACGCGTCAGCCGCGTACCGATGCCAAGGCCACTCAGGCATCGATCATAGGACCACAGGTGAAAAAGCGCGTTTTGGTCGCCGACAAAACCCTACCGGCATAACTGACACTAGCGGCGTAACCCAATGTCATATGATATGAAATGTCAATGATGTGTTTTCCTAGCAGCACAATCAGGTTCTGGCCTCAGCTGGCAATCACTGAAAGACTCATCGCCGCAGTGATCAACATCCAGCTTTAGCTGGCAATCACTGAAAGACTCGTCGCCGCAGTGATCAACATCTAGCCTTAGCTGGCAATCACTGAAAGACTCATCGCCGCAGTGATCAACACAGTCTACGCATAACCGAAACTCTTACGCATACAATGTCGTTCGACTAAAGTCGGGGCAAACGACAGGATCAGGATGATGTCTACTGCCGCTAGGAAAACAAGCACACAGGCATTTTTATCTGGTTGGTAGGTACTTCTTGGTGGTAAGTCCACGCATCCGATAACATTTATAAACGCATAGCAATCTTTACAGTGATAGTCATGTTCACAGGTGACGAGTCACAGCCTGCTACCTGGTAGGGAGCTTATTCAACTGCAACAATTTCGTAGTGGTCATATGGTGTGCCCTCCCCCCCCCCCACCCTTATACGTGTCCTTTTCTGCACAGCAACAAAAAATAATCCATTAATTCTTGCAGTGATGGAGCAGAGTGGAGAGTTGTGGAGAGTGAAGAGTTGAGTGGAGAGAGTAGAGACTACATGCACCTAAGAGTCCTCCGCTGCCGAGTCTGACCTGCGCCACAGCTTCCCTTCCGAGCATAGAAGGCCACCCGGGCAGTGCTCCCGCCATAACGCACACATATAACGCACATGAACGCACACCATACGCTGCTGTCTTATAAACGACAAGATTGCAATTGCAGTGACAGCCATGATGGTTCCTGGGATCCAGGATGACGTGTGAGTGAGTGAAGGCCTGATCTTGGCGTGTGTCAGATCACATTATGCACTTACTAAAGTACGCTCCTATGTGGAGAGCTGCGTGTTGCCATTTCAGCCATATCACAGGTGCTCTGATTCTTTGTTTCTTGGACTCTTGTCCAAGAAAGTATATATATATATATATATATATATATATATATATATATATATATATACTTGAAGCCCATGTGTATTGGAAGAAACGCATTGTCGCTTATCTATCATTGTTCTCACAAATGAAATATTTGAACTGCAGTGACAGTCATGACGGATCTTGGCGTTACTGCGGATGGCCTGAAGTTACCGCGCATGTCGTGTAATACGCAACGCAACCACATCTCGCAAGATTTGAGAACCCTTCACACGCTGCGCGCTAGATCTTGTACTACCTGACCGCGCTGTACCGCGCACCTGAACACGCATTTGAGTCCTCCCCCAGCCATAGGCCCTCAAAGTTTCACACCATACCTCCATCAGATCATTTCATCAGAAAACATGAGTGGAGCAAAGGAACGGTTTTGCTGAGCCGCCATTCTTCTTGGAGGCAGACACCACATGCCGCCTGCCGCGCTCTGGAGAAATCTGAGCCGCATATGGCGGCACGGGCCTGTAGACGTTAGCCGGTTTAATGCAAAAGTTGCCGCCATCTCCTCCATCATGAGCTGGTGGGCCGAGGGCGACGACAGACTCACCGCGGCCGCCATTATTCACTGGGCGGCGGTGACGCTAATGCGGTCCTCGGGCCATCTATCCTAGTTATCCCGGCCGGGTGTATTCCCCAAAGTGGCCGCCGAGTTATAACTGCCGCAGCCGCCGCCGCAAAAATGGATTGGCCGCCGCGGCGCGCCGCCCCGCGCCATGCGAACTGCGCACTCGGGCAGCTGGGGCGCGCATCATGCGCTACCCTGCACCGCTACAGCACGTGGGACGCCGGTAAGCCCTCCAAAGCTGGGTTGCTCCGGCCAGCAGGAGCAGACATAACGGCCGTTTCCCACGCTCTTTATTCGAGTATTACGACACGGCGAGAAGTTCGTGGGACTTTTAACAGTTTTTTTGCGGGAGTTGAACGTTGCCCAAACATTTAGAAACGCGGTCTGAGCTCTGAGGAAGTTCCACGCATTCGGCAGCGGGAGGTGGAGCGAGCGGGAGGGCTTCAACTCGTTAGATTTCACGCAGGTCAACGCAAACATGTCACCATCACGAGTCTCACTCTCCAAAGAGTCCATGTGGATACAGATTCCTGATGCCTAAGTACTCCCCCCCCCCTCTCATTTCAGTGCTATGCGGTTGTGGCAGATGCTATTGTGTCATGCTTTTATCATCGGTTTGGATATGATATCTTCATTTATTTTCAAAATCAGAAAGCCGGGATGCAGTTTTTGAAATTATCAGCGGAATGTGCGTTGCGGAATACCGTTATTTACGGAACGACTTTGACTTTTGGTATATGGAAAATGCGGCGCAGTAGTGAAAATTGCGTTGCGCCAATATTCGACGTACTTATAACCCCAATATCACGTTACGAAGGTCATGCCATGGTATAGTCAGGCGGCGACCTGAGCTGTCCTGATGGCACGACACACGAGTCAGCAGACGACAGGTCAAGTCGGCGGGGCTCAGGCCGCTGCAGGTCTGTTGTCAATATGAGAGGGTGGGCTACCTCACCGGCGCCGCTGCGTCATCTTGATCCGAGGGGCGCATTCACCAGCTATACACCCCAGCCAAACGTGAATGGGAGTCATTTCACTGTTAATGGGCAATGGTATTACGACAGTAATAGGTTTCTGGGGAGCGCCTCGTCGGGATGTTCCGAATAGGGCACTTAATTATTTTTCTTTATATTTTTTAGAAAATAAGTTCAGTGCTAAGAAGCGGATTGAAAAGCTGATGAAGAAGCCGAAGTTGAACGATGAAGATTGGAAACTGATGAAGAAGCTGAGGCTGAACGATGAAGCTGATCAATTACAAAACGAGATAGGGCGCCGCAGCACGGTCAGTAATGCCTCCTTGCGTTCCATTGAAAAGCGCAACACGGTCAGTAATGCCTCTTTGCGTTCCATTGAGAAGCAAATCCGGCGGAGACGGGACTGAAACCAAACGCCGGATTGAGGTTATAGCGGTGAGCTTACAGAGTGTCCGAAATGACTGTTTATCGCTGCTGCGCTAAAACAAAATAAATTACACAACAAATGATGCGCATATATTCGTCTACATCGCATGTTCAACACTGCGGCCGGAGTTGAGAATATTCAGCACATTCCTCTGTGGCGACTTTCCAGCGCTTCATAGCAGTATTTACACTACAGCTCTCCCTTTTCGCCTTCGAAGTTGCGCATTTGAGCTCCGTGTCCTACTCTGCCTGCCTAGCCGGCGTGGGCACCGCTAAGGCCGGCGCCAACACAGCCAGACCGAAATCAGTTCCGCGAGATTTATATGTGTTCGCGGTCGGTCAATCGCAGCAAGGGCGGGACACTGAAGGTCGCCAGCGGGTCAGAGGCCGCAGGGGGCTGACCCCCGTCGTTGTGGGATAATCAACGTCACCTCTTCAAGCCAGGGATCGCAGCGGACTGAGTTCTACATCCGCCAGGTCTTGGTAAAGTTATCTCAGGGTCAGGGGTCACGGCGGCATTACGTTTGCCGCCACCAAATCTCGTAGGTCACGATGTCCTGACCCCAAAGACTGCCAGGACGTGATGACGTCATCTCTGGGTCATAAGGATCGCTGGCGTCGACTCCTTCATCTGAGGGCCGGAAAACGGCGGGTCTCTGCGTGATGAAAGCGCCTCTCCACTGGGGATATTTGTGCAATGTGTTGGGGGTAGACCAGACCAGGGTGAAAAAGTGTCTTTTCTTTCACCGACGATATTTAGAACAGGCTAAATTTGTCTCCTGGAGCACATCCGTCACCAATAGTCACAACGCAACTCCAAAAGCAATAAACCGCACGAAACGAAAATAAATCAAGTGCAATGCATCATACAAATCCCACATATTTTCGTTCCGGAAGGTTCAGTTGCAGTAAAGCCTCATTTACTGGTGACGCCAAAAGTCCCGGTGGCAAGGGCGTCGGTCTTCGTGTGGGAATGACCGGTGTGGTCTGTCAGCACGTCGGTTCGGTTCAAACCTAAGACGTCGCGTGCACGGAGATAGGCGCGAGCAGGTTTGGTCATCGGCCGCATCACGGCCATAACTGCACTATCTCACGACACACTAGGGCAATACCAGTGTTCGAGAAAGAGCTCTCGCAGGGTTTGATCCATTCATAAGAAATACTATACACCGCTTTGCTATCAGTTGGACACTCTCTTTGATGTTACAAACTGTCTTACTTTGGGTTAAGAATTGCTATATTTTTTCACATGACAGCTATTTTCCTTGAAATTTCACAGTTTTCCATGATGCCTCGAATTCAAACCTCCAGAATTTACAATCTGCGCCTGAGTAGTATCTACTTCTCAGTGTGAAATCACCAACCACAAATCCAACACCGTATAACCTATTTCACGGCCCGGGTTACAGGGTGGGGAATCAATGTCTGCGTATCGAGCCGTGCTCAGCGGAATTGGCTGATGATTTCAGATTTCGGGCACCGCGACTGTATCGTTACATGACGACCTGGTTTATTGTTTAGAACAATTCTGACTTCAGTGCCACTCATGGAACGGAGCCGGACTTTTTAAAGAAAAGTGGCGTTTGGACAGTCATATCATACCAGCCCGTAGTATTTACCTGTTAACCTGCTATGGACAAAGTCACGTACAGCTCATCATATGTTCTCGCCATGGACCTAGAACCTAATAACCACAATCACGAGCTCGTAAATTAGAGCAAGGCGTGAAATTCTGGTTGCCTTAACCCGCACCGTGTCGTTATAATATTCTGCATGTAAACAGAACGTGCGGCGCCAGCACCTCATTGCAGCGTCGGTGAGTCGACCACTGGAGCGTCACTGTTCCGAATACTGGGACTGTCGAATGTCCGGCAAGGGAGGGGCCGTATATCCGGCGCAGAAGGGGTGGTGTGCCCGAGACAGGGCCGCCCGACGGGCACAGGAATTCGCCGGCCGCGTGCTGGCACTTGAGGGGCTATTCGACGCAAGAGCAGCCGTTTAGCTCTAGGGCGGCCGTGGAGAGGCCGCGTGTCCGACGCAGGAGCGGCCGTCAAGCACTGGAGTGGGCGCACCCTCGGCACTGGAGCATGTCTGGCACATGAGAGGCAGCATGTCCGGTACAGGAGAGGCTGCGTGTCCGGCACAGGAAATACCGTGCAACACTGGAGTGGGCGCGCGGCCAGCGTTGAAGTGGGCGCACGTTCGGTTTTGGAGCGGCCGCGTGTCCGGCACAGCAGAGGCTGCAAGTCTGACGCAGGGCTGGAAAGCGCTGACACCGGGCTGCGGAGCGCTTGACCTTCGCCGTGATTCGCTGTTTTTCATGGCGCAGACTGGTGGGGGGAGGGGGGTCGATGCGACGCCTAGAGTTTCCAAACTAAGAAAGATAAGCCCTCGCGAAAGAAAGAAAACTGCTGGATGGGCCTCAACAGCATTTTGCGATCGGTAATGCGTTTTATGCTACTAGGTAAGTAATTGACCCGATCAGACCACGTCAAAGGTCAAATTTCCCGAAAATCTAACATTTTCAAACATCATGCCTTAAGACACGGAACAGCATTCGTAGTGACCCGGCGTAGAAACAGGCGAATTTTTACACATATTTATGGTGTAGGGATCTGTTAATGTAGCGGTTGTCAGCAGGTCGCGCGCTCTCTGCAGAACCGTCAGCCGCAGCCCGTCACCGGCGCCAGCCGTGGATCGCCGTGCAGTGGTCCTGAAATACAGTAGCTTCTTCAGAAACCAGAACTGCTAGCGGCACGTTTTTTACGTTAAGACAAGTTCAGTGGGTACCCAAGAGGGCACCGCATGGTTGGGCACGATGGTGTGACATGCCTGAGAGGCATCCTCCAAAAATCTTAGGGGGTCGCGTGCCAAGCTGACCGTTGTTTGAGAACGTTGAAGATTGTGCGCAGTTCGCCGGCTCCATATCTCGAGCGCATCCGCGAGACTCACCTCATCGCGGACCCAAAGTCAGGTCAGCAGCTGCTGCAGACTCGCCCTCCGGCCAGATCCTGATTCGTTTCTGCTGACACAGGGGCTGGTGCACACATTTTATGTCAAGTTCGTAGGCTGACACTCTACTGGGGACTGGGTCGTGGCAGTTTCAAGCATGGAAATGAGGCTGCTGACTATGGCTGCCAACAGGGCAGTGCAAACTATTTTGCACGGTCTACTTAAAGGTCGCTCAGGCATGTATGACGTCATAGGCACATCACGCGAGTTCCACCATTTAAATGGCCATTTAGCGCTCAAGGTCACGAGCCACGTCTTGCGCCACATAACACAGGAATTTGGGCAATGGTACCACTTATGATGGAACTCAGGCTGGAGTTTGAATAAACATAAGCCAGCGCCTTAACTGAGTGTGTAAATGCTAGTAAGAAATATAAAACTATTGAAAAATATACAAGAACACCACAAGAAGGCCAAAACACGCACACATAACGATGTGCGGGCTCCACAAACACGCACCAGTTAACAAGCCACCTCTCGGCGGGTTGAACTACTACGTGCGAGCCCGTCCGTTACAGTGGGGTCCGCATGACCAATAGGGTAGCGATATTTAAATAACGTTTCTGTTGCGTCATGCATGCCTGACTTGCCTTGAAAAGTTCTGCACGGAAAATTGTCCACACCTTTGCGTTCACGTAGCTCAGAAATCAGAGGAGCTTAGATCTTGCAAAGGGAATGATCGTGAACTGCTCAGAATGATATTCAAGATGGCTATTTTAGTTTAAATTACTATACAGATATGAAACGCTTCCATTTTAGCTGGAGCTTTTTTTTAGAAAACTGTCCAAAGGTTTCCGAAATTCGTCTTAAAGAGTGTTTACATTTTTATTTGGTGCTCTGAACTGAAATAGCCATGCTAAAGATCACTCCATGCAGTTCACAGCCCTGCCCCTTTTAAGACCTAAAGTCTTCTAGTTTTTGAGCTACATACCCACGAAGATGTGCAGACTTTTTTGGGAAGGCTATTTCAAGGTCACTCAGACATCCGTGACATCATAATAAGGTCAAACGGATTCAACCATTGCATTAGTCATGCGGCGAGCGAGGCCAAGAAAATGCGATTGCCAAGATGTTCATATCTGGCGTTTGTGATGGTGATTTCCAGATGAAAGGACCGTCAACTGGCTCTCAATCAATGTTGCGCAAGGTGCGGTGACGTAACCAAATAATGACGTATTTAGGAGCGTGTCTGCTGAACAAAGAAATCATGTTGTCTATGAGAGTCATTCCACTTAAAAGTATACCAATAACTATGTGTTAGCTTGCTATCATATTTAATGCTTGCTTCCATATCTTCAAATATGAAACATTCCCCCCAAAAGTGAAAAAGATACTGTTCAATTGTGTTTAAAACTTATTGACCTATCGAACCGTGTTCAGGTTGCCGATTATTTCTGTTCGGCCTCGACATGACATGGGGTCATGAACCCGCCTATCCCAGTCAGTTCTAAGGTCGTGCGGAGTCTGGCTGGCGTGAGGTTACGACGACCTGTTTTGTCACGTTGAACTAGCTATTGACCTAAAAATGTACAAATAGAACTCCGCTGAACTGAATCCCATGAGGCCCTCGACTTGTATCTATTCAATTTCCGGAGCCTGATGACTCAAGTTCGTAAGGGGATCACCAAAGGCGGGACTTCATTCTGGCAGATCACGTGTTTTTAACAGCCGACGGCGCGCCGTCGAGCACCCGTAAAGCGAGCGCCTCCGTCCTGCGGCGGCGGCGCCCCGCCGGCCCAAGCGACAACTCGCGGCGGCCAAGCGACAACTCGCGGCGGCCAAGCGACAACTCGCGGCGGCCAAGCGACAACTCGCGGCGGCCAAGCGACAACTCGCGGCGGCCAAGCGACAACTCGCGGCGGCCAAGCGACAACTCGCGGCGGCCAAGCGACAACTCGCGGCGGCCAAGCGACAACTCGCGGCGGCCAAGCGACAACTCGCGGCGGCCAAGCGACAACTCGCGGCGGCCAAGCGACAACTCGCGGCGGCCAAGCGACAACTCGCGGCGGCCAAGCGACAACTCGCGGCAGTCCTCCTGAGGCGGCCACCTGCAGTAGCTCTGTGAGACCCGCTCGAACAGGCGCTGATTACCGCGAAGGGAACGAACCCGGTCAAGTTTGCACAGCGACGTCGGACCCACGCGGACTAACCGCCGACATCCTGCAACTGCCTTTGGGCGATGCACGGGCACGGCTGTCAGCGTCGCACGATGCTGTCAAGGATTCAGATGGAAGCTGAAGCGTGTTCCAAAAGTCGGGAACCGTGGCAGCGGGTATGTTGACGCCTGGTTATCGACCTTCCTCCGCCAAACCTTGGCCAAACTAACGTTGGCACGGGTTTGCGATGCTTGTTAAATGCATGCTTAGAAATATGATGTACAAAGTGGCATGCACGTTTTTTTCAGGCCGACAGGTCGAGTCACGCACGCGAGTGCAAGCGCCCCATTAGGTGCTGTTTTAACGAACATCTGTGGAACGCCCGCCTAGGAAAACGACACCGCCTATGCCATGACAATGGGGAAGCATGTGGCGTAATGGCATGTGAATGCTCTTAATCTGAAATGAACGCTAACCTTCAAATCGAATTCCTCCAGGCGAATCGAGAAAGCGCCAACAAATGCGAATCCATCCAAACCAGAAGCTTGAAACATAGCCTAAACACCAAGACTAGCCTATCGCCTTGCGGTTCATCGCTGACGTCACTGACATCCCTCAACACATCACTAATGCTGACCAGCGTCGGCACAGCTCAACTACAGAGCAAAAACATCCTGCGGACCTGATCATGCGAGTGCTGTTAAAGCTGAGGCCGGAATCTCATTGTTTGTTCAGCTTATTCATTGTTATCAAGAACTATCACCATGGGCATGTAAAGGGTCATTCTTTACCTTGCAATGTTGTCAAAAAACTTGCTAACAATACTTGCACTCCTTGCTTTTCATATAGTACATGTTTACGTTAATAACGTTACATTTTTACAACGACGACCGGCCTGATTTCCTGGCACCGTTAAAACGTCTCTGTAATAACAACAGCTCAGACATAGGTCTAGGCTCACCGCCACTGATTTAGTGCTGGCGGATGGCGCCACGTGCAATGATTTTGCATCACTTAATCATAATATAGAAAACTTCGTGTGCTTCAACCTCATGACGTCATTATACCGCAGCTATAGGCGGACGTAAATTTTCCATTAGGAACAGATTAAACGATAACCAGGGGACAAGAGGTAGCATGGCTGAGACGGAAGCAACAGGTACATTCGACAAGTATAGAAGGCAGATGTGGGAATTAAAATTATTAAATGCAGTGCCTGAATGTGTTTGGGCCTGGTCAGAGCACACGGCATCTGCTAGGAGACTGCCGCGCGCAGTAATCACCACTCACGGGGCGCCAGACCTGAACAAATATTTTAAATTCATCACGCGGGTCATGACCACGTAACATCCCTAGACCTTCCAAGTTGCCGCTAGAACAGAACAGTCAGGGCTCAGAATCTCCCAACGTTGCCAGTGCTGGCCGATTGACTGCTACAGTGACAATCTAGATGTTTTTTTCAGTACTTTCTCCTGGCTAGCTTGGGACACAGATTCGGCTGCGTGTTTATTTATGTAGACATAAAAAACACTCATGGAGTACAACTTCTCCAAATCTATCACATGAGAGAATTCTTTTTACTGGACAACTAGATCCGCGAAATACCAAACGTAAACAACATACGCCGCTGCGTGTACGTGAAAGGGTGATAATCAATGCCCTATAATAATGGGGTAGTGACGTAATTGTAAGAGCTCTTGTCATCAGCTCAAAGATCAGAAGAGAGGTGCGAGAGAAGAGCGTGGTGCGTAGATTGCACTTAATTAAACTTCAAATGCTTTCAAGTGTGCAGCTCTGGTCAGATTACCACCGTCGAATCCCCTTCAAACTAAGTGCCTGGAGTTTGACATAAAAGGCGTTCCTTCTTGCTTATCACGTTTAATAATGGCAAGCGACAGCGAGGAAAGTGGAGATAAAATAACGCGTAGTGACACATGAAACTGAACATGATTAATGCAAAACAAACCCGCTTAGACTATAAGGGTGTAGATCCACAAAATGAGCTTGGGAAGGAGAGCTGAACAGCGATAGATAATTCTAATGACCACCACGCTGTGACAACTTGTTTGTCCACGGACTTGGCCCATTCTCCGCTCATAGTTCAGGGTCGGGCGAACCACCACGCGTGATATATTTTTGTTCGCGTGTAAGAGAGTCTAGAACGCGCCACAAGGCGTTACAATATTTGTGATACCACTCGATGCAGATAATGAGACAGGGGCGTGTTTCACAAAATGTGTTGGGGGGGGGGGACTAAGCAGTTTAAATTAGCGAGATCCACCTCAGCCGTATGCCACAACACGGGCTCTTCCGGGCATTTGGCCCACTTTCTTCACAAAATTGAAGAGGCTGGAGTCCAAGCCGGTGGGAATAGTACGGAATAAGGAACTGCACCCCTGCATCATGGGAACATTAGTGTATTGCGTGCGTACTCAGTGCACATGAACATGGCCGGTGACTTAAAAGACAGTGCGCCAGTGATTAATAATCCCCACCCTGGTTCGCCGTTTTCCATACAGCGGGCTGGTAGCGGGAGACGATGTGACCCCCCCCCCCCTCCCCCTCTACCGTTTCCAAACTAAGAAATAAAGTCTAACACCAAACAGCCGTGTGGTGGTCCCAACGAGATTTCGCGATTCGTAAGACGCTTTTTGTTCTTAGATCAATATTTGACGTCATTATGCGAGGGGCAAATATGAAGTTTTCCTGAGCATCAAGCTTATCCAGATATACATGCTTATATTGAATACACAATGTATTGTGATGACAAAAACTTAAAGAGACGTGTCTCTTGCTCAGTTATGATTATAGTAGTGTGTAGTGAGCTTTTAGCAAATATGCACGATGCATGGCTCCGGTAATAGAACAGAGTAGGCCCACCGTGTGCGGCCCGAGGTATTATTGATTGCCGCTCTCGCCGGCCGTAGACCGCTGAGCAGCGTTTTACAGTCAGAGGAACACAGGGGTGTTGTATGTGGAGCGATGATGACGACACTGGCCCTGGCTGGGTGGAGAGAGGAGGCAGGGGGGGGGGAGGGAGCCCGAGGTATCATTGTTTGCCGCTCTCGCCGGCCGTAAACCGCTGAGCAGTGTTCTACAGTCAGAGGAGCACAGGGGTGTTGTATGTGGAGCGATGATGACGACACTGGCCCTGGCTGGGTGGAGAGAGGAGGCAGGGGGGGGGGGGAGGGAGCCCGAGGTATCATTGTTTGCCGCTCTCGCCGGCCGTAGACCGCTGAGCAGTGTTCTACAGTCAGAGGAACACAGGGGTGTTGTATGTGGAGCGATGATGATGACACTGGCCCTGGCTGGGTGGAGAGAGGAGGCAGAGGGGGGGGGGGGGGGGGAGGGAGTACAGCAGCCGAGGCTCATATTGGAATTGGGAGAAGGATGAGATAAACGTATCTTGTTGGTTTATTATGGCGGATTTCCTTTCGCCCGTTTTCAGTATGTGCTGCGCTGTGCTGTCCTGTTCTGTTCTGCCCTGTTCTGTCCTATCATCTCCTGACCCGTGCTACTATCTCCTCTATCTTGTTCTACCTGTTCCACTCTCATCCTGCCCCACGGTGCTAGTCTGTCTTGTTCTGTCCTGTTGCCACCTATCCTCCATTTCGTGAATTCTGGCTGCCATATCATGACCAGTGATGGCAGATCCCCTACGGTGACTGGGATGGAAAAACGTCATTTTTGCCCCGTTGTTTTCATGTGAGCTGTATGCCCATGCGTGTCATTCCCCAAATTTTGTATGTAGAATGCCTGTTTTTCAAATCTCCCAGTTGAGAATGTTACTTTCAGTTTAAGTTGCCTCCTCTAAATTATAATATCACCGTTTCGATCCCAAATGTCTCCGTGATCTCAGAGACGGGATTACGCCCATGCCCAAGGAGGCCAAGAAATTGTTCACAATACGCTACCATAAACATGTTACTAAAAGCCTCTTAACGTTTTTTTGCGGGTTCCTGACTTGTTCTTGTCCAGTTTCGTTTTGCTACATGGTCTTGCGTTTTGCTGATGCGTCGACGGCACGTGCTTCTTCACGCATGTCATTTCCGTGTGTAATATGTGGTTATTATGCTTGCCAGAGTTGTGTCCACAGGAATATTTTCCCGGGAGCACAGTTTTCTACTGACTTGGTTGCTTAGCGACACTTTTTTTGTCAGAAGTGGCGTTTCGCTATTTACAACAATAACAACGCAGACAGGACTAATTGGTTCTTTTGAATCCATGTCCAAGCTTATAGGCATAATATAGAAACAGTTCTGCATGTATACGGATATTTTAAGCTCACAAGTTGGCTAGAAGCCAGTATGCACAGCTTAAATAGTTTTCCATAACCACGGCCACCAGCGAACACTATCCATCTCTAGCTTACCATTACCAGACCAGCTAGCGCAGCAGGCAGGGGAGGACATAGTCTCCCTTCCATCCATCTCCTCCCGCTATATTTACAACTTGGTCCGGAAAATTGGGTGAAATCCAGAATGAGTAACAAGATTACGTACATCTGTGGAAGTCCTCAGTTTCTTATCTGTCGCTACCCTCAACTAGTTTTGCAAAATTATACCCCCGACAACAGGTGTCATCAGTAAATAAAATGTACGAACCTGAGGTGTTGAGGGCTAGGTGAACATATCACCCTCATTTTGCTTAATATATGCTCCTGTCGGGAAGTTGTGGAATCGTAAAATATAGTTTAACAGCCATATTGACCAAAAGTATCCCAAACCGGTGGATCTGCATCCGCCTTTACTGCATTTAAAACGTCCTGTCACGAGCACGCGGTTTGTACAAACATACATTCAGTTCGATATGGCGTGAAGAGAAGAAAACAAGCAACGCATCCTATAACTCGCGCGGTTTATTTGATTGCTTGACATCGATGCCTGCTTGCGTCTATTTGATTTACCCGCAACGCCGCGCGTTCGAACTCCAAAGTTTGTCCAACTGCACTTACAAGCCGACGAGTGGAAAATGTAAAAACTATGAATTTACTGTCGTGGAAAGCGGCAAAACTGCCATCATCTCCAGAGCATGCCATGTATGCATTTGTGCGACCACTTTAAAAAAGTTCAACGAAACGTCGCATTATCGCTTTGATTTCTCCCATACGGCGCCTAGCCGCAGTGGCTCTTTCCGAAGGGTATGTCGGCTTCGGGAAGCATTATTTACAGGGATATTCAGCTCGTTGCAAGGTTGCATTTGCAAAGCAGGAATATAGCAGCGAAATATCACGTGGTTTAGTGACGTACGTGTTTTAACCCTCACCAACTCACACACACTAACTTCGATCACACCCAACCCATACGCAAACGTACCAGTTACCTTTCTTCGCAATCATGGTGGTTGAAAGCAGGGGGCTACGAGTTCAAATGGTTGGTAGAAAAAATGAAGCATGCAACACACCATCGATTTTCTGAACCATTTCATATGTACTCGCTCGAAAATATCTTGACCTATTATTTCGTATCCTAAGGATAGTGAACAAAACCGTCGCCTTTGTCAGCGTCTGCATTTTTTGCTTACAGAAACTGCTTTTTGACGTAGCTGGGGGCTTCATTTTGTTTGCGCACAATTCTAAGACGCCAACTGAACGAAATGTCGTAGAGTTCCGAGATCTAAGCATATTGTGGAAGATCAGAACTGGTCCGGAGGTGCCCAGTGCTGATTCGTCGTGAAAACTTATAAATATTGTCATGGAACGCATAATTAATACACTTTTTACCGTTTCACGGGATGCGCATTTCAGAAAAAAAAGATCGGTCTTTCCTGCATTTTGTCTGCAAAGAACCTGCGCAGATCCGCCGAACAGAACACGTAAAATATCTGTATTTCCCTATTTCGGTGTGCTTGTGCGCGTGGTAAGTGACCAGTGGGGTCCTTAGGACGACGTTTCTAGAGCTGCCTTGTAAGATATAGGTCAGTTTTGGCGGCATTTTACAGCTTTTGAACTGGTCTACAAACGCTGATGTCAGTAGCTTCGGGTGGCCGTTTGTGGTCTATAACTGATGAGATTGTGGCTGCGGAGGGATTTGGTGAAGTCAGAGGCCATTTTGTTGGCCTGTTTGTCATGTAAGCCATGACAAACATGCCAACAAATGAGGGGGCAGACGTGGTCAGGGGCCTGTGCGTGGTCAGAGGTCTATTTTGTTTACTCAGTTGTGTGGGGACTCCTGCCTGCTCCCATTCGAACCTGAGCTCAAGCCCCATCCCCCCCCCCCTAGCTGTGGAAAAGATAGCGCACCGAATCCAGGGAGAAACTTGCACGTCGAAATAACATGGCGGGCGGGCTTAGTAATTTTGCCACTGCTTGCCCCCCCCCCCCTCGTGCTAACCCTTTTTAAAAGCTACGTCCTTGCGTGACGCGGTGCTTTCACTATGATTGGAATATGTCTAGTGATACTAGGATATGACCAACATAACATATGATTTATGCTATGATATGACTTCGATTGCCCACTATGATATGAATATAGGGGGGGGGGGGGGAGGGTTGATGAATAGGATATGGGGCCCACTCCTGCTGCGGCGACATTTGGGCTATCTGACATAATGGCAAGGGCAAAATTGGCAGCTCACGCTGGTTACCGCGCAAATGCAAAAAAATTATGTCTGCGTAGATAGACTTTAAGCTGTCTTTAACATTAAAGAATATCAGAATTCTATGCAAAATTACTATACATCATGTATGTAAGCCGTGTCTTGAATTTAAAAAGAGCCAGTCACGTCCAGGTCATTAGAGCCCCAACTATGCAGTGAACCCCCTTCTCTCTCTCCTAAATTGAATGGTGTGAGCTGGATTACCTAGGCATGAAGTGCGGTGATGATAAAAAACCAGAGGTTGTGGAAACATTGACAGTCATATTTCTAATTTGATCCGGCCTTGACTTAATTAGCCGCCAACCAATCGATTAAAAAACCATTTTTAATTCGGTCCAGTCTGGGGACGATTAATCCGGTGACGCTCGATGCCAGCCAGCAGATATATAATACCTCACTTCACATGTCTGGGTATCGGATAGAAAGTATGGGTGATATTATGTGCGGTGACATTAATGTGCCGAACCGCATCTAGAAGTACTGTGGCCATGACAACAGGGGTTTAATTCTGTGGCGACATGGCATCCCCTTACCAATCAAAGCACGGGATGATGTTCAAACTCGCGGCTGCTCCAAAAACCATAGGTTCCCCACTTACGGATACCGGAGCGTTCTACCTTATTATTTCTAAGGCTTGTGTTGTATTGTCTCTTGACAAACGGAAGTGCGTGCTACGCCACGTGGTTCTTATACAATAACCAAATGGAGCACGCTTTTAGAACGCATATGACATCACGCGGTACGGGATGGCACACAGTTGGCAGCAGCCCTTAAGCCAAGCACTGTCGACCAGGCGTCCAGCTCTGCCAGAGCTCCCACCCCGGTGGTCGGCGAATTTCTGCGGCGTGCCGGTGCGGCCGTCACGTGGCCTCTGGCCTGCTGACCAGGCGTCCGGCTCGGTGGCCGGCGCGAGGCAGGTGGCCCCCTGGGCGCCGGTAGCGGCACGGCCGCTCCACAAATGCAATCTGTCCTCTGGCGCGGCAGCGGGCGGCTGAAATGCCACACCAGCCCGTGCGGATGGCAGCGCGGGCGGCGGTACACCTCCGAGGCATGGCTGATTTGAACGGACGTCCGATCCTACAGACGCTCGTGCGCCGAGGCAGCGACACTCGTACGGCGCTGCTGGGGCGCAAGTTACGATGACCATTTTTTTTTTGTATTTTAGGTGGTCCGAAAATGACACACGGCTGGCATGTAGCGTGCGAGAAAAGCTGCAACAAAACGAAAAGTAGGCGAATTGCAACAACTGCGCTGCCAACCCTGCTTAGGCTGGATTTCAAACGCCCAGACATAAATTTGCGCGCTGACTTTTGTCGGAAACACGCAGGAACTGGCGGTTTTTCAGATGTTGCGTGAAAAGCCTGGCTCTGACTTGGAACGGAAACAGCCTGCTTCCTGTTCTCGACAGCTTAACTTCCGCCTCTGACGATTACTGAATAACGAAGAGCGTTTGAAGCTTTAGGCCCTCGGCATTAAATCCGAGCCGATAAGAAGCTTTTCATCCTCAACGATCAGCATGCTGCTCTTTTTATATGCTTTCTGGCCTTAGTAAACGGCTTAAAGACAGCATGCAATAACTTTAATATCGATGAGAGAACTAGTCTGACGAGTTTCTGACGATATTAAGCTACCGCAACAGTTTGTGAAATGTACTACAACGATTTTCTGATTGCGTCAAGATGGGAGAGAGAGGAAATGGAAAGCATGCACTGTGATACATGTAACAAGTAGCATAGATCAATAAATAAATATAAACCGAACAGCTGAATTCGCGATCTTCCGCCGTTTCCCATTCACTGGTGCCCTACCCAACAGCGTAGGAGCACCCTCAGGAACTACGCCCGTACCTGATCGGAAAGCAGCATGACTCATTTTCCGTTCGAAGTGCGCCTGGCTAGAGGACAGCAGCACCGACGCCTGTCCGTCAACATACTCGGGACGCCGCCTCCCGAACTTCGAATAGCAGAGCGGCACTCGGCTGGGTTCCACGAGATTAGTGGCACAACAAAAACTCCTGCCAACAGAAATGCTACGACGGTTTCTTCTGCTCCCAGTACTTGGACATGACGGGAGTGCTGCGCGACATAGTTATATGGCAAAGTGAATGGTCGTCATTACTCCTGCTGCAAAACCATATACGGTAATTATTTATGTATGACCTTACAACGACCACAAAAACTTGTGTGCGACTCAGTGCTACACGACAAACTCATATTTCAAAACATATACCCGTCATTACCCATATTGCCCAAACCTATGCAGCCATTGTTTATACACGGAATTTCTTCTACTGCAGACTTATACGCGGCATTAGTGCTATGGCAAGGACTTGTGGCCAAGTCTTTGCTTTAGAAGTAATGACGAATATATATTTTTGCAGCGTAAGTTTTTGTCGTGTATGGGTTTTTTTTTGCAATAGAAGTAAAGTCGCGTATAAACAGATACTACAAACGTTTTTGATGTGGATGTAATGACATGTGTAACTTTTTGAAGTAGATTTAACGAGGTGCACAAGTTTTACAACATATATTTTGTCGGCCCTGCACAAATGTGGTGTATTGACAGTGGAAGTATTGCCGCAGCACTCAGTCGGTAGGAGCCTTCGTTGCAGCACCAATGTCGTGGACCCGCTCGGCACGTGACGGGGCCGGCGCCCGAGCCGCCTGGCTCCTGCTGCTCTTGCCGCAGCACTCCAGTCGGTAGGGGCCTTCTTGTAGCACCAGTGTGGTGGACCCGCTCGGCACATGACGGGGCCGGCGCCCGAGCCGCCTGGCTCCGCTCACGACCGCCATCGACCGGCCGGAAGTAATGTCGCGTATTACTGATGTAGCACTCTTGTCGGTGGGAGTTTTGCCGTAGCACTAATGTCGTGACACAACTCGGCCGACTGGGCGAAAAATCTGACAAAGGTTGCGATGGAATTACCTGGAGAGGATTCCACGAGCGAGATGATCCCCGCAGGCACACGCCCTCGTCAGAACGTGTCCTAGTAGTCCGCATGTTCAGGGAGAGGTTAGAAAAACGTCGTTTCGTCAGCCAACGACCGTGCACATGACCACTGAAGCGGCCACGCGGCAGGTCCGGCGAGACACGATCAATGCTCTGTGCTGTGATTGCAGAGAGTGCACATGGAAGGCCTCACTCTGGTCACCTCATCGCGAAGACCAGCACCGTACCAACCACACAGCCAGCGTCCAGCGTATCCTGAGACGACAATCTCGCGGGTACAGCCTGGGTAATGCATGGAAAGTTGGCGTCACCACTGGGCTGTCACCTGCTTCAGCTGGGAGTTCCTACTCGCCGGCTGGGAACGTACGGCGGGTCACTCCTCTCGCACAGTGCTTAGAAGCGTACTTGCAGGAAATCTTGGCAAGCGCAGACAACCCTTCCACAGTCATGTGTGGTGCCCCACGTTCCTTTCCTGTCATTTTCTGCAACAAAGAACGCGTCCCATTTGGCGTAGCTGCTAACTACTCCTTGCGGTCATTTACCCGATTAGAACAAGGAAAGCTCCCGGGGAAATGAATCTCTCGCGAACGTCTGCACCCCGGCTATCTCTAAAGACAAACCGCTACTACATCTGGATTTACGACAAACAGGAGCCGCACCTCAAGCTGATGAGGACGGACAGATTACGCTAGGGATCAGACGAAGAACATTTGCACAATGCTGGAAATGATTGCTTCCATTATCGGGTTCGGTCGACATTTCGGACTGGGTGAAGACCATGGACACGGCTGAGGGGTCAACGCACGCCGAGAGAGACCAGCTGCTTCACATGGCTGTGTGTGACCGTGATGACCCTGGCTTCGCCAAGCAGCCTGCTGGCTTTTGAAAATGTGGCACAAACAGGCCCCGACCAAGTCACAAGTGTGCATCCTCAAGCACCGTCGTCCCGCCAGCACCGCCGGGACTGGACACTGGGCTGCTCAACCGACCTATCCCCCTCCCCCCCCCCCCCCCCAGACAGCCAGTGCAGTTCAGACCATCCCCCGCTCTGCCGGTGTACTCGGAACCGGCTGCCCCATGCAAGCATGATAAAGACATAGTGTTTTCTCTCCTGCCAGCCATGCTACTTAAGGTGATAAGATAATTGTCGGCCTGATGACTTGGTAATTGAAGGCTATCTTTAGGCTGCGGTGACCACTTCTAGAAAACATGGTGCGCTGTGTGAGCTATTGTTCTCGTTTATGAGGGCATACTCCCTGAAAACGAGCTCACAATTTTATGCGACCATAGAGATGCAGGAGTCAAAGGATGGCTGTTGCCCTACAGCTGTCTAAGCAATCGCTGGACTTTTTCGTGGTGCACTATAACCAGAAAACTATCCTCCATCTAGATGTCATGCAGCCGGGCCCCGACATCCATGTTGCTGGGTACGACCACAGGATAATCAAGCCAGCGCGAACCGACCAAATGCG
>NW_023596921.1:35913178-35931824 GCF_011947565.3 Pollicipes pollicipes
AAGCTTGGACTCAAGAACTACTCGTACCGAATGCACGGCATGCACCGGGCCCTCTTTGTTCCACGCTCTGCTGGTTAAAGCCCTCTACAGTCCGACTGTGGCAAATTTTACATTTGAGAAGTCAGGACATTTTGCACTGCTGGTGCCCGTCCTCATGTAAAGCTTGTATCTGTGGCCCTACCCGTGCCCACATTGCTAATACATTTGTGTCCAATCGTATTGTCAGTGACATCTGCCCAGATTTGCTGGCTCAGCCTGGGTACTTGCGGGTTCAACCGACCCATGAAGGCCTTCATCAGCTGTGCTCTTTGAGCGTTCTACAGTTTCCGATCCCCGGCCCGTTCTCAGGCAGGACAGCTGACAGCGCCCGCTGCACCATGGCAGAGCATGCTCAAAGATGGGGGCGCGAACCCACCGCATGCTGACGGCTCCAACGCATCTGTGCTGTATTCTTTGCCTGTCTGGCTGCCGGATGAGTGGGCGCGGCAGTAGCACGTGCTGTATTGCGGGTCGCAAATGGCGCAGCACCCAATGATACGTCACACAGGCAGACAGGCTTAAAATTCCTTGGGTCAAAAGGTTCTAAAGTACGGAATGCGCTTGTAGATATGAAGGAAGCTATTCAGCCTAGTCTTAACATTAGTGGCGAAATTAATGTTTTTTTTCACAGCGAAACATTACGCATTGAGCAGAACCTAACGGCTCCCACTTTCTGGACGCGGTGATTTGGTACACTGCAAATTAAAGCTGGGAGCAATGGCAGCAGCAACCAAACAAATACTTATCTGATGGGGAATGACCAGAATGAAGGAATTGTACACTGTAGAAGAAAAGGCTCATGAAGACTAATGAGCTACTATGGGAGCATCAAATTAGCCATGTATCTCAGTGGAGATGCATATTAACACTCATTACCTGCTGGTGGAAGGACATTCTTTTACGTCATTAACCTAGACCGGCTGTCTGTTCAGAACCCTTCCCAACACTGGAAATGTTACCCAAGGTTACACGATGGGCTCGCGGAGTTTTGCAGATGCTAGCTAGCGTTTCAAAACCAGAGAATGCCCAGCAGAAACGAATACCAGAATTGGGTATAGCTGAGCAAGTTAACTGGATTGTTTTGTACAATAAACTGCGCAAGGCCACATCCAATTTCATACTTAGACGGATGCAACTTCAAATCACGCATTGTTTACTGGCCACAAAATGATTGCTCCAATTATTCGGCATTACCAATGGCGACAAATGCCGTCATTCCCCGCAACATACCGCGACCATTTTGCAGACTTCCTGGCAGTGTGCACAGCGGCTTTGAGGAAACGTTTGATAGAAATTTGAAACACCGGTACTGAGACATCATACTCTGTGACCTTGGGACTGCATGCTGGTAGAGAGGGGAGAGGACAACAGACGGTCAGCATATATCGATGCATCCTCCTTAGGAAGAGCCAAGTGATGCCGACGTGCTTCAGTGTCCTCATTCATCGGCAGATTTACTGCATCTGTAGCCAGTCATGTTCCAGTTCAAAAGTAGGTGGCGAAATGTGATGGAAAATGAACAGATGGAGAATGGAAAAGTGTCATCAGTGAGCCTGTCTTCTGGTGCTCCTTGAACGTGTTTTTTTGTGTGTATACGTGTGAGTGCGTTTCGTCTGTTTTTGCGTTGTCTGAAAATGGAACCTTAATTAATTCGCGCAGAACGAAAAAGTGCGACAGTTACGGTGACATGACTGGTGGCCATCTGATGACCACTGGGCTCAGAGCTGCCGGCACCGGGTCATGGCCGGGTGGCCAGGTGATGATGACCACTGCAGCTCAGAGCTGCCGGCACCGGGTCATGGCCGGGCGGCCAGGTGATGATGACCACTGCAGCTCAGAGCTGCCAGCACCGGGTCATGGCCGGGTGGCCACCTGATGACCACTGCAGCTCAGAGCTGCCGGCACCGGGTCATGGCCGGGTGGCCAGGTGATGATGACCACTGCAGCTCAGAGCTGCCAGCACCGGGTCATGGCCGGGTGGCCAGCTGATGGCCGCTGCGGCTCAGAGCTGCCGGTACCGGGTCAATGCCGGGTGGCCAGCTGATGACCGCTGCGGCTCAGAGCTGCCGGCACCGGCACCGATTTTGTGGTCGCCAAAAATGTGCTGCTTGGTTACGTAATTGAAGGGAGCTTCCACATTTATATGGGGGTTTAAACTGAAATAGCCATCTTGAAGACCTTTCAGTGCAGGTCACAACCATGCCCTTCTTGAGACCCAGGCCCTCTGGTTTCTGAACTATACGCCCGATAAAGCGTGGAAAGGTTTACTGGGGAGAGTATCTCAAAGTACTCACTTCTGGCATTCGTGACGTCATAATGATGTCATTCAATAAGTCACTGACATTCATGGCGTCATGATAACGTCATTCAAATCCTGCCATTCAATAAGTCATGAGGCGATCAAAGCCAGGAAGAATATGATTGTCGAGGCGTTCATATCTGGCGTTCGTGGACGCGATTTCCAGATACAATGGCCGTCAATAGGCCCCAAAGTTTTGCGAGACGCAATAACGTACTTAAACCATAACGACTTGAGGGGCATATTCATTTAACAGAGAAATGTGCTGTCTAGAGCAGTATTTTCCGCTTAAAAAGCATGCCAATAGCTATAAGTGAGCTCGTTTCATCATATCTGATGCTTGCTTCGATATCTTCAGCTGTGAAACGTTCCCTTTAAATGTTAAAAATTTGAGATGACGAAATTCTAAAACAGACTTCATTTCGTCACACTGGCAGCAGACTTCTATGTTGGTGTTTTTGAGCCGAGAATAGGGGCAAATAAGGGCGAGCCGTGTGATAAAGGACGTAATTTTGCTTGTTCAGCCGGTTGATAGGGCAGCTGGTTCGGGTAAAAATACTAAAGCATCCCACTTTACGCGTTTGACGGAAGTGCAAGTTAGCTGTGCGATTGGCTCACCTCCTTTTTTAATTTGGGGCCTGACGGCGAAGATGGGGATGGTGAGCGGCAGGGGGGGGGGGGAGGGCTAAAAGAATTTGAAGTCCTTTCAACTGCACGCGGAACTGCATTCCCCGAGCATGAATACTTAGAAATTTACGCGCGCATGTGGAGGGACAAAACAATCATAGCTTAATGTCAGACTAAACCAACTTCCACGTCATACTGGCTCCTGTATTTGGTTAACAGCTTTCCAATCCTAATGACGAGAGCACACAGCGGCCGGGCGTATGAGCTTGGTGCCCAGGGGAGCTACGCACGCCCAAAGCCTTAGTGCATTAGCATGATAGACTCGCCACGCAATCCTGCGATGCCTTGGCGCGCGCAGAAGCCGCGCCGCGAACACGACATGCGTGACAATATCGTGTCGCGTTGCCAGCTAAGGCTAGCGCTGTGCGTGTGCTGTGGAGGCGCCACCGGTTGCGACGGCGCCCGCCTGGCGACCTCTCCACATCGACGTGTGGCGTCGCCATTTGCCGGCAAGACAGCCTCCTAATGCCTCCCCGGGGCTATGTGGGCCGGCCGGCTCATACTCATAGAGGGGCGGCGGAGCCGGCCGCCAGGCTGGCCTCACAACTGGGCCGCTGGGCGCGGCGTCTGCGGCCACCGGCTGCCCCTGCAGCCAGTCTGGCTGCGCTGACCGGTGAGCGGGCGGGATCAGCCGGAGTGGGCTGAGCGAGGTGACGAGGGTGAGTGTCGGGGGTCAGGTCACAGCCCCGGAGTACTGAGCAAGGTCAGAAGGGTGAGCAGTGGGGGCCAGCTGCAGCCCCGGTGTGCTGAGCGAGGTCAGTAGGGTGAGCCGTGGGGACCAGCTGCAGTCTCGGTGTGCTGAGCGAGGTCAGGAGGGTGAGTAGTGGAGACTAGCTGCAGGTCACCCGCCTCTGAGCGTGCGATGTATTCAACCGCTCAATTCAACCGGATGAGTGGCGGGGACCAAGCTACAGCTCCGGTGCACTGAGCGAGGTCAGGAGGGTGAGTGGCGGGGACCAGCTGCGTTTCTAGTGTGCTGAATGAGGTCAGGAGGGTGAGCGGTGGGGACCAGCTGCAGCCCCGGTGTGCTGAGCGAGGTCAACAGGGTGAATGGTGGGGGCCAGCTGCAGCTCCGGTGTGCTGAGCGAGGTCAGGAGGGTGAGCGGTGGGGACCAAGCCGCAGCTCCGGTGTGCTGAACGAGGTCAGGAGGATGAGTGGCGGGGACCAAGCTACAGCTCCGGTGCACTGAGCGAGGTCAGGAGGGTGAGTGGCGGGGACCAGCTGCGTTTCTAGTGTGCTGAATGAGGTCAGGAGGGTGAGCGGTGGGGACCAGCTGCAGCCTCGGTGTGGAGCGAGGTCAGGAGGGTGAGCGGTGGGTACCAGCTGCAGCCTCGGTGTGCTGAGCGAGGTCAGGAGGGTGAGCGGTGGGTACCAGCTGCAGCCTCGGTGTGCTGAGCGAGGTCAGGAGGGTGAGCGGTGGGTACCAGCTGCAGCCTCGGTGTGCTGAGCGAGGTCAGGAGGGTGAGCCGTGGGGACCAGCTGCAGTCTCAGTGTGCTGAGCGAGGTCAGGAGGGTGAGTAGTGGAGACTAGCTGCAGGTCACCCGCCTCTGAGCGTGCGGTGTATTCAACCGCTCGTGCGTTAGGGATCCCCTCACTAATGCAAATGACGGGTGTTACTTGTTTAAAAACCGTTTACCTTTAATCCGCTAAAACTGGAGAGGGGGGAGGGTAAACACTCCCTTCAATTTCTACCACAGTGATGCAACGAGTGTGGGCAGTGGCGGTGTATTGGTTACGGCTCTCTGCTCTGGGCCTGACGGTCCTGGGTTTGTCCCTAACTCGCCACTATTGCATCCCACGTGGTACCTGATAAAGGCATCACGTCTCGAAATGGCTGGCGGTCAATGAAGCGCAAAGCCCCAATCAATCGTTTGCGTAACGAGTGGGTTAAGATTCCAACGTTCTCAAAATATGTCCAAAATCTGCGTGGATATGATATTAAAACACGGAGTTTTGGTCATCGCAGATCATTTTAATATGACACCATAAAATTGGCGGGAAGAATACAATGTTAGGCATCCTAGGGTGTGAGCTGTTCATGCATGACTTAACGGGCTGCATCTGGCTTATTGCTTTTGGGGTCTTCATGATGCAGGAGTGACAACGACTCGCATTTACAGCATTAGGGTGGGCCGTCTAAAGGCTATTCACTTCTTTGGTGAAATGATCGTACCTAGTGCATCCAAAGATATTGCGACATTCTCAATTCCTCTTAAACCTAATTTCCTTCCGCAGTTGCTAGCTTTTGAAGCCCAGGCCTTCCACCCACCTAATCATCGCACGCAAGGCTCGCCTGAAAAGCCTGTTTGGGGCGGACAATAAGGATGGTTATCCCAATAGACAGCACGATATTGAAGGCTCCGGGAGAACGATATTATGCTCGCGTGGGCTAATTGTTATTTACGGACAGCGGATGTAAATACACGATGATGCCATGGCGCTCACACTCAGTTTGTGTGTGTCGGGGAAAACCACAGAAGCTGAACAGAATAGATGCGAACGGGACTCGGTTGAGAGAGGCAAAGTGCGTAGCGAATTCAATGACGCGAAATTCTTTCAAATGGTATGGGCAGGAGTGCAGTTTCCTTACTTCACTTCGCGGGCTTGAGCTCCCAAAATCTGACGAATCGACTTCCGACAATAATCATGCAATCAGGATGCGACGAATTGATGTGTCAGGTTTGGTGACAAGGCCCGCTGGTGTATTTTGGCGGTAGGTTTGACTGCCTCCGTCTCCCGACCCTGGCCCATTTTGCTAGCCTGCACCCGTGGGCAGGGGCACTGGCGACTCGGAACGCCACTGGAACTTATCGACATTGGTAACACAGCTATCTGTAGGCCATCGCAGCTCTAGCTGGAGAGGACGGGATCAACCACAGCCGGAAAACTGTCATCGACGCTGGCGTAAACCACGCGAAAATAGCAGCCAAGACCGTGGGAGCGTCGGCCAGAGGGAGATGCCACCCGCCTCTTTCTCACACCGTTTCCGCTCATCTGCTTAGAGGCAAATAATGAAATGCCAGCATCTGGTAACCAGCACATGTGGCAAACGCCCAAACGATGCCATGAGACATGCCAAACTTCGAGGAATGTGGTTCAGTCGACGATCATTGGCAAATGCTGCTCATTTAGGGAAACGCTAATTCAGTTTCCCACGGGGCCTCGCAAGACGCAATCGTAGTAATCCTATGAGGCGGAGATGGACGATAAGCGGGGAGTAACCACCAGCGCACGAGATTGCATTCTTTCAAGGCAAGAACATGCCTAAAGACGCCCCTGGATGCAATAAAACGTCAGCAAAACAGGTCGCGATATCAATGGCCAATAACGGGGAGATCGGGCAGGACGTGAATGACTGCACTAGAGCGCCCCGGAGACTGTCCTGCGCAGAGCTATAACGACTGCGCTCAGGGACTGCAGCCCGAGATTTCTCGTCATTATTTTATTTATTTCATTTTTCTCGTAGGTCACGTATTCCCCGAGCAGCGATGCGAACAATTGCGCCGACAATTCTTGCAATGATAGAAGCCTGGGCCCACTGATACGGCCCGAGCGGCCGACAGGTCCCCTAAACTACGACAGTTACTAAACTACGACGGAGGACTTCAGGTCCCCGGTACCCTCGGGGACACCTGAAGTCGTCTCAGCGGTCCCTCCCGGTGCCCTCAGGGACACCTGAAGCCGTCTCAGCGACCCCTCCCGGTACCCTCAGGGACACCTGAAGCCGTCTCAGCGATCCCCCCCAGTACCCTCAGGGACACCTGAGGTCGTCTCAGCTCCCTCCCGGTACCCTCAGGGACACCTGAAGCCGTCTCAGCGATCCCTCCCGGTACCCTCAGGGACACCTGAAGCCGTCTCAGCGATCCCTCCCGTTACCCTCGGGGACACCTGAAGTCGTCTCAGCGATCCCTCCCGTTACCCTCGGGGACACCTGAAGCCGTCTAGAAAAGAGGGCTCCGTGGGCTGGCGGGCAGTCGCTTTCATTTAGTCCACTAAACACCTTGAGGCGATTTCGCTGACACATTTCCCTGACACCCAACCACCATAACGAGCCGGAGGCTGGTGAGACATGCTTACTGTTCCCTACCACTAAACATTTTTTTGAGTTCGCTACAGGTAGCTGTGGGCGACCCGCTCTACACAGGCAGGTGTAGGGTGGACTCCTGGACATGCCCATGACCGGACTCCTCAGAGAGGTGTAGGGAAGACTCCTCGACACCGGCCTCCAAAACGGGCATCCTGTCAAAGCTGATGACATAGAAAGGGAAATGGCTCATTAGTTGGGTGTCATCAGCGTAGGGACAATAACGAGGACAGGTTCAACCATGCAGCCGTGGGTGACGCGTGGCTCAAGGGGAGAATCAGGCCAGTACCGCCCGCCACCACCTGGTGCAGGTCACGCAGGTAATTACGGAACCAGTCTGTCACACACCGTACCATTTTCTCCTATCCAGGGGAATGCCGCGATCGACCCTAAAAAAGCTTTTCTTAAGACGAGCGTCTTCAACGACACTGATCCACCCGCTTCGATACTCATTGCCATTCACTCATCAGCGTCGATTAGGGCGTCTTCCGCCGAGTGGCATGTTCGGTGCGCAAATTAATATTTAGACAGTGTATGATCTCCTTGAAGCTACGACGCAAGCTGCATGTAGACAGCCTTTTTGTGATTTTGGACAAAACGGACAGAATAGGGATAAGACTGATGTCCTTCAAATTGCATCGTTATCCAGACTCGTTAATAGGCACAATGCGAGCTATTTTCCAGACATTGGGAAGCAGACATGTGGTTGCACATTTGTTGACGACATTTAGAAGATGAAGCCCGATAACAAAACACACTTTTCCACCGCATGGGAAGGGGACACCCTTGGTGCAGACTGTTCTTGACGAGCTCATGCATTCGATGGCCTTCGACAGGTACAGGGTCCAGTCCGAGGGCTGTAAACACCGAGTGGCCTCGGCGCCAGTGAGCCAGGAACGGTGGTGTGCCCCACCGGCGCAAACTGTTTTTTAAGTGGCAGCTTGATCAGTGGCGTCGTCTCCACCCGATGCGGGGCGCGATACTCTGGTGGTAGAACAGCCAAATGTTTGCATGACTCCAGAAGTTTGTCTGTCAGATAAAAAGAGTCACACGGGGCAGTGGAATCCATTCAAGCTAATACTGATTTTGAATCATCTTCAACGATAAGACTGATTGAAATAATAAATAAACCGTCAACTGCAAAGAGCTTGAACCAACTTTGGAAATGGACACCCGGCTAAACTCACAGCGCAGCATCACTTTTTTCTCGTGTCATCTGTATCAGGTCGATCACAATCATTAGGACGCTCTCAGCCATTGCACTAGGGTAACCAAATGGACATTCAAAAATATGTTTAATCCAAACCTTATGAATGGATGGAGCTCTGCGATCAGAGCTTACACCATACAGCGCTTGTTGTATGAGCCCTCACCCATTATCACCCGATTGCGCAATTCCAGGTCAACGGCAGAGTTTAGCAGCGAAAGCTTAATGATCTGCATTGCTTGGCAGGGCCTGTCCTGTCCTCTGACGTCATCTGATCTTCAGCGCGGCCGCCGCTACCGGCTGCAGGTCAGCCCTGTCAAGGCCAAATAGTCGGCGCCTGAGGAGACTCGAACCCACCCCGCAACGGGCAGGTGGATCGGAAGGCAGGCGCTCTAAACAACCCAGCTACCGGGACGGACGGGGTGCTCGATTTCATAGGGCATCCTTGCAGTGCAGCATTATTTTTTGACGAATAGGGTCCGCAAAATGTTCTTATGTATCTATATACAAAATGGTTGTTAATGCCATGACTAGTTTTTAACATCGGCATTCGACAGAGCTTTGGATCAGAGTTTTGTCGATATCCAGCCTTCTGTCTCAGAAGGTCTGGTCTGTTCGTCTTGAGAGCCCCATCACCTAAATGAGGGAGGTTGTGACACCAAAATCTTCCCTCTTGGCTACGCTAGTGCGCGCGAACTGTTAAAAGGAGCTATATTTGTAGCCCGACAAGCAGTGCTGGCGTAGATTAAGCATCGTGGTGGCGGACAACTGCGTCACTCCCAGTGGAGGGCAACCAGAAATACAATATCCTGTTTGCGGAACGATACAATATTGTTCATCTGGTCTTGAGACGCTCGCTGCGCATGAAGTATTTCACAGAATCGCTGTAATGACCGCCATTATTGTACTTGCTTCTGCCTCAAGAACAGAGGTACCGATCTAATAAATACCTAATCTTCGTCACAAAAATGATTATGCTAAGTTAACCTGGAGAAAAGGACATACTTTTCTACTCATTTAACTAAGCCGCATCTTTTCGGTGGGCCCATTCTGTGGCCAAGAAGGCCACACCAACTACTGTGTGTGGGGGTGGTGAATGATATGTTTCTGATGGTGATGTCGTGTATATTTTTACTGCTCTCCTTTGTTGTTTTTGTTCATTCCTGAGCTTTGCCATGCAGAAATGCATTTTCCACTGCTGGTGAATGTCTGCGCACCAGCTTTTGCCGAAGAGGCGTTCATCTTAGCTTCGCCGCACCAGAGGCCTTAAAGACTTGCAGCTGTCTCGAAAGCCGGGCGTACAACACCCAGCGCAAGGTGGTAGCGGATACCTTGCACAACATTGCGCTGTTGTAGTGTCGCAAGACATCAAAGCAAGCGATGTTTGATGGGTCAGACCCGGTTAGCGGTGCAACACTGCTGAATTTAGGCCTTTTTCCCATCCCTTTCCCATCCCTTTTCCCTTTATCTTTAGAACTATGTGTGGTGCGCGGCTGGCAGAGGCGGATTGCCATGTCCTTGGCACACTGAAGGACCCACCTATAGTAACATATGCATCCGCAAGACATGTGTCATGTCAAATCAAATCGCGAGAGTCCAGCTCTGTCTGTATGTGCCCTGTTCCGTGGCCCAAATAGTAAAGCGCTGAGCAGTAATGAAGCGGACAACGCTGGGTATGGTTTCCCAAACATATCACATGTCGTGAAATGTGGCGTAAGATGTGCAAAACTATGTCAGGAAAGGGAAAAACTCACTGAAATGAGCTTTGTGTAAGAAAAAAGCATTGAGCTCCTTTTTGTTCAGAACTATGGTGTCTTATGCTAAAAATTGCCCACCTTCAATTAATCGGATGCGTATAAGGCAAACATGAAGGTCCATCTCGTGATCATGAGCTCTGCTTTGTAACATAGCGAACTTGCGTAATGCATCCTCATGATCAAAGGTCAGTATTTACAACATTAGACATCATGAAGTTTTTGCTAAAAAGCCTGTTGTTTTTTATGAACTCGGCATAGCCTGTCTTTGAATAACTTGATGCAATAGCATTTTGTAAAATCGCACATCAGGCACTGTGGTAGAGAAAAATCTCAGCAAGTTCTTCAAAACGCATAATGCACAAAACATATCCACTATTGAGCGTCTTGAAACGAACTTGCGACCGAAGTGAACACGACCAAACGTTCACCGTTAACGCTGGAAGCTTTAGATTTTAATGGGTAAGCAAATGTTGAAAACACCTGTACTTATGACATAAGGTGTCATGTGTTCGTTCATTGAAAACTTTCAAATGTTTAAAGCTCCATGCTCGAGAAATAACTTTGAAGGTCTTTTGATGCCTACTCGGCGACGAGAACTGAATCAGGACCCCATGTGTGTGACCTCCGGACCTGAACAATCCATCATGCTTACTGAGAGAGTAACATCTACATCAGACGGAGGTCGCTGTCACCGACTGAGGACATACTTCAGCAGTCGAACTTCCAGTAATGAGCAGGCAGCATGACCGCCAAAACCCTCGAAAATACGCCAGCTTTTATGAATCGTAGCCCCGCTAGTTCTGCGTAATCGGCACAAAACACGCATCACCTCCATCACCTACAGTCACTGGGGTGACTGGGCCTTAATGTACATCAAGTGCCATGCAAAGATTTCGACATGAATGAGAGACAGTTTAAACTTTTCCACTCCCAGTCGTTATAGAGAGGATGCCTTATAAGATGCCCTCTACAAGTCTGAGCGGGGATCCACGCAGTGGCGAAGGTGATTTGAATTCCCGCTATCTGTGGAGCGATCCCATTTCCACGCTTATAAATTGCAAAGTACGATCTATGAGCCGACATCGCATTCGATGACAATGCATGGGAAGTGCTCTCTGTCGCGAACTTGTTGAAACCCAGAGTTCATTTCCTCCAGGCTGAGTGACGCGTCATTGGCGTCATTCTTTAGAACTTTTGAGTAAACGCTTGGTGCGTCGGCTTTGAGGAAGCTTCCTAGAACCTAGAAAAATACGTGGCATGTGCTCCTTCCGCACCGCTTGGAAATGCCTGGCTAAAGAACTCGCCGGAACGGCATTGATGAAGCATTATCAACTTCTTGGGAACTTTCCCGACCGAAACAAAAGCTCTCATAAACTAGCGAATAAGTGCACGAGCAGAATTTAGTGGGATGCTAGAATCACGCTTTTCGCAACAAGCTCTACGGAAAAATTCGGTTCCTGGACGCAATCGCTGCTGAACACGCGATCAAAGACGACCAAAAACCACTGCGTGACGGATGCACAGCTGATCTGGCGGGTGCCGTTCCTCCCGCTCCAGCAGCACTTCCTCGCGAACTCACCAACCCGAGCATGTCGTCCAGCCATCACCACCAGCGCCGCGGCGCTCATCAGCTGAAGACCAACTCCGGCCGACATCGCACGAGTAAACGCAACATTCGACCGGTGACCCAGCCGGCGCGCGGAGCCCCGCTCCCGCGCGCTCGTCGAGTCCGCCGCCGAGCCGCCGGCCGGCCGGCCGGGCGCCGGTCCGATCCGGCCGCTGACGAGCCGACCGCCTCCAGATGGACGCCGTTCCGGCCGGCCGCAATCTCACGCCAATCGTCAACACTTGTGCGGCGCCCGCGCCGCCGCCCGGCCAGTCATCAGTTGCAATGCCGACCCTGATTGCAGACGTGACGTAGACTACAGATTTCGGGCGCCCGCCGCCGCTGCCGTCGCTGGCGACGCCGCCCGGGGAGGCCGGCTTAGAGGCTGGGCTACGGGGACGCCGGCGCCGAGGAAGGGCTCTGGGGCTCTGACGCCGAGGCCGGGCTCCGGGACGCCCGAGCCGAGGAAGGGCTCTGGGGACCTCGGCGCCGAGGCCGGGCCTTGGGGACTCCGGCGCCGATGCTGGGCTCCGGGGAAGCCTGCGCCGAGGTCGGGCTCCGGGACGCCCGAGCCGAGGAATGACTCTGGGGACCTCGGCGCCGAGGAAGGGCTCTGGGGACGCCGACGCCGATGCTGGGCTCCGGGAAGCCTGCGCCGATGAAGGACTGCTGGGACGCCGGCGCCGAGGCTGGGTTCCCATATTCCTGCGCCGAGGCAGGGCTCCGGGGGCCGTCGACGCCGAGGCTGGACTCCCATACGCCTGCCCCGAGGCTGAGCTCCGGGGACGCCGCCGCCGATGCTGGGCTCCGGGGAAGCCCGCGCCGGGAAGGGCTGCTGGGACGCCGGCGCTGAGGAAGGGCTCCGGGGACGCCGGCGCCGAAGCTGGGCTCCCATACGCCTGCGCCGAGGCTGGGCTCCGGGGCCGTCGACGCCGAGGCTGGGCTCCGGGAACGCCGGTGGCCGCGGCGCACGGCACACACCGACGGGCGGGGGGCGGGATTGGGTGATGACGCGGATATCGAGGTCGGGTGGGGCGGGAAATGACTCGGACACGCCGACGTGCCTCGCTCGCATGATCCGGCGGTAATGGCGAGCCGCGCCGCGGCGGGATGCTTTGGCAATGGCGAGTAGCTTAAAGAGAATGCTCCACATTTGAAGATATTGAAGCAAGCATCAGATGTGATTAAATAATCTCGCTCATGAATATTGACGTACTTTGAAGAGGAAAATACTGTTCTAGACAACACAATTTCTCTTTTTAGTAAATGTGCTTTTCAATACGCCAATGTCTGATTGCGTCATCGTACCTTTCACTACATTGGCTGAGAAAAAATTGCAGCATTGACTTAAGAGTGCCGCTCAGTGGGAGGTTTTCCGTTGTCCAACGGAAACGTCTGGGAATGGTTCATAATACGAGTGCAGATGCGCATTCCATAGCAGCAACATTCACTGATAAGAACAGCCCTGCATGTCCATGCGAGAAAGAACCATCTCCACAGAATTAGTGCAGGCCTAATAGCCATTTCTGTGAAAATTGCCGCAACCAGTGGAAGCCTTTACAGTACCCATGGGACGCATTTGATCTGGTAGTTTGAAACGTTGGTTCCTACTATGAGGGCATAGCGGAGATAGATGCAAATGCATTAACGTAAGTCTGACCTGTAATCCCAATCCTAGAATCAGTCTGAAGAGATCTGAGATCACGAAATCTACGGAGAACATTGCTCTGCTCACCAGTTCAAACTCATAACTAGAATATTAGAAAAGAACGGAATGAGCGTCCGCCAGAATTTTCTGGTACCGTGCAAAGCTTCCAAATATTTAGGCAGTGACGTGTTAAGAAGAGAAAAGAGCAGGGTAAAAAGGAATGTCGTATTTTTCGTGAATCTGAAGTAGAGCATCTGCACAGTTGCTGTATGTGGCATTCTACCTTCCTGCTAACGACAAGTCACGTCGGGGGCACCGACGAGTGGTCTATGTGAGTCAGGCCGGCGGCTCAGGATCGGCGCGGCACAGCCAGGCGTCTGCATTACACATGTCTGTGTGGTGGTTGCCAGGCACCGACATGTCGTTTACGTAAGCCAGGCTCCGCAGCACGGTCGGACGTTCGGATGACTCACAAAATCTCACTCGAGTTCCCGAGTCAGCCGAGTAGTGAACGCCCGAGCAACGCCCTTCCAGACGCTCGCATTCAAGACGGAAAACCTCCATCCGGCTCCGACCACGCGCGGCCGCCATCACACCCGCGCGTACCCAGATGGCGCCATGGCCGGACGAGGTCAGGACTGGGCGGGGCGGACGCATAAGAGGGTCCTGCGTGACCGGTGAGGCCAGGTGAGCCTGAGCCTCACACCGCAGCGTTGGCCTTGAGCCGCGGGAACTGTGGCCGGCGTTGTTGAGTCTCATCTATTATAGCATTGCTGAAATTCAAGATTGTTTTTACTTACGAACTGAGAACGAGGTGTGCTTCGAAACGAGACGTTGCATAAACAAATGGGTCAACCTCCTATGTGGAGTATCGTACGACGCACACAAGCCGCTTCATATCAGTGGTGGATGTGGGATTGAGCAGTTTAGGGGAAATCTCGTTAAGTGTTGTGGCTTTTCAGTCTGCTTTGCCCTCTTCGCTTACAGATGTTCAAAAGTACTAAGCAATATTTAACATTATACGGTTATAAAAAGTTAAATGGTTTTGAAACTTTAATAGTGGGATCAGCTATTTTCGGAATTGTTCGTCCCGGTGGCTCATTTGGTTAGAGCACCTGCCTTCCGATCCACCCATCCGTAGCTGGGTGGGTTCGAGTCGCTTTAGGGTGCTCACTATTTGCCCTTGACAGGTATGGCCTGCGGCCGGTGGCAGCGGTCGCGCTAAAGGTCAGTTGACGTCAGAGGGCCGGACGGACCGTGCCGAGCATTGCGGCACGTTAAGCTTTCGCCACTTAATTCTGCCGTTGCCTGGGATTGCGTGATCGGATGGTGGGGGTCAGAGCTCACACAACAAGCACTGCTTAGCGTGAGCGCTGATCCCAGAAATCCATCCATTCAAAAGGGCTCGGATCAAATTTATAAAAAGGGGTTAAATCAAATGCTGTGTGGTGTGTTTTCCGCGTTTACCAGGTACATCTTTTTTAATTATTATAGTTGCTTTATAATGCACCAGCGATGATGACACACCTCAATCAGTAACTTTTCCGATACGAGATTCATACGTAATTGGCATGCGCGGATTTAAGCATGTTAAAAAGGTTGACACCTTGAGGGCATAATTATTTGATGACAATTTGACAAAGCTGGTAAGTTAATAAAGTCAGTACAACCACATGCAAGCGCTCAACCTCTCCCTTGTTGCTCCTGGACTTAACACGCACCCGGGTGGCCGGATGGACACCCTTCGCTCGGGTGGGGTCGATTTGATCCCCCTGAGATCTCAGAAACTAAGAGGGCTAGAGGCACGAAATTCACAGAGTGTATTGACCTACGTGAACTCACTTAGGTCAAAGTTCGAGTCTCCTAAGTTATAATCTTCTGGTCAACAAGATCAAGCAAAGTCAAGCTCCAAGTTAATCTTTAAAGTTTCCCCAGAACCTACATACCTGTTCTAAGCAAAAGTTCACATGTTCATTCAAGGTCAGCGACCTTGTTTGACATTTCGGAGGTCATGGTGACCAAAATCATAGAAGACTGCTTTGAGTTTTGCACTTGGATACGCGACGAAGATTAAGCTAGGCAGTATGTCCCTAGAAAACGAAATGTTGACCTGGCTTATTATAGGTAAGTGACCTATTCTGACCTACAAGAAGTTCACGGAAGATGTCTAATGCGGTTCACGTGATGAATAAATTCGAAATGAGCACCACAAACTATCCCAAACAGCAGCCCCAATAGTAAAAAACTGGTTGGTTTTGACCTTAGTCTGACCTTCATATCTGACCCTAGGTCAATGAAATTTGGTTAGACTTAGGGCTTCGTCTAACACTCCGTTGCTGCATCAGATTGAAAGATTCTCTAGAAATTGACTTCGCGGAATCCGTGGTCTGACTTTGACCTGCCGTAGGCTGGCGACCTTACAAGGTACATCTAATTTGTTGATACCATACGGTTTGCTATTCCATTGCCTACAATTATGCAACATTTGACGCGGCTACGCCGCGCGGTTCGGAACCCATTCCGGAAAATCCTCGGAGGGGGTCAGTTTGACTCCCACCCGAGCGCATGTTAACATCACCTCAACAGTCATCCTCTGACAAAAAGCGATGCAGTGAAAATCGTTCACGGTGCATCTGGTATGGCGCACTGAATGACTGTGTCGGCGCAAGGCCTGCCGCACTGTATGACTATCGGCGCATAGCCTGCTACACTGTATGACTGTCGGCACACGGCCTGCCGCACTGTATGACTGTGCGGGTGCGCGCCGTCAAGACGTCTTTGAACCCAATCATCATCATGGCCATTGCTCCTGGATCCGCCCCTGTCTACATGCCTGCACCAAGCACCAGCCACATGAGACACAGAAGTGCAGTGAGCAGTGTTAAAACTCGCTCCAGTCAGAGATCGACCAAGCATATTCACCTAGCCCACGGTATTTTAATTATTTATTTTGCAACAAATTCAGAGTACCGTGGGCCGCACATCCGCCTTCAACAGTTTGATTTATGCTGCTACGCCTTCCGGAAATCAGTTCTGGGTACGTTCCCGTATGATGCTGGAAGTCAAAATGTAAAAAAAAACATATTGGACATGGGATGTAGAAATGGCTTTCAGACAGTATGTCCAATATAAGGAAACTGTGGTGCTCTGACATGCTAGCGTTTACCGATTGGGATGCAGCTGCAAGCAAAGCAAGATAAGGGCTCAATACGACCCTGCATGAAGATTAGGTTCCAATGAGCTCTGCCGTCCGCTTAACTGCTTTTTATGGAAGTACGAGTACGAAACGCGGGGATAAACGCAGGGATAAACGAAACGAAACGCAGAGATATTTCGATCATGCCTGAGCTGACAGTCCGTACAGTCCACTGATCGAGCGGATTTTTTAGCGCTTGAAAAGGTATCTTGAGGTTTCCTAAAACACTATTGGAGCCCTGTGTGCGCTTGAGTTGTGGATATAGACCCAGTGCAATGTGGTTCTAACAGGCGTTATGCATTGTGCTTGGCAATCAGAGAGCGCGCCTGAAGTTCCTAACCCTTGCAACGAGAAATGACGCAACCAATTACTATCGTGCTACGATTTCTGAAACATTTCCATATTTCAACACACGTTTGCTTCGTAAAAGCTGTCATCACATAGTTATCAAAAACCAATTTAATGGGACGGACCTCGCCGACGCACGGTGGACTCCGAGCTGGCGTCATGCTAAGGAGCTTACTGAAAGCATCGAAAGACGCCGGAGAGCATCGGGCTGTAAGTGATAATGACCGGAGCGGCCAGATACGGTATGTCGAGGTCGGGGATCCATGTCGCCGGCCGTGGGTGCCGGAAACGTCAGAAGGCTCACACACCGGTGATGTGGCAAACGATAGTAGGAGAGGTTGAGAGCGGTCCAAAGCACTGGCACAGACAGTTATTGGTTATCATGGACATCATGGCAGCTGAGTTTCCGCTGGTCCTTTGGTGGAGTGTTTGACAACTGGCCACTGATATGCCGCTGGATCGTGGGTCCGCGTTCAGGAAACCACACTCATCTTGCCCACAAATGAGAGCCTGTCACCATCTGACCGAGGAGAGTGGAGTGTCATTGCATGACATGTTAAAACATTTCGGCAAAAGTTAGGCGGGTAGCTGAAAAATTGCTCTGCATGGTTAGTTGGCAGGGGCCGCGTCCTCCCCAGCGAAGGGAGGACGGGGGACGCGTCCCACTTTATCTCCGGATGGGAGGGAGCAGTCCCTTCCCCCCATCCCAGCGCACTCTTTACAGGGTGAAAGGTATCTTGATTCGCAGGGACCGATTTTTTACCAGAATGAAGCTTCATCATATTCGCTAGCATCTAATTGCTAACTTTACAACTTTACTCAGAAATATCGAAATGAATGCTGGGCGGCATTCCCAAGATTCTCGGAGTGTGTTCAATGCTTTCAGTCCAGTGCCTTGGGTAAAAGCCGGATGGTAGGTGGCTGGATCACCACGTGCCTGGAAATTCATACATAGACATTGCTTTACAAAATATCGTTCATTGTGGGACTAGCTGTAAATACTATTTTCACACGCTCTGGTTCAATAGCAGTCACGTGGCTAGCGGCCCTTCCATCCTCGTGCTTGGCCTTGCACGATAGCTTCAGAATACCAATAGCTATGGCCCTGCAATGTTGTGTTCGCCTTGTTCCGTTCACTGTGCACCTGGAAACGTTGTTTGGCATAAAGGTAACTTACATGATATCATTACGGAAAATGTTATTGGCCCATGTCTGCCGAACTCAAGAAAAACGAATAGCAAGGTTATTAGTTTTCGTGAAGTTTCAATGGAATGAAGCAATAGCCAATGTAATAAATTATAATTCCATTTTATCATTGCCGCTATCAACATGCCGATAAAGCCTCTACCTAAAATGAAGACAGAGTCTGGGACTCGCTCGAGGGGCGAGGGACTCTGTTCTCCTCAAGGATTTCCAAACTTAGAAAAACCCGGAGGAACGCGGCCCTCAAAGTTCATGTTCTTTTTTAATGTTGTCTATTTTCACTTGTGCAAATTGTCCACCTCATACCAGGTTAGATCACTGGCAGAGGTCATGCAGAGGCCACATGCAGCATGAAACTGTGGAATATTTGTGTGACTGATTTGCTTCGTTTTGTGTAAAGTGCAACAAAAATCTGTATCTCACAAGCAACGCTGGGTGCATCTGTTGTAGTTCTGTTCTTTGAGCTACTACTTTTTTGTCACACCGTCATAGTAACGGCCTACCTAGAAATGCCCGACGAAAATGGCGCACTAGCCTATGCCCAACTGAAGGCCGGCCACCATGCACAAC
>NW_023596921.1:35931834-35952888 GCF_011947565.3 Pollicipes pollicipes
CCAGGAAGAATATGATTGTCGAGGTTTTCATATCTGGCGTTCGTGGACCGATTTCCAGATACAATGGCCGTCAATAGGCCCCAAAGTTTTGCGAGACGCAATAACGTACTTAAACCATAACGACTTGAGGGGCATATTCATTTAACAGAGAAATGTGCTGTCTAGAGCAGTATTTTCCGCTTAAAAAGCATGCCAATAGCTATAAGTGAGCTCGTTTCATCATATCTGATGCTTGCTTCGATATCTTCAGCTGTGAAACGTTCCCTTTAAATGTTAAAAATTTGAGATGACGAAATTCTAAAACAGACTTCATTTCGTCACACTGGCAGCAGACTTCTATGTTGGTGTTTTTGGGCCGAGAATAGGGGCAAATAAGGGCGAGCCGTGTGATAAAGGACGTAATTTTGCTTGTTCAGCCGGTTGATAGGGCAGCTGGTTCGGGTAAAAATACTAAAGCATCCCACTTTACGCGTTTGACGGAAGTGCAAGTTAGCTGTGCGATTGGCTCACCTCCTTTTTTAATTTGGGGCCTGACGGCGAAGATGGGGATGGTGAGCGGCAGGGGGGGGGGGAGGGCTAAAAGAATTTGAAGTCCTTTCAACTGCACGCGGAACTGCATTCCCGAGCATGAATACTTAGAAATTTACGCGCGCATGTGGAGGGACAAAACAATCATAGCTTAATGTCAGACTAAACCAACTTCCACGTCATACTGGCTCCGTATTTGGTTAACAGCTTTCCAATCCTAATGACGAGAGCACACAGCGGCCGGGCGTATGAGCTTGGTGCCCAGGGGAGCTACGCACGCCCAAAGCCTTAGTGCATTAGCATGATAGACTCGCCACGCAATCCTGCGATGCCTTGGCGCGCGCAGAAGCCGCGCCGCGAACACGACATGCGTGACAATATCGTGTCGCGTTGCCAGCTAAGGCTAGCGCTGTGCGTGTGCTGTGGAGGCGCCACCGGTTGCGACGGCGCCCGCCCTGGCGACCTCTCCACATCGACGTGTGGCGTCGCCATTTGCCGGCAAGACAGCCTCCTAATGCCTCCCCGTGGCTATGTGGGCCGGCCGGCTCATACTCATAGAGGGGCGGCGGAGCCGGCCGCCAGGCTGGCCTCACAACTGGGCCGCTGGGCGCGGCGTCTGCGGCCACCGGCTGCCCCTGCAGCCAGTCTGGCTGCGCTGACCGGTGAGCGGGCGGGATCAGCCGGAGTGGGCTGAGCGAGGTGACGAGGGTGAGTGTCGGGGGTCAGGTCACAGCCCCGGAGTACTGAGCAAGGTCAGAAGGGTGAGCAGTGGGGGCCAGCTGCAGCCCCGGTGTGCTGAGCGAGGTCAGTAGGGTGAGCGGTGGGGGACCAGCTGCAGTCTCGGTGTGCTGAGCGAGGTCAGGAGGGTGAGTAGTGGAGACTAGCTGCAGGTCACCCGCCTCTGAGCGTGCGATGTATTCAACCGCTCAATTCAACCGGATGAGTGGCGGGGACCAAGCTACAGCTCCGGTGCACTGAGCGAGGTCAGGAGGGTGAGTGGCGGGGACCAGCTGCGTTTCTAGTGTGCTGAATGAGGTCAGGAGGGTGAGCGGTGGGGACCAGCTGCAGCCCCGGTGTGCTGAGCGAGGTCAACAGGGTGAATGGTGGGGGCCAGCTGCAGCTCTCGGTGTGCTGAGCGAGGTCAGTAGGGTGAGCGGTGGGGACCAAGCCGCAGCTCCGGTGTGCTGAACGAGGTCAGGAGGATGAGTGGCGGGACCAAGCTACAGCTCCGGTGCACTGAGCGAGGTCAGGAGGGTGAGTGGCGGGGACCAGCTGCGTTTCTAGTGTGCTGAATGAGGTCAGGAGGGTGAGCGGTGGGGACCAGCTGCAGCCTCGGTGTGCTGAGCGAGGTCAGGAGGGTGAGCGGTGGGTACCAGCTGCAGCCTCGGTGTGTTGAGCGAGGTCAGGAGGGTGAGCGGTGGGTACCAGCTGCAGCCTCGGTGTGTTGAGCGAGGTCAGGAGGGTGAGCGGTGGGTACCAGCTGCAGCCTCGGTGTGCTGAGCGAGGTCAGGAGGGTGAGCCGTGGGGACCAGCTGCAGTCTCGGTGTGCTGAGCGAGGTCAGGAGGGTGAGTAGTGGAGACTAGCTGCAGGTCACCCGCCTCTGAGCGTGCGATGTATTCAACCGCTCGTGCGTTAGGGATCCCCTCACTAATGCAAATGACGGGTGTTATTTGTTTAAAAACCGTTCACCTTTAATCCGCTAAAACTGGAGAGGGGGGAGGGTAAACACTCCCTTCAATTTCTACCACAGTGATGCAACGAGTGTGGGCAGTGGCGGTGTATTGGTTACGGCTCTCTGCTCTGGGCCTGACGGTCCTGGGTTTGTCCCTAACTCGCCACTATTGCATCCCACGTGGTACCTGATACAGGCATCACGTCTCGAAATGGCGGGCGGTCAATGAAGCGCAAAGCCCCAATCAATCGTTTGCGTAACGAGTGGGTTAAGATTCCAACGTTCTCAAAATATGTCCAAAATCTGCGTGGATATGATATTAAAACACGGAGTTTTGGTCATCGCAGATCATTTTAATATGACACCATAAAATTGGCGGGAAGAATACAATGTTACGCATCCTAGGGTGTGAGCTGTTCATGCATGACTTAACGGGCTGCATCTGGCTTATTGCTTTTGGGGTCTTCATGATGCAGGAGTGACAACGACTCGCATTTACAGCATTAGGGTGGGACGTCTAAAGGCTATTCACTTCTTTGGTGAAATGATCGTACCTAGTGCATCCAAAGATATTGCGACATTCTCAATTCCTCTTAAACCTAATTTCCTTCCGCAGTTGCTAGCTTTTGAAGCCCAGGCCTTCCACCCACCTAATCATCGCACGCAAGGCTCGCCTGAAAAGCCTGTTTGGGGCGGACAATAAGGATGATTATCCCAATAGACAGCACGATATTGAAGGCTCCGGGAGAACGATACTATGCTCGCGTGGGCTAATTGTTATTTACGGACAGCGGATGTAAATACACGATGATGCCATGGCGCTCACACTCAGTTTGTGTGTGTCGGGGAAAACCACAGAAGCTGAACAGAATAGATGCGAACGGGACTCGGTTGAGAGAGGCAAAGTGCGTAGCGAATTCAATGACGCGAAATTCTTTCAAATGGTATGGGCAGGAGTGCAGTTTCCTTACTTCACTTCGCGGGCTTGAGCTCCCAAAATCTGACGAATCGACTTCCGACAATAATCATGCAATCAGGATGCGACGAATTGATGTGTCAGGTTTGGTGACGAGGCCCGCTGGTGTATTTTGGCGGTAGGTTTGACCGCCTCCGTCTCCCGACCCTGGCCCATTTTGCTAGCCTGCACCCGTGGGCAGGGGCACTGGCGACTCGGAACGCCACTGGAACTTATCGACATTGGTAACACAGCTATCTGTAGGCCATCGCAGCTCTAGCTGGAGAGGACGGGATCAACCACAGCCGGAAAACGGTCATCGACGCTGGCGTAAACCACGCGAAAATAGCAGCCAAGACCGTGAGAGCGTCGGCCAGAGGGAGATGCCACCCGCCTCTTTCTCACACCGTTTCCGCTCATCTGCTTGGAGGCAAATAATGAAATGCCAGCATCTGGTAACCAGCACATGTGGCAAACGCCCAAACGATGCCATGAGACATGCCAAACTTCGAGGAATGTGGTTCAGTCGACGATCATTGGCAAATGCTGCTCATTTAGGGAAACGCTAATTCAGTTTCCCACGGGGCCTCGCAAGACGCAATCGTAGTAATCCTATGAGGCGGAGATGGACGATAAGCGGGGAGTAACCACCAGCGCACGAGATTGCATTCTTTCAAGGCAAGAACATGCCTAAAGACGCCCCTGGATGCAATAAAACGTCAGCAAAACAGGTCGCGATATCAATGGCCAATAACGGGGAGATCGGGCAGGACGTGAATGACTGCACTAGAGCGCCCCGGAGACTGTCCTGCGCAGAGCTATAACGACTGCGCTCAGGGACTGCAGCCCGAGATTTCTCGTCATTATTTTATTTATTTCATTTTTCTCGTAGGTCACGTATTCCCCGAGCAGCGATGCGAACAATTGCGCCGACAGTTCTTGCAATGATAGAAGCCTGGGCCCACTGATACGGCCCGAGCGGCCGACAGGTCCCCTAAACTACGACAGTTACTAAACTACGACGGAGGACTTCAGGTCCCCGGTACCCTCGGGGACACCTGAAGTCGTCTCAGCGGTCCCTCCCGTTACCCTCGGGGACACCTGAAGCCGTCTCAGCGATCCTTCCCGTTACCCTCGGGGACACCTGAAGCCGTCTCAGCGATCCCTCCCGTTACCCTCGGGGACACCTGAAGTCGTCTCAGCGATCACTCCCGTTACCCTCGGGGACACCTGAAGCCGTCTCAGCGATCCCTCCCGGTACCCTCGGGGACACCTGAAGTCGTCTCAGCGGTCCCTCCCGTTACCCTCAGGGACACCTGAAGTCGTCTCAGCGATCCCTCCCGTTACCCTCGGGGACACCTGAAGCCGTCTAGAAAAGAGAGCTCCGTGGGCTGGCGGGCAGTCGCTTTCATTTAGTCCACTAAACACCTTGAGGCGATTTCGCTGACACAACATTTCCCTGACACCCAACCACCATAACGAGCCGGAGGTTGGTGAGACATGCTTACTGTGCCCTACCACTAAACATTTTTTTGAGTTCGCTACAGGTAGCTGTGGGCGACCCGCTCTACACAGGCAGGTGTAGGGTGGACTCCTGGACATGCCCATGACCGGACTCCTCAGAAAGGTGTAGGGAAGACTCCTCGACACCGGCCTCCAAAACGGGCATCCTGTCAAAGCTGATGACATAGAAAGGGAAATGGCTCATTAGTTGGGTGTCATCAGCGTAGGGACAATAACGAGGACAGGTTCAACCATGCAGCCGTGGGTGACGCGTGGCTCAAGGGGAGAATCAGGCCAGTACCGCCCGCCACCACCTGGTTCAGGTCACGCAGGTAATTACGGAACCAGTCTGTCACACACCGTACCATTTTCTCCTATCCAGGGGAATGCCGCGATCGACCCTAAAAAAGCTTTTCTTAAGACGAGCGTCTTCAACGACACTGATCCACCCGCTTCGATACTCATTGCCATTCACTCATCAGCGTCGATTAGGGCGTCTTCCGCCGAGTGGCATGTTCGGTGCGCAAATTAATATTTAGACAGTGTATGATCTCCTTGAAGCTACGACGCAAGCTGCATGTAGACAGCCTTTTTGTGATTTTGGACAAAACGGACAGAATAGGGATAAGACTGATGTCCTTCAAATTGCATCGCTATCCAGACTCGTTAATAGGCACAATGCGAGCCATTTTCCAGACATTGGGAAGCAGACATGTGGTTGCACATTTGTTGACGACATTTAGAAGATGAAGCCCGATAACAAAACACACTTTTCCACCGCATGGGAAGGGGCACCCTTGGTGCAGACTGTTCTTGACGAGCTCATGCATTCGATGGCCTTCGACAGGTACAGGGTCCAGTCCGAGGGCTGTAAACACCGAGTGGCCTCGGCGCCAGTGAGCCAGGAACGGTGGTGTGCCCCACCGGCGCAAACTGTTTTTTAAGTGGCAGCTTGATCAGTGGCGTCGTCTCCACCCGATGCGGGGCGCGATACTCTGGTGGTAGAACAGCCAAATGTTTGCATGACTCCAGAAGTTTGTCTGTCAGATAAAAAGAGTCACACGGGGCAGTGGAATCCATTCAAGCTAATACTGATTTTGAATCATCTTCAACGATAAGACTGATTGAAATAATAAATAAACCGTCAACTGCAAAGAGCTTGAACCAACTTTGGAAATGGACACCCGGCTAAACTCACAGCGCAGCATCACTTTTTTCTCGTGTCATCTGTATCAGGTCGATCACAATCATTAGGACGCTCTCAGCCATTGCACTAGGGTAACCAAATGGACATTCAAAAATATGTTTAATCCAAACCTTATGAATGGATGGAGCTCTGCGATCAGAGCTTACACCATACAGCGCTTGTTGTATGAGCCCTCACCCATTATCACCCGATCGCGCAATTCCAGGCCAACGGCAGAGTTTAGCAGCGAAAGCTTAATGATCTGCATTGCTTGGCAGGGCCTGTCCTGTCCTCTGACGTCATCTGATCTTCAGCGCGGCCGCCGCTACCGGCTGCAGGTCAGCCCTGTCAAGGCCAAATGGTCGGCGCCTGAGGAGACTCGAACCCACCCCGCAACGGGCAGGTGGATCGGAAGGCAGGCGCTCTAAACAACCCAGCTACCGGGACGGACGGGGTGCTCGATTTCATAGGGCATCCTTGCAGTGCAGCATTATTTTTTGAAGAATAGGGTCCGCAAAATGTTCTTATGTATCTATATACAAAATGGTTGTTAATGCCATGACTAGTTTTTAACATCGGCATTCGACAGAGCTTTGGATCAGAGTTTTGTCGATATCCAGCCTTCTGTCTCAGAAGGTCTGGTCTGTTCGTCTTGAGAGCCCCATCACCTAAATGAGGGAGGTTGTGACACCAAAATCTTCCCTCTTGGCTACGCTAGTGCGCGCGAACTGTTAAAAGGAGCTATATTTGTAGCCCGACAAGCAGTGCTGGCGTAGATTAAGCATCGTGGTGGCGGACAACTGCGTCACTCCCAGTGGAGGGCAACCAGAAATACAATATCCTGTTTGCGGAACGATACAATATTGTTCATCTGGTCTTGAGACGCTCGCTGCGCATGAAGTATTTCACAGAATCGCTGTAATGACCGCCATTATTGTACTTGCTTCTGCCTCAAGAACAGAGGTACCGATCTAATAAATACCTAATCTTCGTCACAAAAATGATTATGCTAAGTTAACCTGGAGAAAAGGACATACTTTTCTACTCATTTAACTAAGCCGCATCTTTTCGGTGGGCCCATTCTGTGGCCAAGAAGGCCACACCAACTACTGTGTGTGGGGGTGGTGAATGATATGTTTCTGATGGTGATGTCGTGTATATTTTTACTGCTCTCCTTTGTTGTTTTTGTTCATTCCTGAGCTTTGCCATGCAGAAATGCATTTTCCACTGCTGGTGAATGTCTGCGCACCAGCTTTTGCCGAAGAGGCGTTCATCTTAGCTTCGCCGCACCAGAGGCCTTAAAGACTTGCAGCTGTCTCGAAAGCCGGGCGTACAACACCCAGCGCAAGGTGGTAGCGGATACCTTGCACAACATTGCGCTGTTGTAGTGTCGCAAGACATCAAAGCAAGCGATGTTTGATGGGTCAGACCCGGTTAGCGGTGCAACACTGCTGAATTTAGGCCTTTTTCCCATCCCTTTCCCATCCCTTTTCCCTTTATCTTTAGAACTATGTGTGGTGCGCGGCTGGCAGAGGCGGATTGCCATGTCCTTGGCACACTGAAGGACCCACCTATAGTAACATATGCATCCGCAAGACATGTGTCATGTCAAATCAAATCGCGAGAGTCCAGCTCTGTCTGTATGTGCCCTGTTCCGTGGCCCAAATAGTAAAGCGCTGAGCAGTAATGAAGCGGACAACGCTGGGTATGGTTTCCCAAACATATCACATGTCGTGAAATGTGGCGTAAGATGTGCAAAACTATGTCAGGAAAGGGAAAAACTCACTGAAATGAGCTTTGTGTAAGAAAAAAGCATTGAGCTCCTTTTTGTTCAGAACTATGGTGTCTTATGCTAAAAATTGCCCACCTTCAATTAATCGGATGCGTATAAGGCAAACATGAAGGTCCATCTCGTGATCATGAGCTCTGCTTTGTAACATAGCGAACTTGCGTAATGTATCCTCATGATCAAAGGTCAGTATTTACAACATTAGACATCATGAAGTTTTTGCTAAAAAGCCTGTTGTTTTTTATGAACTCGGCATAGCCTGTCTTTGAATAACTTGATGCAATAGCATTTTGTAAAATCGCACATCAGGCACTGTGGTAGAGAAAAATCTCAGCAAGTTCTTCAAAACGCATAATGCACAAAACATATCCACTATTGAGCGTCTTGAAACGAACTTGCGACCGAAGTGAACACGACCAAACGTTCACCGTTAACGCTGGAAGCTTTAGATTTTAATGGGTAAGCAAATGTTGAAAACACCTGTACTTATGACATAAGGTGTCATGTGTTCGTTCATTGAAAACTTTCAAATGTTTAAAGCTCCATGCTCGAGAAATAACTTTGAAGGTCTTTTGATGCCTACTCGGCGACGAGAACTGAATCAGGACCCCATGTGTGTGACCTCCGGACCTGAACAATCCATCATGCTTACTGAGAGAGTAACATCTACATCAGACGGAGGTCGCTGTCACCGACTGAGGACATACTTCAGCAGTCGAACTTCCAGTAATGAGCAGGCAGCATGACCGCCAAAACCCTCGAAAATACGCCAGCTTTTATGAATCGTAGCCCCGCTAGTTCTGCGTAATCGGCACAAAACACGCATCACCTCCATCACCTACAGTCACTGGGGTGACTGGGCCTTAATGTACATCAAGTGCCATGCAAAGATTTCGACATGAATGAGAGACAGTTTAAACTTTTCCACTCCCAGTCGTTATAGAGAGGATGCCTTATAAGATGCCCTCTACAAGTCTGAGCGGGGATCCACGCAGTGGCGAAGGTGATTTGAATTCCCGCTATCTGTGGAGCGATCCCATTTCCACGCTTATAAATTGCAAAGTACGATCTATGAGCCGACATCGCATTCGATGACAATGCATGGGAAGTGCTCTCTGTCACGAACTTGTTGAAACCCAGAGTTCATTTCCTCCAGGCTGAGTGACGCGTCATTGGCGTCATTCTTTAGAACTTTTGAGTAAACGCTTGGTGCGTCGGCTTTGAGGAAGCTTCCTAGAACCTAGAAAAATACGTGGCATGTGCTCCTTCCGCACCGCTTGGAAATGCCTGGCTAAAGAACTCGCCGGAACGGCATTGATGAAGCATTATCAACTTCTTGGGAACTTTCCCGACCGAAACAAAAGCTCTCATAAACTAGCGAATAAGTGCACGAGCAGAATTTAGTGGGATGCTAGAATCACGCTTTTCGCAACAAGCTCTACGGAAAAATTCGGTTCCTGGACGCAATCGCTGCGAACACGCGATCAAAGACGACCAAAAACCACTGCGTGACGGATGCACAGCTGATCTGGCGGGTGCCGTTCCTCCCGCTCCAGCAGCACTTCCTCGCGAACTCACCAACCCGAGCATGTCGTCCAGCCATCACCACCAGCGCCGCCGGCGCTCATCAGCTGAAGACCAACTCCGGCCGACATCGCACGAGTAAACGCAACATTCGACCGGTGACCCAGCCGGCGCGCGGAGCCCCGCTCCCGCGCGCTCGTCGAGTCCGCCGCCGAGCCGCCGGCCGGCCGGCCGGGCGCCGGTCCGATCCGGCCGCTGACGAGCCGGCCGCCTCCAGATGGACGCCGTTCCGGCCGGCCGCAATCTCACGCCAATCGTCAACACTTGTGCGGCGCCCGCGCCGCCGCCCGGCCAGTCATCAGTTGCAATGCCGACCCTGATTGCAGACGTGACGTAGACTACAGATTTCGGGCGCCCGCCGCCGCTGCCGTCGCTGGCGACGCCGCCCGGGGGAGGCCGGCTTAGAGGCTGGGCTTCGGGGACGCCGGCGCCGAGGAAGGGCTCTGGGGCTCTGACGCCGAGGTCGGGCTCCGGGACGCCCGAGCCGAGGAAGGGCTCTGGGGACCTCGGCGCCGAGGCCGGGCCTTGGGGACTCCGGCGCCGATGCCTGGGCTCCGGGGAAGCCTGCGCCGAGGGTCGGGCTCCGGGACGCCCGAGCCGAGGAATGACTCTGGGGACCTCGGCGCCGAGGAAGGGCTCTGGGGACGCCGACGCCGATGCTGGGCTCCGGGGAAGCCTGCGCCGATGAAGGACTGCTGGGACGCCGGCGCCGAGGCTGGGTTCCCATATTCCTGCGCCGAGGCAGGGCTCCGGGGCCGTCGACGCCGAGGCTGGACTCCCATACGCCTGCCCCGAGGCTGAGCTCCGGGGACGCCGACGCCGATGCTGGGCTCCGGGGAAGCCCGCGCCGGGAAGGGCTGCTGGGACGCCGGCGCTGAGGAAGGGCTCCGGGGACGCCGGCGCCGAAGCTGGGCTCCCATACGCCTGCGCCGAGGCTGGGCTCCGGGGCCGTCGACGCCGAGGCTGGGCTCCGGGAACGCCGGTGGCCGCGGCGCACGGCACACACCGACGGGCGGGGGGCGGGATTGGGTGATGACGCGGATATCGAGGTCGGGTGGGGCGGGAAATGACTCGGACACGCCGACGTGCCTCGCTCGCATGATCCGGCGGTAATGGCGAGCCGCGCCGCGGCGGGATGCTTTGGCAATGGCGAGTAGCTTAAAGAGAATGCTCCACATTTGAAGATATTGAAGCAAGCATCAGATGTGATTAAATAATCTCGCTCATGAATATTGACGTACTTTGAAGAGGAAAATACTGTTCTAGACAACACAATTTCTCTTTTTAGTAAATGTGCTTTTCAATACGCCAATGTCTGATTGCGTCATCGTACCTTTCACTACATTGGCTGAGAAAAAATTGCAGCATTGACTTAAGAGTGCCGCTCAGTGGGAGGTTTTCCGTTGTCCAACGGAAACGTCTGGGAATGGTTCATAATACGAGTGCAGATGCGCATTCCATAGCAGCAACATTCACTGATAAGAACAGCCCTGCATGTCCATGCGAGAAAGAACCATCTCCACAGAATTAGTGCAGGCCTAATAGCCATTTCTGTGAAAATTGCCGCAACCAGTGGAAGCCTTTACAGTACCCATGGGGCGCATTTCATCTGGTAGTTTGAAACGTTGGTTACTACTATGAGGGCATAGCGGAGATAGATGCAAATGCATTAACGTAAGTCTGACCTGTAATCCCAATCCTAGAATCAGTCTGAAGAGATCTGAGATCACGAAATCTACGGAGAACATTGCTCTGCTCACCAGTTCAAACTCATAACTAGAATATTAGAAAAGAACGGAATGAGCGTCCGCCAGAATTTTCTGGTACCGTGCAAAGCTTCCAAATATTTAGGCAGTGACGTGTTAAGAAGAGAAAAGAGCAGGTAAAAAGGAATGTCGTATTTTTCGTGAATCTGAAGTAGAGCATCTGCACAGTTGCTGTATGTGGCATTCTACCTTCCTGCTAACGACAAGTCACGTCGGGGGCACCGACGAGTGGTCTATGTGAGTCAGGCCGGCGGCTCAGGATCGGCGCGGCACAGCCAGGCGTCTGCATTACACATGTCTGTGTGGTGGTTGCCAGGCACCGACATGTCGTTTACGTAAGCCAGGCTCCGCAGCACGGTCGGACGTTCGGATGACTCACAAAATCTCACTCGAGTTCCCGAGTCAGCCGAGTAGTGAACGCCCGAGCAACGCCCTTCCAGACGCTCGCATTCAAGACGGAAAACCTCCATCCGGCTCCGACCACGCGCGGCCGCCATCACACCCGCGCGTACCCAGATGGCGCCATGGCCGGACGAGGTCAGGACTGGGCGGGGCGGACGCATAAAAGGGTCCTGCGTGACCGGTGAGGCCAGGTGAGCCTGAGCCTCACACCGCAGCGTTGGCCTTGAGCCGCGGGAACTGTGGCCGGCGTTGTTGAGTCTCATCTATTATAGCATTGCTGAAATTCAAGATTGTTTTTACTTACGAACTGAGAACGAGGTGTGCTTCGAAACGAGACGTTGCATAAACAAATGGGTCAACCACCTATGTGGAGTATCGTATGACGCACACAAGCCGCTTCATATCAGTGGTGGATGTGGGATTGAGCACTTTAGGGGAAATCTCGTTAAGTGTTGTGGCTTTTCAGTCTGCTTTGCCCTCTTCGCTTACAGATGTTCAAAAGTACTAAGCAATATTTAACATTATACGGTTATAAAAAGTTAAATGGTTTTGAAACTTTAATAGTGGGATCAGCTATTTTCGGAATTGTTCGTCCCGGTGGCTCATTTGGTTAGAGCACCTGCCTTCCGATCCACCCATCCGTAGCTGGGTGGGTTCGAGTCGCTTTAGGGTGCTCACTATTTGCCCTTGACAGGTATGGCCTGCGGCCGGTGGCAGCGGTCGCGCTAAAGGTCAGTTGACGTCAGAGGGCCGGACGGACCGTGCCGAGCATTGCGGCACGTTAAGCTTTCGCCACTTAATTCTGCCGTTGCCTGGGATTGCGTGATCGGATGGTGGGGGTCAGAGCTCACACAACAAGCACTGCTTAGCGTGAGCGCTGATCCCAGAAATCCATCCATTCAAAAGGGTTCGGATCAAATTTATAAAAAGGGGTTAAACCAAATGCTGTGTGGTGTGTTTTCCGCGTTTACCAGGTATATCTTTTTTAATTATTATGGTTGCTTTATAATGCACCAGCGATGATGAGACACCTCAATCAGTAACTTTTCCGATACGAGATTCATACGTAATTGGCATGCGCGGATTTAAGCATGTTAAAAAGGTTGACACCTCGAGGGCATAATTATTTGATGACAATTTGACAAAGCTGGCAAGTTAATAAAGTCAGTACAACCACATGCAAGCGCTCAACCTCTCCCTTGTTGCTCCTGGACTTAACACGCACCCGGGTGGCCGGATGGACACCCTTCGCTCGGGTGGGGTCGATTTGATCCCCCTGAGATCTCAGAAACTAAGAGGGCTAGAGGCACGAAATTCACAGAGTGTATTGACCTACGTGAACTCACTTAGGTCAAAGTTCGAGTCACTTCTGGTCAACAAGATCAAGCAAAGTCAAGCTCCAAGTTAATCTTTAAAGTTTCCCCAGAACCTACATACCTGTTCTAAGCAAAAGTTCACATGTTCATTCAAGGTCAGCGACCTTGTTTGACATTTCGGAGGTCATGGTGACCAAAATCATAGAAGACTGCTTTGAGTTCTGCACTTGGATACGCGACGAAGATTAAGCTAGGCAGTATGTCCCTAAAAACGAAATGTTGACCTGGCTCATTTTAGGTCAGTGACCTATTTTGACCTACAAGAAGTTCACGGAAGATGTCTAATGCGGTTCACGTGATGAATAAATTCGAAATGAGCACCACAAACTATCCCAAACAGCAGCCCCAATAGTAAAAAACTGGTTGGTTTTGACCTTAGTCTGACCTTCATATCTGATCCTAGGTCAATGAAATTTGGTTAGACTTAGGGCTTCGTCTAACACTCCGTTGCTGCATCAGATTGAAAGATTCTCTAGAAATTGACTTCGCGGAATCCGTGGTCTGACTTTGACCTGCCGTAGGCTGGCGACCTTACAAGGTACATCTAATTTGTTGATACCATACGGTTTGCTATTCCATTGCCTACAATTATGCAACATTTGACGCGGCTACGCCGCGCGGTTCGGAACCCATTCCGGAAAATCCTCGGAGGGGGTCAGTTTGACTCCCACCCGAGCGCATGTTAACATCACCTCAACAGTCATCCTCTGACAAAAAGCGATGCAGTGAAAATCGTTCACGGTGCATCTGGTATGGCGCACTGAATGACTGTGTCGGCGCAAGGCCTGCCGCACTGTATGACTATCGGCGCATAGCCTGCTACACTGTATGACTGTCGGCACACGGCCTGCCGCACTGTATGACTGTGTGGGTGCGCGCCGTCAAGACGTCTTTGAACCCAATCATCATCATGGCCATTGCTCCTGGATCCGCCCCTGTCTACATGCCTGCACCAAGCACCAGCCACATGAGACACAGAAGTGCAGTGAGCAGTGTTAAAACTCGCTCCAGTCAGAGATCGACCAAGCATATTCACCTAGCCCACGGTATTTTAATTATTTATTTTGCAACAAATTCAGAGTACCGTGGGCCGCACATCCGCCTTCAACAGTTTGATTTATGCTGCTACGCCTTCCGGAAATCAGTTCTGGGTACGTTCCCGTATGATGCTGGAAGTCAAAATGTAAAAAAAAACATATTGGACATGGGATGTAGAAATGGCTTTCAGACAGTATGTCCAATATAAGGAAACTGTGGTGCTCTGACATGCTAGCGTTTACCGATTGGGATGCAGCTGCAAGCAAAGCAAGATAAGGGCTCAATACGACCCTGCATGAAGATTAGGTTCCAATGAGCTCTGCCGTCCGCTTAACTGCTTTTTATGGAAGTACGAGTACGAAACGCGGGGATAAACGCAGGGATAAACGAAACGAAACGCAGAGATATTTCGATCATGCCTGAGCTGACAGTCCGTACAGTCCACTGATCGAGCGGATTTTTTAGCGCTTGAAAAGGTATCTTGAGGTTTCCTAAAACACTATTGGAGCCCTGTGTGCGCTTGAGTTGTGGATATAGACCCAGTGCAATGTGGTTCTAACAGTCGTTATGCATTGTGCTTGGCAATCAGAGAGCGCGCCTGAAGTTCCTAACCCTTGCAACGAGAAATGACGCAACCAATTACTATCGTGCTACGATTTCTGAAACATTTCCATATTTCAACACACGTTTGCTTCGTAAAAGCTGTCATCACATAGTTATCAAAAACCAATTTAATGGGACGGACCTCGCCGACGCACGGTGGACTCCGAGCTGGCGTCATGCTAAGGAGCTTACTGAAAGCATCGAAAGACGCCGGAGAGCATCGGGCTGTAAGTGATAATGACCGGAGCGGCCAGATACGGTATGTCGAGGTCGGGGATCCATGTCGCCGGCCGTGGGTGCCGGAAACGTCAGAAGGCTCACACACCGGTGATGTGGCAAACGATAGTAGGAGAGGTTGAGAGCGGTCCAAAGCACTGGCACAGTGACAGTTGTTGGTTATCATGGACATCATGGCAGCTGAGTTTCCGCTGGTCCTTTGGTGGAGTGTTTGACAACTGGCCACTGATATGCCGCTGGATCGTGGGTCCGCGTTCAGGAAACCACACTCATCTTGCCCACAAATGAGAGCCTGTCACCATCTGACCGAGGAGAGTGGAGTGTCATTGCATGACATGTTAAAACATTTCGGCAAAAGTTAGGCGGGTAGCTGAAAAATTGCTCTGCATGGTTAGTTGGCAGGGGCCGCGTCCTCCCCAGCGAAGGGAGGACGGGGGACGCGTCCCACTTTATCTCCGGATGGGAGGGAGCAGTCCCTTCCCCCCATCCCAGCGCACTCTTTACAGGGTGAAAGGTATCTTGATTCGCAGGGACCGATTTTTTACCAGAATGAAGCTTCATCATATTCGCTAGCATCTAATTGCTAACTTTACAACTTTACTCAGAAATATCGAAATGAATGCTGGGCGGCATTCCCAAGATTCTCGGAGCGTGTTCAATGCTTTCAGTCCAGTGCCTTGGGTAAAAGCCGGATGGTAGGTGGCTGGATCACCACGTGCCTGGAAATTCATACATAGACATTGCTTTACAAAATATCGTTCATTGTGGGACTAGCTGTAAATACTATTTTCACACGCTCTGGTTCAATAGCAGTCACGTGGCTAGCGGCCCTTCCATCCTCGTGCTTGGCCTTGCACGATAGCTTCAGAATACCAATAGCTATGGCCCTGCAATGTTGTGTTCGCCTTGTTCCGTTCACTGTGCACCTGGAAACGTTGTTTGGCATAAAGGTAACTTACATGATATCATTACGGAAAATGTTATTGGCCCATGTCTGCCGAACTCAAGAAAAACGAATAGCAAGGTTATTAGTTTTCGTGAAGTTTCAATGGAATGAAGCAATAGCCAATGTAATAAATCATAATTCCATTTTATCATTGCCGCTATCAACATGCCGATAAAGCCTCTACCTAAAATGAAGACAGAGTCTGGGTCTCGCTCGAGGGGCGAGGGACTCTGTTCTCCTCAAGCATTTCCAAACTTGGAAAAAAACCGGAGGAACGCGGCCTTCAAAGTTCATGTTCTTTTTATTTTGTCTATTTTCACTCGTGCAAATTGTCCACCTCTTACCAGGTTAGATCACTGGCAGAGGTCATGCAGAGGCCACATGCAGCATCGAAACTGTGGAATATTTGTGTGACTGATTTGCTTCGTTTTGTGTAAAGTGCAACAAAAATCTGTATCTCACAAGCAACGCTGGGTGCATCTGTTGTAGTTCTGTTCTTTGAGCTACTACTTTTTTGTCACACCGTCATAGTAACGGCCTACCTAGAAATGCCCGACGAAAATGGCGCACTAGCCTATGCCCAACTGAAGGCCGGCCACCATGCACAACCGACTTGCGGATCATAAATTCCCCCCCCCCCCTCCCCCCTCCCCCCGTCTAACTCAAGAACGGCCGGTTGCAAGGTGAAAATAGGGACACATTTGGAAATATTAATTTAAGTAAAGCTGAAAAGTTAATACAACGAATGTGTTTTATGGATACTTAAACATGCTATGCTTTATGTTTGCATGTAAACATGATATGCCTTATATGTTGATATGTATATATTATATGCCTTATATTCAGCTGATAGTGGAATTGCTCCCAAGGGGCTAGAGCTAACGCTGTCCGGATTGGGAAGAACTAATTTAAGCGCTTCATGAGCACAGCTACCGGAGTCGTGGAACTGCGCTCTCCATACCATTTTCAAACGGTTTCAAACGAGAAATGGCTCGTAATGTGGTCTTTATCTTTCAAATCCCGAATTGTTCTCAAACGCCTGGTGCTCTCTCAAAATATGAATACCGTTTCGAGCATTTCATCACGTGACCTGACCTAGGGCGCTGACTTGAACCGCATGGTGGCTTGACAGCGTTGAAAGCGTTACGAATTGATAAATTCACTTTCCAGCCACATTGGAAAAGCCCGAGAGGATCATAAAGGCCGCTCCCCCAGTCGGGTAACGGTTGGGAATCCGTACTTGCTTACATGACTGGAGGAACTTAGCATGCCTTCCGTTTTAAATTCATTTACGTTGTAGCATTTCACTCAGCCAATCTGAAGAGGACGCCCTTCATCCATTTCATCGCTGTGTTCAAGCTCCTGGAATTATTGTCCCTGGTCATGCAGAAGCTACGGGTACGATCCCACGGAGGCAATCAGGGCGGCACCATCACGGGCAAGGAAGTAGCGGCCATCTTGTTGTTTGCCGGGAGTAACATGCATTTAGTTCCACTGAAATTCAAAGAGGCTCTGTCATACCCACCGCGGGCTGTGAATAGCCGAGACATAACTTGCGTGTTCAAATCGTCTAGGTGGTTGCATGTACTGTGCTGAGCAGAAGCTCCGAAATCGCGACAAGGCACTCTAGTCAGTGGCACAGCGCTAGGCGATGAAACAAATGACACAACAGCGATCATTGGCGAAAACGCCACTTCGAAACACATAACCTCTCACTCATTTTTACTTTAGTATCGTAGTAAGAGATGCTCGATCAAAAAACCCCTCTTCCCCCTCACCAGTCAAAAATTGAGGGCGCCGCCCCGGGTGGTTGGGGTTTCGGGGCGCTGGCGAAGGAAGCGGCGGGCGTTCTGAACCACTCAGCAACACATTCGATTACATGTTAAAGCGAATGTGCCCTCTATCGGTACTGAGCCCTATACTTGCCCATCTCAGATTTCGCGTCCAACACTGTTTCAGCGTTGGGCGCGCAATCTAAGATAGGCCAGATACGATTGGCCCATCCTCAGGAGAACACATTTTGCCCTGACGGTGGAAGCAACGAAATTGCTGACACGCTTAAACCTCGACTTCTGCTGGCGTTGAAATTGTTCACAATTCAGCAGTTGAAATCATGCGATTCTCCAGATCTGGGCGAATCTCAGACACGGCAGTGGAGCGACGAGTGGGCGCTGCGCGGAGCGAGCCATATCTACGACATATCGGACCGCAACCCAGCCGACTTCTCTCCGACCGCCAGCCAACGTCGGCTGAGCCCGCCTGGTCGAGCCGGCGCTGGGGCCGAGCCTGCTGTGAGCTACGCCAAGACTGCTCCCGTGAGCTGCGCCAGACCAGCTCGCTGCCAAGGAGCTGGTCTGGGCAGGCGCTGGGCCGAGCCTCCTGTGAGCTACGCCAAGACTGCTCCCGTGAGCTGCGCCAGACCAGCTCGCTGCCAAGGAGCTGGTCTGGGCAGGCGCGGGGCCGCCGATCTCAGGGCCGCCAGAGGTCAGGGGAGGCTGTGGTCTCACCTCGGCCCCTGCCAGTGACGTATGCAGCGGTAATCGGGTCATCCATCGCCGCCTGTCTGGGTCGCGTGACCGGGCCACACGCCGCTAATATGGCGCGCTCGGGTCGGTGCCGACCGCTGGGGCGCCGGGATATGACCCGGCCGTCAATAAGCTGACCACTGGGGCGAGCATGGCGGTGCAGAAGCTGACCAATGGGGTGAGCACGGCGGTGCAGTGGCTGGCCGCTGTGGTGAGCACGGCGGTGCAGGAGCTCACCGCTGGGGTGAGCACGGCGGTGCAGGAGCTGACAGGCTGGGTGGGCTGGGCTGTATGCGTGGTAGCTCATGACATGTGGAATATGTCATCAGGCAATGCTGTATGACGTGGTTACCCACGATCCTTCTGCGGCTGTACATGGGAACTGGTCTCGTGTAATGTTGTTTCTTTGCCCCAACGATAAGTCTGGGTTAGGGCGGCGGCAGCTATGCTCCGAGCACGGTCATCGGCTGCATCTAAATCTTCAGGCACAGAACTTCGCTGCCTTGGACATGTTTTGTCCTGATTTCTCTTACCTGATTGGCTACGAAGGTCCGAAATCTCCGAGACTCATGTCATATCCAGCGGAGAGTGTTCGAGCTGCCAGTCCAGATGACTGCCGCTCAACCGATGCGTTTAGAAAAGAGACTAAGTTTATCTCGTTTTCGCCAAGAAAACGACTGTCGGCAGTGGCTGCGGTGAGTTCGCTGATTTATCAGGGACTGTCGAACAACAGCGACGACTGACAGACAGGTCGTTTCGGTGACCGCAGTTTGATTTGAAGGGTGTCGAGGCACTCTGGTTCAAGCAAGTGTACTATCGCAGGTTTGTGGAGGAACTGTTAGCTCTGAGGTCAAACATCGGCGTGCCCAGGCAGGGAACAATCCGGGAACTTCTGTTCCGATCGTTGCGACAAAGTGAGTCATGGATGTTGAGGAGTGGGTGAATGCCTGGAAAAAACTGATTTACATTACGATGCACAAAATCCGAAATATATTCCTTATCCCATCCCAGAACTGAGCTGATCATTGCAAAGGCTCAGGAGCGGCAAGTGTCCTGCAGAAGTCAACCATATGTTTGTGCGACGCCCTAGGGAAACTCGGGAGCACTGATGGATAATCGGACGGCCATGAAGCCTTCAAGCAATGGGAGAGTCGTTTGCGCAATCTGCACTAGGCGGAGGTACCCGCTAGCTCCTCAGTTATGGCGTCGTCGCCAGAAGCCAGGATTAAAGTGCCTTTACAAAATATGGGGCGGACTTTGTAACCTGTTTATCCACCAAGGTGACGCGCAGAGTAGCAGCAAAAACAGCATGTGGGCCTGTTCGCTTGTTTGGGCACCACGGCCGTGTATCTGGAGAACGCCAGGTTATCGGATCCAGACAGTTTCCTGTAATTAGTCCCCTGGATGATTTAAAGACGAGACTGCCCTTCTGAAATGATCAGCAACAACGTAAAAGAACCCACACGAGCAGGTCAGGACCTGAGAGAGTGGCTTTGGGTTGTAGACGACGGAAAACCTGGCATGCTCTTCGCTCGCGAAGGAATCCAGTGCCGTTGAAAGTCATTGCAATGTGGCACACCATGGCGGATTTGTCGATCACAGAAGCTGCAAAATGAACACTCACAAGGCCATAGCGGGAACTCCTTTAAAGATGACGAATTGTAGATGTCTGACTTGAAGGGAGTGTCCTCAGTTTTGGGGCAAATTTTAAAAACATGCTCTGGTAAAACCTTAGGACCGTTTCCGTCCAAATAATAGCAATGTTTAGTGCTACTCCAGTACCATTAAGATGTATTCAGAATGCATTTTCTTTAACTACTTTTAATCTAAATTATGCTGTAAGCGCTTTGTAACAGCACTTCATCTCTTCCCTGCTTGGTATCCCCAGAGTGTATTCTGAGTACGCGACAACTGCAGTTGTTGCGACCGGTCGCCGTCATAACCGCGGCAGAATCTGTTGTGAGCTGTTCGCAGCTGTTACGAGGTAGAGGCACCTCTTTCCCGATGTTTTAGCCCGCACATGGCGGGTCCGTGGGCCTAAAACTGGCACCTCTACTGGGAACAATGGCATCAGTGCATAAAAACAGTTACCACTGGCATCGCAGGCGGCAGGAGCCAGACGCCGGAGAGAAAACGCCAACATTAGTTTAAGTTTGTGCCAAGCAGCGAGCTGTTAGACCATGTGAGCTCTCTCTCCTAAAGCCAAAATGCACTTACGGAAAAGAGTCACTGAGTCAAACATCAGTGTGTGCCACATCACAGAACACACACGTGGAAAAAAGCATGGCAAAGAATGCAATGTGTGTACTTGATAGTAGAGAGCAGGGAGCCCAAAGGCATTTCTCGTAAAGTGTTACTTCGAATCGGAATTGTGAGCTATTCAGAACGATTTTCAAGAAAACTGCATTACCGATCAAATCAGACGGGTCGATCCAAGAGTAGATGAAAAGTACACAAAGGTGGCCTGCTCGCTTTCGGTCGAAAGCCTGCTCCGCTCGTGCTTCCCGAGTTATTCCGTATCGGATCTCCGAGTGAGAGTTTACGAAACATTTTCTCCCCGGTCAAATGTGAACAACTCTCACTCCAGAAATGATATGAGCGCTGTTATCGAGCCCGAGCTCTGAGCACTGTTATCGTCGCTGGGTTTTACGATATCAAAAGTGCAGGCTCTTATTTGCACTTGAGAATGAAGTCAAACAAATAAGAACAAGATTATGCATTTTAGGGTATCAACGGCGTAGGCCTAGCACACTGCCTACCGGCTGTGAAACGAGATTCGCACCTCCTTTCGGAATATGGCTATCTGTGTAAGATCATAACATAAGAATTCTCAAGACCACAATCTGCCAACTAGAATCGCAAAACAGCGGAATTATGGCATCTTACCCTCGAAAATGAAATAGTTACGTTCTCACACCAGCGAGGTGTTTCTTCAGCAGGTAT
>NW_023596921.1:35953888-35979669 GCF_011947565.3 Pollicipes pollicipes
TGAGCAGGGGGGCCAAGCCGCAGCTCGGTGTGCTGAACGAGGTCAGGAGGATGAGTGGCGGGGACCAAGCTACAGCTCCGGTGCACTGAGCGAGGTCAGGAGGGTGAGTGGCGGGGACAGCTGCGTTTTCTAGTGTGCTGAATGAGGTCAGGAGGGTGAGCGGTGGGGACCAGCTGCAGCCCCGGTGTGCTGAGCGAGGTCAACAGGTGTGAATGGTGGGGGCCAGCTGCAGCTCCGGTGTGCTGAGCGAGGTCGGGAGGGTGAGCGGTGGGTACCAGCTGCCAGCCTCGGTGTGCTGAGCGAGGTCAGGAGGGTGAGCGGTGGGTACCAGCTGCATGCCTCGGTGTGCTGAGCGAGGGTCAGGAGGGGAGTAGTGGAGACTAGCTGCAGGTCACCACGCCTCTGAGCGTGCGGTGTGTATTCAACGCTCGTGCGTTAGGGATCCCCTCACTAATGCAAAAGACGGGTGTTATTTGTTTAAAAACCGTTTACCTTTAATCCGCTAAAACTGGAGAGGGGGGGAGGGTAAACACTCCCTTCAATTTCTACCACAGTGATGCAACGAGTGTGGGCAGTGGCGGTGTTGTATTGGTTACGGCTCTCTGCTCTGGGCCTGACGGTCCTGGGTTTGTCCCTAACTCGCCACTATTGCATCCCACGTGGTACCTGATAAAGGCATCACGTCTCGAAATGGCTGGCGGTCAATGAAGCGCAAAGCCCCAATCAATCGTTTGCGTAACGAGTGAGTTAAGATTCCAACGTTCTCAAAATATGTCCAAAATCTGCGTGGATATGATATTAAAACACGGAGTTTTGGTCATCGCAGATCATTTTAATATGACACCATAAAATTGGCGGGAAGAATACAATGTTACGCATCCTAGGGTGTGAGCTGTTCATGCATGACTTAACGGGCTGCATCTGGCTTATTGCTTTTGGGGTCTTCATGATGCAGGAGTGACAACGACTCGCATTTACAGCATTAGGGTGGGCCGTCTAAAGGCTATTCACTTCTTTGGTGAAATGATCGTACCTAGTGCATCCAAAGATATTGCGACGTTCTCAATTCCTCTTAAACCTAATTTCCTTCCGCAGTTGCTAGCTTTTGAAGCCCAGGCCCCACCCACCTAATCATCGCACGCAAGGCTCGCCTGAAAAGCCTGTTTGGGGCGGACAATAAGGATGGTTATCCCAATAGACAGCACGATATTGAAGGCTCCGGGAGAACGATATTATGCTCGCGTGGGCTAATTGTTATTTACGGACAGCGGATGTAAATACACGATGATGCCATGGCGCTCACACTCAGTTTGTGTGTGTCGGGGAAAACCACAGAAGCTGAACAGAATAGATGCGAACGGGACTCGGTTGAGAGAGGCAAAGTGCGTAGCGAATTCAATGACGCGAAATTCTTTCAAATGGTATGGGCAGGAGTGCAGTTTCCTTACTTCACTTCGCGGACTTGAGCTCCCAAAATTTGACGAATCGACTTCCGACAATAATCATGCAATCAGGATGCGACGAATTGATGTGTCAGGTTTGGTGACGAGGCCCGCTGGTGTATTTTGGCGGTAGGTTTGACCGCCTCCGTCTCCCGACCCTGGCCCATTTTGCTAGCCTGCACCCGTGGGCAGGGGCACTGGCGACTCGGAACGCCACTGGAACTTATCGACATTGGTAACACAGCTATCTGTAGGCCATCGCAGCTCTAGCTGGAGAGGACGGGATCAACCACAGCCGGAAAACGGTCATCGACGCTGGCGTAAACCACGCGAAAATAACAGCCAAGACCGTGAGAGCGACGGCCAGAGGGAGATGCCACCCGCCTCTTTCTCACACCGTTTCCGCTCATCTGCTTAAAGAGGCAAATAATGAAATGCCAGCATCTGGTAACCAGCACATGTGGCAAACGCCCAAACGATGCCATGAAAGACACGCCAAACTTCGAGGAATGTGGTTCAGTCGACGATCATTGGCAAATGCTGCTCATCTAGGGAAACGCTAATTCAGTTTCCCACGGGGCCTCGCAGGACGCAATCGTAGCAATCCTATGAGGCGGAGATGGACGATAAGCGGGGAGTAACCACCAGCGCACGAGATCGCATTCTTTCAAGGCAAGAACATGCCTAAAGACCGCCCCTGGATGCAATAAAACGTCAGCAAAACAGGTCGCGATATCAATGGCCAATAACGGGGAGATCGGGCAGGACGTGAATGACTGCACTAGAGCGCCCCGGAGAATGTCCTGCGCAGAGCTATAACGACTGCGCTCAGGGACTGCAGCCCGAGATTTCTCGTCATTATTTTATTTATTTCATTTTTCTCGTAGGTCACGTATTCCCCGAGCAGCGATGCGAACAATTGCGCCGACAGTTCTTGCAATGATAGAAGCCTGGGCCCACTGATACGGCCCGAGCGGCCGACAGGTCCCCTAAACTACGACAGTTACTAAACTACGACGGAGGACTTCAGGTCCCCGGTACCCTGGGGACACCTGAAGTCGTCTCAGCGATCCCCTCCGGTACCCTCGGGGACACCTGAAGGTCTCAGCGGTCCCTCCCGTTACCCTCGGGGACACCTGAAGCCGTCTCAGCGATCCCTCCCGGTACCCTCGGGGACACCTGAAGTCGTCTCAGCGGTCCCTCCCGGTACCCTCAGGGACACCTGAAGCCGTCTCAGCGATCCCTCCCGGTACCCTCAGGGACACCTGAAGTCGTCTCAGCGATCCCCTCCCGGTACCCTCAGGGACACCTGAAGCCGTCTCAGCGATCCCTCCCGTTACCCTCGGGGACACCTGAAGTCGTCTCAGCGATCCCTCCCGTTACCCTCGGGGACACCTGAAGTCGTCTCAGCGATCCCTCCCGGTACCCTCGGGGACACCTGAAGTCGTCTCAGTGATCCCTCCCGTTACCCTCGGGGACACCTGAAGTCGTCTCAGTGATCCCTCCCGGTACCCTCGGGGACACCTGGAAGTCGTCTCAGCGATCCCTCCCGTTACCCTCAGGGACACCTGAAGTCGTCTCAGCGATCCCTCCCGTTACCCTCGGGGACACCTGAAGTCGTCTCAGCGATCCCTCCCGTTACCATCGGGGACACCTGAAGCCGTCTAGAAAAGAGAGCTCCGTGGGCTGGCGGGCAGTCGCTTTCATTTAGTCCACTAAACAACCTTGAGGCGATTTTCGCTGACACAACATTTCCCTGACACCCAACCACCATAACGAGCCGGAGGTTGGTGAGACATGCTTACTGTGCCCTACCACTAAACATTTTTTGAGTTCGCTACAGGTAGCTGTGGGCGACCCGCCCTACACAGGCAGGTGTAGGGTGGACCCCTGGACATCCCCATGACCGGACTCCTCAGAAAGGTGTAGGGAAGACTCCTCGACACCGGCCTCCAAAACGGGCATCCTGTCAAAGCTGATGACATAGAAAGGGAAATGGCTCATTAGTTGGGTGTCATCAGCGTAGGGACAATAACGAGGACAGGTTCAACCATGCAGCCGTGGGTGACGCGTGGCTCAAGGGGAGAATCAGGCCAGTACCGCCCGCCACCACCTGGTTCAGGTCACGCAGGTAATTACGGAACCAGTCTGTCACACACCGTACCATTTTCTCCTATCCAGGGGAATGCCACGATCGACCCTAAAAAAGCTTTTCTTAAGACGAGCGTCTTCAACGACACTGATCCACCCGCTTCGATACTCATTGCCATTCACTCACCAGCGTCGATTAGGGCGTCTTCCGCCGAGTGGCATGTTCGGTGCGCAAATTAATATTTAGACAGTGTATGATCTCCTTGAAGCTACGACGCAAGCTGCATGTAGACAGCCTTTTTGTGATTTTGGACAAAACGGACAGAATAGGGATAAGACTGATGTCCTTCAAATTGCATCGTTATCCAGACTCGTTAATAGGCACAATGCGAGCTATTTTCCAGACATTGGGAAGCAGACATGTGGTTGCACATTTTTTGACGACATTTAGAAGATGAAGCCCGATAACAAAACACACTTTTCCACCGCATGGGAAGGGACACCCTTGGTGCAGACTGTTCTTGACGAGCTCATGCATTCGATGGCCTTCGACAGGTACAGGGTCCAGTCCGAGGGCTGTAAACACCGAGTGGCCTCGGCGCCAGTGAGCCAGGAACGGTGGTGTGCCCCACCGGCGCAAACTGTTTTTTAAGTGGCAGCTTGATCAGTGGCGTCGTCTCCACCCGATGCGGGGCGCGATACTCTGGTGGTAGAACAGCCAAATGTTTGCATGACTCCAGAAGTTTGTCTGTCAGATAAAAAGAGCCACACGGGGCAGTGGAATCCATTCAAGCTAATACTGATTTTGAATCATCTTCAACGATAAGACTGATTGAAATAATAAATAAACCGTCAACTGCAAAGAGCTTGAACCAACTTTGGAAATGGACACCCGGCTAAACTCACAGCGCAGCATCACTTTTTTCTCGTGTCATCTGTATCAGGTCGATCACAATCATTAGGACGCTCTCAGCCATTGCACTAGGGTAACCAAATGGACATTCAAAAACGTGTTTAATCCAAACCTTATGAATGGATGGAGCTCTGCGATCAGAGCTTACACCATACAGCGCTTGTTGTATGAGCCCTCACCCATTATCACCCGATTGCGCAATTCCAGGTCAACGGCAGAGTTTAGCAGCGAAAGCTTAATGATCTGCATTGCTTGGCAGGGCCTGTCCTGTCCTCTGACGTCATCTGATCTTCAGCGCGGCCGCCGCTACCGGCTGCAGGTCAGCCCTGTCAAGGCCAAATGGTCGGCGCCTGAGGAGACTCGAACCCACCCCGCAACGGGCAGGTGGATCGGAAGGCAGGCGCTCTAAACAACCCAGCTACCGGGACGGACGGGGTGCTCGATTTCATAGGGCATCCTTGCAGTGCAGCATTATTTTTTGAAGAATAGGGTCCGCAAAATGTTCTTATGTATCTATATACAAAATGGTTGTTAATGCCATGACTAGTTTTTAACATCGGCATTCGACAGAGCTTTGGACCAGAGTTGTGTCGATATCCAGCCTTCCGTCTCAGAAGGTCTGGTCTGTTCGTCTTGAGAGCCCCATCACCGAAATGAGGGAGGTTGTGACACCAAAATCTTCCCTCTTGGCTACGCTAGTGCGCGCGAACTGTTAAAAGGAGCTATATTTGTAGCCCGACAAGCAGTGCTGGCGTAGATTAAGCATCGTGGTGGCGGACAACTGCGTCACTCCCAGTGGAGGGCAACCAGAAATACAATATCCTGTTTGCGGAACGATACAATATTGTTCATCTGGTCTTGAGACGCTCGCTGCGCATGAAGTATTTCACAGAATCACTGTAATGACCGCCATTATTGCACTTGTTTCTGCCTCAAGAACAGAGGTACCGATCTAATAAATGCCTAATCTTCGTCACAAAAATGATTATGCTAAGTTAACCTGGAGAAAAGGACATACTTTTCTACTCATTTAATTAAGCCGCATCTTTTCTGTGGGCCCATTCTGTAGCCAAGGAGGCCACACCAACTACTGTGTGTGGGGGTGGTGAATGATATGTTTCTGATGGTGATGTCGTGTATATTTTTGCAGCTCTCCTTTGTTGTTTTTATTCATTCCTGAGCTTTGCCATGCAGAAATGCATTTTCCACTGCTGGTGAATGTCTGCGCACCAGCTTTTGCCGAAGAGGCGTTCATCTTAGCTTCGCCGCACCAGAGGCCTTAAAGACTTGCAGCTGTCTCGAAAGCCGGGCGTACAACACCCAGCGCAAGGTGGTAGCGGATACCTTGCACAACATTGCGCTGTTGTAGTGTCGCAAGACATCAAAGCAAGCGATGTTTGATGGGTCAGACTCGATTAGCGGTGCAACACTGCTGAATTTAGGCCTTTTTCCCATCCCTTTCCCATCCCTTTTCCCTTTATCTTTAGAACTATGTGTGGTGCGCGGCTGGCAGAGGCGGATTGCCATGTCCTTGGCACACTGAAGGACCCACCTATAGTAACATATGCATCCGCAAGACACGTGTCATGTCAAATCAAATCGCGAGAGTCCAGCTCTGCCTGTATGTGCCCTGTTCCTTGGCCCAAATAGTAAAGCGCTGAGCAGTAATGAAGCGGACAACGCTGGGTATCGTTTCCCAAACATATCACATGTCGTGAAATGTGGCGTAAGATGTGCAAAACTATGTCAGGAAAGGGAAAAACTCACTGAAATGAGCTTCGTGTAAGAAAAAAGCATTGAGCTCCTTTTTGTTCAGAACTATGGTGTCTTATGCTAAAAAGTGCCCACCTTCAATTAATCGGATGCGTATAAGGCAAACATGAAGGTCCATCTCGTGATCATGAGCTCTGCTTTGTAACATAGCGAACTTGCGTAATGCATCCTCATGATCAAAGGTCAGTATTTACAACATTAGACATCATGAAGTTTTTGCTAAAAAGCCTGTTGTTTTTTATGAACTCGGCATAGCCTGTCTTTGAATAACTTGATGCAATAGCATTTTGTAAAATCGCACATCAGGCACTGTGGTAGAGAAAAATCTCAGCAAGTTCTTCAAAACGCATAATGCACAAAACATATCCACTATTGAGCGTCTTGAAACGAACTTGCGACCGAAGTGAACACGACCAAACGTTCACCGTTAACGCTGGAAGCTTTAGATTTTAATGGGTAAGCAAATGTTGAAAACACCTGTATTTATGACATAAGGTGTCATGTGTTCGTTCATTGAAAACTTTCAAATGTTTAAAGCTCCATGCTCGAGAAATAACTTTGAAGGTCTTTTGATGCCTACTCGGCGACGAGAACTGAATCAGGACCCCATGTGTGTGATCTCCGGACCTAAACAATCCATCTTGCTTACTGAGATCTACATCAGACGGAGGTCGCTGTCACCGACTGAGGACATACTTCAGCAGTCGAACTTCCAGTAATGAGCAGGCAGCATGACCGCCAAAGCCCTCGAAAATACGCCAGCTTTTATGAATCGTAGCCCCGCTAGTTCTGCGTAATCGACACAAAACACGCATCACCTCCATCACCTACAGTCACTGGGGTGACTGGGCCTTAATGTACATCAAGTGCCATGCAAAGATTTCGACATGAATGAGAGACAGTTTAAACTTTTCCACTCCCAGTCGTTATAGAGAGGATGCCTTATAAGATGCCCTTTACAAGTCTGAGCAGGGATCCACGCAGTGGCGAAGGTGATTTGAATTCCCGCTATCTGTGGAGCGATCCCATTTCCACGCTTATAAATTGCAAAGTACGATCTATGAGCCGACATCGCATTCGATGACAATGCATGGGAAGTGCTCTCTGTCGCGAACTTGTTGAAACCCAGAGTTCATTTCCTCCAGGCTGAGTGACGCGTCATTGGCGTCATTCTTTAGAACTTTTGAGTAAACGCTTGGTGCGTCGGCTTTGAGGAAGCTTCAATACCTAGAAAAATACGTGGCATGTGCTCCTTCCGCACCGCTTGGAAATGCCTGGCTAAAGAACTCACCGGAACGGCATTGATGAAGCATTATCAACTTCTTGGGAACTTTCCCGACCGAAACAAAAGCTCTCATAAACTAGCGAATAAGTGCACGAGCAGAATTTAGTGGGATGCTAGAATCCCGCTTTTCGCAACAAGCTCTACGGAAAAATTCGGTTCCTGGACGCAATCGCTGTGAACACGCGATCAAAGACGACCAAAAACCACTGCGTGACGGATGCACAGCTGATCTGGCGGGCGCCGTTCCTCCCGCTCCAGCAGCACTTCCTCGCGAACTCACCAACCCGAGCATGTCGTCCAGCCATCACCACCAGCGCCGCTGGCGCTCATCAGCTGAAGACCAACTCCGGCCGACATCGCACGAGTAAACGCAACATTCGACCGGCGACCCAGCCGGCGCGCGGAGCCCCGCTCCCGCGCGCTCGTCGAGTCCGCCGCCGAGCCGCCGGCCGGCCGGCCGGGCGCCGGTCCGATCCGGCCGCTGACGAGCCGGCCGCCTCCAGATGGACGCCGTTCCGGCCGGCCGCAATCTCACGCCAATCGTCAACACTTGTGCGGCGCCCGCGCCGCCGCCCGGCCAGTCATCAGTTGCAATGCCGACCCTGATTGCAGACGTGATGTAGACTACAGATTTCGGGCGCCCGCCGCCGCTGCCGTCGCTGGCGACGCCGCCCGGGGAGGCCGGCTTAGAGGCTGGGCTTCGGGGACGCCGGCGCCGAGGAAGGGCTCTGGGGCTCTGACGCCGAGGCCGGGCTCCGGGACGCCCGAGCCGAGGAAGGGCTCTGGGGACCTCGGCGCCGAGGCCGGGCCTTGGGGACTCCGGCGCCGATGCTGGGCTCCGGGGAAGCCTGCGCCGAGGTCGGGCTCCGGGACGCCCGAGCCGAGGAATGACTCTGGGGACCTCGGCGCCGAGGAAGGGCTCTGGGGACGCCGACGCCGATGCTGGGCTCCGGGGAAGCCTGCGCCGATGAAGGACTGCTGGGACGCCGGCGCCGAGGCTGGGTTCCCATATTCCTGCGCCGAGGCAGGGCTCCGGGGCCGTCGACGCCGAGGCTGGACTCCCATACGCCTGCCCCGAGGCTGAGCTCCGGGGACGCCGACGCCGATGCTGGGCTCCGGGGAAGCCCGCGCCGGGGAAGGGCTGCTGGGACGCCGGCGCTGAGGAAGGGCTCCGGGGACGCCGGCGCCGAAGCTGGGCTCCCATACGCCTGCGCCGAGGCTGGGCTCCGGGAACGCCGGTGGCCGCGGCGCACGGCACACACCGACGGGCGGGGGGCGGGATTGGGTGATGACGCGGATATCGAGGTCGGGTGGGGCGGGAAATGACTCGGACACGCCGACGTGCCTCGCTCGCATGATCCGGCGGTAATGGCGAGCCGCGCCGCGGCGGGATGCTTTGGCAATGGCGAGTAGCTTAAATAGAATGCTCCACATTTGAAGATATTGAAGCAAGCATCAGATGTGATTAAATAATCTCGCTCATGAATATTGACGTACTTTGAAGAGGAAAATACTGTTCTAGACAACACAATTTCTCTTTTTAGTAAATGTGCTTTTCAATACGCCAATGTCTGATTGCGTCATCGTACCTTTCACTACATTGGCTGAGAAAAAATTGCAGCATTGACTTAAGAGTGCCGCTCAGTGGGAGGTTTTCCGTTGTCCAACGGAAACGTCTGGGAATGGTTCATAATACGAGTGCAGATGCGCATTCCATAGCAGCAACATTCACTGATAAGAACAGCCCTGCATGTCCATGCGAGAAAGAACCATCTCCACAGAATTAGTGCAGGCCTAATAGCCATTTCTGTGAAAATTGCCGCAACCAGTGGAAGCCTTTACAGTACCCATGGGGCGCATTTCATCTGGTAGTTTGAAACGTTGGTTACTACTATGAGGGCATAGCGGAGATAGATGCAAATGCATTAACGTAAGTCTGACCTGTAATCCCAATCCTAGAATCAGTCTGAAGAGATCTGAGATCACGAAATCTACGGAGAACATTGCTCTGCTCACCAGTTCAAACTCACAACTAGAATATTAGAAAAGAACGGAATGAGCGTCCGCCAGAATTTTCTGGTACCGTGCAAAGCTTCCAAATATTTAGGCAGTGACGTGCTAAGAAGAGAAAAGAGCAGGGTAAAAAGGAATGTCGCATTTTTCGTGAATCTGAAGTAGAGCATCTGCACAGTTGCTGTATGTGGCATTCTACCTTCCTGGTAACGACAAGTCACGTCGGGGGCACCGACGAGTGGTCTATGTGAGTCAGGCCGGCGGCTCAGGATCGGCGCGGCACAGCCAGGCGTCTGCATTACACATGTCTGTGTGGTGGTTGCCAGGCACCGACATGTCGTTTACGTAAGCTAGGCTCCGCAGCACGGTCGGACGTTCGGATGACTCACAAAATCTTACTCGAGTTCCCGAGTCAGCCGAGTAGTGAACGCCCGAGCAACGCCCCTCCAGACGCTCGCATTCAAGACGGAAAACCTCCATCCGGCTCCGACCACGCGCGGCCGCCATCACACCCGCGCGTACCCAGATGGCGCCATGGCCGGACGAGGTCAGGACTGGGCGGGGCGGACGCATAAGAGGGTCCTGCGTGACCGGTGAGGCCAGGTGAGCCTGAGCCTCACACCGCAGCGTTGGCCTTGAGCCGCGGGAACTGTGGCCGGCGTTGTTGAGTCTCATCTGTTATAGCATTGCTGAAATTCAAGATTGTTTTTACTTACGAACTGAGAACGAGGTGTGCTTCGAAACGAGACGTTGCATAAACAAATGGGTCAACCACCTATGTGGAGTATCGTATGACGCACACAAGCCGCTTCATATCAGTGGTGGATGTGGGATTGAGCACTTTAGGGGAAATCTCGTTAAGTGTTGTGGCTTTTCAGTCTGCTTTGCCCTCTTCGCTTACAGATGTTCAAAAGTACTAAGCAATATTCAACATTATACGGTTATAAAAAGTTAAATGGTTTTGAAACTTTAATAGTGGGATCAGCTATTTTCGGAATTGTCCATCCCGGTGGCTCATTTGGTTAGAGCGCCTGCTTTCCGATCCACCCACCCGTAGCTGGGTGGGTTCGAGTCGCTTTAGGGTGCTCACTATTTGCCCTTGACAGGTATGGCCTGCGGCCGGTGGCAGCGGTCGCGCTAAAGGTCAGTTGACGTCAGAGGACGGGACGGACCGTGCCGAGCATTGCGGCACGTTAAGCTTTCGCCACTTAATTCTGCCGTTGCCTGGGATTGCGCGATCGGATGGTGGGGGTCAGAGCTCACACAACAAGCACTGCTTAGCGTGAGCGCTGATCCCAGAAATCCATCCATTCAAAAGGGTTCGGATCAAATTTATAAAAAGGGGTTAAACCAAATGCTGTGTGGTGTGTTTTCCGCGTTTACCAGGTATATCTTTTTTAATTATTATGGTTGCTTTATAATGCACCAGCGATGATGAGACACCTCAATCAGTAACTTTTCCGATACGAGATTCATACGTAATTGGCATGCGCGGATTTAAGCATGTTAAAAAGGTTGACACCTCGAGGGCATAATTATTTGATGACAATTTGACAAAGCTGGCAAGTTAATAAAGTCAGTACAACCACATGCAAGCGCTCAACCTCTCCCTTGTTGCTCCTGGACTTAACACGCACCCGGGTGGCCGGATGGACACCCTTCGCTCGGGTGGGGTAGATTTGATCCCCCTGAGATCTCAGAAACTAAGAGGGCTAGAGGCACGAAATTCACAGAGTGTATTGACCTACGTGAACTCACTTAGGTCAAAGTTCGAGTCACTTCTGGTCAACAAGATCAAGCAAAGTCAAGCTCCAAGTTAATCTTTAAAGTTTCCCCAGAACCTACATACCTGTTCTAAGCAAAAGTTCACATGTTCATTCAAGGTCAGCGACCTTGTTTGACATTTCGGAGGTCATGGTGACCAAAATCATAGAAGACTGCTTTGAGTTCTGCACTTGGATACGCGACGAAGATTAAGCTAGGCAGTATGTCCCTAAAAACGAAATGTTGACCTGGCTCATTTTAGGTCAGTGACCTATTTTGACCTACAAGAAGTTCACGGAAGATGTCTAATGCGGTTCACGTGATGAATAAATTCGAAATGAGCACCACAAACTATCCCAAACAGCAGCCTCAATAGTAAAAAACTGGTTGGTTTTGACCTTAGTCTGACCTTCATATCTGATCCTAGGTCAATGAAATTTGGTTAGACTTAGGGCTTCGTCTAACACTCCGTTGTTGCATCAGATTGAAAGATTCCCTAGAAATTGACTTCGCGGAATCCGTGGTCTGACTTTGACCTGCCGTAGGCTGGCGACCTTACAAGGTACATCTAATTTGTTGATACCATACGGTTTGCTATTCCATTGCCTACAATTATGCAACATTTGACGCGGCTACGCCGCGCCGTTCGGAGCCCATTCCGGAAAATCCTCGGAGGGGGTCAATTTGACTCCCACCCGAGCGCATGTTAACATCACCTCAACAGTCATCCTCTGATAAAAAGCGATGCAGTGAAAATCGTTCACGGTGCATCTGGTATGGCGCACTGAATGACTGTGTCGGCGCAAGGCCTGCCGCACTGTATGACTATCGGCGCATAGCCTGCTACACTGTATGACTGTCGGCACACGGCCTGCCGCACTGTATGACTGTGTGGGTGCGCGCCGTCAAGACGTCTTTGAACCCAATCATCATCATGGCCATTGCTCCTGGATCCGCCCCTGTCTACATGCCTGCACCAAGCACCAGCCACATGAGACACAGAAGTGCAGTGAGCAGTGTTAAAACTCCCTCCAGTCAGAGATCGACCAAGCATATTCACCTAGCCCACGGTATTTTAATTATTTATTTTACAACAAATTCAGAGTACCGTGGGCCGCACATCCGCCTTCAACAGTTTGATTTATGCTGCTACGCCTTCCGGAAATCAGTTCTGGGTACGTTCCCGTATGATGCTGGAAGTCAAAATGTAAAAAACAAAAACATATTGGACATGGGATGTAGAAATGGCTTTCAGACAGTATGCCCAATATAAGGAAACTGTGGTGCTCTGACATGCTAGCGTTTACCGATTGGGATGCAGCTGCAAGCAAAGCAAGATAAGGGCTCAATACGACCCTGCATGAAGATTAGGTTCCAATGAGCTCTGCCGTCCGCTTAACTGCTTTTTATGGAAGTACGAGTACGAAACGCGGGGATAAACGCAGGGATAAACGAAACGTAACGCAGGGATATTTCGATCATGCCTGAGCTGACAGTCCGTACAGTCCACTGATCGAGCGGATTTTTTAGCGCTTGAAAAGGTATCTTGAGGTTTCCTCAAACACTATTGGAGCCCTGTGTGCGCTTGAGTTGTGGATATAGACCCAGTGCAATGTGGTTCTAACAGGCGTTATGCATTGTGCTTGGCAATCAGAGAGCGCGCCTGAAGTTCCTAACCCTTGCAACGAGAAATGACGCAACCAATTACTATCGTGCTACGATTTCTGAAACATTTCCATATTTCAACAAACGCTTGCTTCGTAAAAGCTGTCATCACATAGTTATCAAAAACCAATTTAATGGGACGGACCTCGCCGACGCACGGTGGACTCCGAGCTGGCGTCATGCTAAGGAGCTTACTGAAAGCATCGAAAGACGCCGGAGAGCATCGGGCTGTAAGTGATAATGACCGGAGCGGCCAGATACGGTATGTCGAGGTCGGGGATCCATGTCGCCGGCCGTGGGTGCCGGAAACGTCAGAAGGCTCACACACCGGTGATGTGGCAAACGATAGTAGGAGAGGTTGAGAGCGGTCCAAAGCACTGGCACAATGACAGTTATTGGTTATCATGGACATCATGGCAGCTGAGTTTCCGCTGGTCCTTTGGTGGAGTGTTTGACAACTGGCCACTGATATGCCGCTGGATCGTGGGTCCGCGTTCAGGAAACCACACTCATCTTGCCCACAAATGAGAGCCTGTCACCATCTGACCGAGGAGAGTGGAGTGTCATTGCATGACATGTTAAAACATTTCGGCAAAAGTTAGGCGGGTAGCTGAAAAATTGCTCTGCATGGTTAGTTGGCAGGGGCCGCGTCCTCCCCAGCGAAGGGAGGACGGGGGACGCGTCCCACTTTATCTCCGGATGGGAGGGAGCAGTCCCTTCCCCCCATCCCAGCGCACTCTTTACAGGGTGAAAGGTATCTTCATTCGCAGGGATCGATTTTTTACCAGAATGAAGCTTCATCATATTCGCTAGCATCTAATTGCTAACTTTACAACGCTACTCAGAAATATCGAAATGAATGCTGGGCGGCATTCCCAAGATTCTCGGAGCGTGTTCAATGCTTTCAGTCCAGTGCCTTGGGTAAAAGCCGGATGGTAGGTGGCTGGATCACCACGTGCCTGGAAATTCATACATAGACATTGCTTTACAAAATATTGTTCATTGTGGGACTAGCTGTAAATACTATTTTCACACGCTCTGGTTCAATAGCAGTCACGTGGCTAGCGGCCCTTCCATCCTCGTGCTTGGCCTTGCACGATAGCTTCAGAATACCAATAGCTATGGCCCTGCAATGTTGTGTTCGCCTTGTTCCGTTCACTGTGCACCTGGAAACGTTGTTTGGCATACAGGTAACTTACATGATATCATTATGGAAAATGTTATTGGCCCATGTCTGCCGAACTCAAGAAAAACGAATAGCAAGGTTATTAGTTTTCGTGAAGTTTCAATGGAATGAAGCAATAGCCAATGTAATAAATCATAATTCCATTTTATCATTGCCGCTATCAACATGCCGATAAAGCCTCTACCTAAAATGAAGACAGAGTCTGGGTCTCGCTCGAGGGGCGAGGGACTCTGTTCTCCTCAAGCATTTCCAAACTTGGAAAAAAACCGGAGGAACGCGGCCTTCAAAGTTCATGTTCTTTTTATTTTGTCTATTTTCACTCGTGCAAATTGTCCACCTCTTACCAGGTTAGATCACTGGCAGAGGTCATGCAGAGGCCACATGCAGCATCGAAACTGTGGAATATTTGTGTGACTGATTTGCTTCGTTTTGTGTAAAGTGCAACAAAAATCTGTATCTCACAAGCAACGCTGAGTGCATCTGTTGTAGTTCTGTTCTTTGAGCTACTACTTTTTTGTCACACCGTCATAGTAACGGCCTACCTAGAAATGCCCGACGAAAATGGCGCACTAGCCTATGCCCAACTGAAGGCCGGCCACCATGCACAACCGACTTGCGGATCATAAATTCCCCCCCTTCCCCCTCCCCCCCGTCTAACTCAAGAACGGCCGGTTGCAAGGTGAAAATAGGGACACATTTGGAAATATTAATTTAAGTAAAGCTGAAAAGTTAATACAACGAATGTGTTTTATGGATACTTAAACATGCTATGCCTTATGTTTGCATGTAAACATGATATGCCTTATATGTTGATATGTATATATTATATGCCTTATATTCAGCTGATAGTGGAATTGCTCCCAAGGAGCTAGAGCTAACGCTGGCCGGATTGGGAAGAACTAATTTAAGCGCTTCATGAGCACAGCTACCGGAGTCGTGGAACTGCGCTCTCCATACCATTTTCAAACGTTTTCAAACGAGAAATGGCTCGTAATGTGGTCTTTATCTTTCAAATCACGAATTATTCTCAAACGCCTGGTGCTCTCTCAAAATATGAATACCGTTTCGAGCATTTCATCACATGACCTGACCTAGGGCGCTGACTTGAGCCGCATGGTGGCTTTGCAGCGTTGAAAGCGTTACGAATTGATAAATTCACTTTCCAGCCACATTGGAAAAGCCCGAGAGGATCATAAAGGCCGCTCCCCCAGTCGGGTAACGGTTGGGAATCCGTACTTGCTTACATGACTGGAGGAACTTAGCATGCCTTCCGTTTTAAATTCATTTGCGTTGTAGCATTTCACTCAGCCAATCTGAAGAGGACGCCCTTCATCCATTTCATCGCTGTGTTCAAGCTCCTGGAATTATTGTCCCTGGTCATGCAGAAGCTACGGGTACGATCCCACGGAGGCAATCAGGGCGGCACCATCACGGGCAAGGAAGTAGCGGCCATCTTGTTGTTTGCCGGGAGTAACATGCATTTAGTTCCACTGAAATTCAAAGAGGCTCTGTCATACCCACCGCGGGCTGTGAATAGCCGAGACATAACTTGCGTGTTCAAATCGTCTAGGTGGTTGCATGTACTGTGCTGAGCAGAAGCTCCGAAATCGCGACAAGGCACTCTAGTCAGTGGCACAGCGCTAGGCGATGAAACAAATGACACAACAGCGATCATTGGCGAAAACGCCACTTCGAAACACATAACCTCTCACTCATTTTTACTTAAGTATCGTAGTAAGAGATGCTCGATCAAAAACCCCCTCTTCCCCCTCACCAGTCAAAAATTGAGGGCGCCGCCCCGGGTGGTTGGGGTTTCGGCGCTGGCGAAGGAAGCGGGCGCTTCTGAACCACTCAGCAACACATTCGATTACATGTTAAAGCGAATGTGCCCTCTATCGGTACTGAGCCCTATACTTGCCCATCTCAGATTTCGCGTCCAACACTGTTTCAGCGTTGGGCGCGCAATCTAAGATAGGCCAGATACGATTGGCCCATCCTCAGGAGAACACATTTTGCCCTGACGGTGGAAGCAACGAAATTGCTGACACGCTTAAACCTCGACTTCTGCTGGCGTTGAAATTGTTCACAATTCAGCAGTTGAAATCATGCGATTCTCCAGATCTGGCGAATCTCAGACACGGCAGTGGAGCGACGAGTGGGCGCTGCGCGGAGCGAGCCATATCTACGACATATCGGACCGCAACCCAGCCGACTTCTCTCCGACCGCCAGCCAACGTCGGCTGAGCCCGCCTGGTCGAGCCGGCGCTGGGCCGAGCCTGCTGTGAGCTACGCCAAGACTGCTCCCGTGAGCTGCGCCAGACCAGCTCGCTGCCAAGGAGCTGGTCTGGGCAGGCGCTGGGCCGAGCCTCCTGTGAGCTACGCCAAGACTGCTCCCGTGAGCTGTGCCAGACCAGCTCGCTGCCAAGGAGCTGGTCTGGGCAGGCGCGGGGCCGCCGATCTCAGGGCCGCCAGAGGTCAGGGGAGGCTGTGGTCTCACCTCGGCCCCTGCCAGTGACGTATGCAGCGGTAATCGGGTCATCCATCGCCGCCTGTCTGGGTCGCGTGACCGGGCCACACGCCGCTAATATGGCGCGCTCGGGTCGGTGCCGACCGCTGGGGCGCCGGGATATGACCCGGCCGTCAATAAGCTGACCACTGGGGCGAGCATGGCGGTGCAGAAGCTGACCAATGGGGTGAGCACGGCGGTGCAGTAGCTGGCCGCTGTGGTGAGCACGGCGGTGCAGAAGCTCACCGCTGGGGTGAGCACGGCGGTGCAGGAGCTGACCGGCTGGGTGGGCAGGGCTGTATGCGTGGTAGCTCATGACATGTGGAATATGTCATCAGGCAATGCTGTATGACGTGGTTACCCACGATCCTTCTGCGGCTGTACATGGGAACTGGTCTCGTGTAATGTTGTTTCTTTGCCCCAACGATAAGTCTGGGTTAGGGCGGCGGCAGCTATGCTCCGAGCACGGTCATCGGCTGCATCTAAATCTTCAGGCACAGAACTTCGCTGCCTTGGACATGTTTTGTCCTGATTTCTCTTACCTGATTGGCTACGAAGGTCCGAAATCTCCGAGACTCATGTCATATCCAGCGGAGAGTGTTCGAGCTGCCAGTCCAGATGACTGCCGCTCAACCGATGCGTTTAGAAAAGAGACTAAGTTTATCTCGTTTTCGCCAAGAAAACGACTGTCGGCAGTGGCTGCGTGAGTTCGCTGATTTATCAGGGACTGTCGAACAACAGCGACGACTGACAGACAGGTCGTTTCGGTGACCGCAGTTGATTTGAAGGGTGTCGAGGCACTCTGGTTCAAGCAAGTGTACTATCGCAGGTTTGTGGAGGAACTGTTAGCTCTGAGGTCAAACATCGGCGTGCCCAGGCAGGGAACAATCCGGGAACTTCTGTTCCGATCGTTGCGACAAAGTGAGTCATGGATGTTGAGAGTGGGTGAATGCCTGGAAAAAACTGATTTACATTACGATGCACAAAATCCGAAATATATTCCTTATCCCATCCCAGAACTGAGCTGATCATTGCAAAGGCTCAGGAGCGGCAGTGTCCTGCAGAAGTCAACCATATGTTGTGCGACGCCCTAGGGAAACTCGGGAGCACTGATGGATAATCGACGGCCATGAAGCCTCCAAGCAATGGGAGAGTCGTTGCGCAATCTGCACTAGGCGGAGGTACCCGCTAGCTCCTCAAGTTATGGCGTCGTCGCCAGAAGCCAGGATTAAAGTGCCTTTACAAAATATGGGGCGGACTTTGTTAACCTGTTTATCACCAAGGTGACGCGCAGAGTAGCAGCAAAACAGCATGTGGGCCTGTTCGCTTGTTTGGGCACCACGGCCGTGTATCTGGAGAACGCCAGGTTATCGGATCCAGACAGTTTCCTGTAATTAGTCCCCTGGATGATTTAAAGACGAGACTGCCCTTCTGAAATGATCAGCAACAACGTAAAGAACTCCACACGAGCAGGTCAGGACCTGAGAGAGTGGCTTTGGGTTGTAGACGACGGAAAACCTGGCATGCTCTTCGCTCGCGAAGGAATCCAGTGCCGTTGAAAGTCATTGCAATGTGCACACCATGGCGGATTTGTCGATCACAGAAGCTGCAAAATGAACACTCAAGGCCATAGCGGGAACTCCTTTAAAGATGACGAATTGTAGATGTCTGACTTGAAGGGAGTGTCTCAGTTTTGGGGCAAATTTTAAAAACATGCTCTGGTAAAACCTTAGGACCGTTTCCGTCAAATAATAGCAATGTTTAGTGCTACTCCAGTACCATTAAGATGTATTCAGAATGCATTTCTTTAACTACTTTTTAATCTAAATTATGCTGTAAGCGCTTTGTAACAGCACTTCATCTCTTCCCTGCTTGGTATCCCCAGAGTGTATTCTGAGTACGCGACAACTGCAGTTGTTGCGACCGTCGCCGTCATAACCGCGGCAGAATCTGTTGTGAGCTGTTCGCAGCTGTTACGAGGTAGAGGCACCTCTTTCCCGATGTTTTAGCCCGCACATGGCGGGTCCGTGGGCCTAAAACTGGCACCTCTACTGGGAACAATGGCATCAGTGCATAAAAACAGTTACCACTGGCATCGCAGGCGGCAGGAGCCAGACGCCGAAAAGCACATTAGTTTAAGTTTGTGCCAATGCGAGACTGTAGACCATGTGATGCTCCTCTTCCTAAAGCCAAAGTGCACTTCGAAAAGAGTCACTGAGTCACACATCAGTGTGTTGCCAACATCACAGAACACACACGTTGGAAAAAGCATGGCAAATGCAATGTGTTACTTTGATAGTAGAGAGCAGGGAGCCAAAAGGCATTTCTCCCGTAAATGTGGTTACTTCGAATCGGAATTGTGAGCTATTCAGAACGATTTCAAGAAAACTGGCATTACCGATCAAATCAGACGGGTCTGATCCAAGAGTAGATGAAAAGTACACAAAGGTGGCCTGCTCGCTTTCGGTCGAAAGCCTGCTCCGCTCGTGCTTCCCGAGTTATTCCGTATCGGATCTCCGAGTGAGAGTTTACGAAACATTTTCTCCCCGGTCAAATGTGAACAACTCTCACTCCAGAAATGATATGAGCGCTGTTATCGAGCCCGAGCTCTGAGCACTGTTATCGTCGCTGGGTTTTACGATATCAAAAGTGCAGGCTCTTATTTGCACCTTGAGAATGAAGTCAAACAAATAAGAACAAGATTATGCATTTTAGGGTATCAACGGCGTAGGCCTAGCACACTGCCTACCGGCTGTGAAACGAGATTCGCACCTCCTTTCGGAATATGGCTATCTGTGTAAGATCATAACATAAGAATTCTCAAGACCACAATCTGCCAACTAGAATCGCAAAACATGCGGAATTATGGCATCTTACCCTCGAAAATGAAATAGTTACGTTCTCACACCAGCGAGGTGTTTCTTCAGCAGGTATTTATTTTAATTATGGCTGCCTGCTGCACCGCAGATTTAGCGAGCTGACTGGTTGACAGGTGCTCAAGCAACAGAATATAGTCTACGTCAAACTGGCATGGTCTGTTGCAGATTGCTTCCATTTTTGTAATTTTATCACCAAACACCTCGAAAATTGTTTATCCTGCAAATCGGTGTCTTTTTAACTCCTTTATCTGGGGATTATATAAAGCGTGTTCGGCTGTGCTGTTACCATCTCCACGTGCTGGGATCCGCCGTTTGAAGAATGTCATGAAAACCTGCAATGAGAGGTCCTTCATGCATGCATGGAAGTTTGCTTTGTTATCGTGGATCGGTGATGACGGATGCAAAGTGAAGACATTAACGATAAACGTTTTGTTATTGCACCGTTTTGCTGTCCGTTGAAGCCTAAAGCCAGCATTTGCTCCCTATTCAGCAGATTTGCTAACACTTGATCGATAATAGCGACGTTCAAATGTTCCTTCCAGAGCTGATTTATGCTGTCCGCATGCTAGCAACGTGTGTCGCGTGCTACGTGATAGATTATGTCTGTAGTCCGGGTACCCGTGGGCTGCTTCAGTGTGTGCTGGGACGATGGTGATGCAATCTTTAAGTGAGCCCATCTGCGAAACCAGGTGGCAGGGGCAGATCCAGAGGGGGCATGGGACCTTACCCCCCCCCCCCCCCCGTGGCCCGAAGGGATCCCATAGGCTTCGAAGAGGCCCACGGCCGGCCGAACAGCTTTTTTTAACACGCGCTCGGGTGGCAGGTCATATTGACCCCATGAAACTTTTCCGGAATAAATTGCCCAACGGACAAAGCGTAGCGGCGCCAAATTTTGCATGGCTGTAGACAATTGAATAGTGGATCGCCTGGAGTCAGAATATTGAGATGTAGCTTGTAAGGTCGTTGACCCATGGCAGGCCAATGTCAGGCCACGGTTTCAGCGAAGGTAATTTCTAGTGAATCGTTTAATCTGATGCAAGTACGGAGTGTTATACAGTCATACATCTCTGAGATACTTACTTAGGCGACACAGCAATTAAATGAATAAATTACATTGACCTAGCGTCAGGTTTAAAGCTCAGACCAAGGTAAAAACCGACTTGTTTTATTACTCTGGGCTGGCCGTATGCGGTAGCTTCTGGCACCCATTTCAAAAATTTTTGATAATACGAACCGCACTATACACCTTCCATGGACTCCTTAAATGTCAGAATAGGTCACTGACCTAAAATTAGTCATGTCAACATCTTGTTTTAGGGACATATTGCCTAGCGTAACCTTATCGCTTATCCAAATGCAAAACTCGAAGCAGTCTTACCTGATTTTGATCACCATGACCTACAAAAGGTCAAACAGGGTCACTGACCTTAAATGAGCATGTGGTCTGTCGCTTAAAACACCTATCTTGGTTCTGGGGGCTCTTTGGATACCAGCCTGAAGTCTGACCTTGTTTGACTTTATTTGATCCGAGGGTCATGACCCAGGAGCCTCAAATTTTGACCTAACGAGTTCACGTACAGGGCAACACATTCCGTGAATTTGGTGTATCTGGCTCTGTCAGTTCCGGAGATCTCAAGGGGGGTCAAATTGACTCCCCACCCGAGCGAAGGATATTTAACCGGCCACCCCGTCGTGTGTAAATACAAAACGCGACAAATTTCGACGCCTTTGGAGTTCCAGGCTACCAAAAACAGTCGCAACCGAGAGCGAGCGGCTCACGAATACACAAAAAAAAACATCCGGTGACTGAAAAACTGTTAATTGGGAATTGTAAGCCTCATTACGCTGTCCAGGGGCGCTGTGATGTTTTCGATGGACCTAATGGCCACTTGCGCGGTCATTCAGCTCGTTACGGAGCCTTCCACGTTGCCCTTGACATTTTGTTTTGTCTTTGCTCGGAGGGCCCTGCGCTGTTGCTGGTCCTACCAGCTAGCATGCCGGAACGCTCTTGTCAATCAGGGGCCTTCCACGGATTCTTTCCATTCGCCGGAAAGGCTTTGAACGTTACAGCCGGGGTCCCATACGTGAACCTGTCACGGTATTCTCGGTCGTTCAGCGGCCGGCTTCATGTTGGTCCCGGTTAATCTACCGACACACTTGCGCTATGCTCATGGGTACTCTACATTGGTCTACGACGTTTTCAATTCTCTGCCACTTGCTTAGGGCCCTGCGCTCTTGTCGGGGGCCCAGCTGATGGCCTGCTTGGGCGCACCCAGTCGTTCGGGGACCCTCCAAACTGGGTCTTGGGTACCTCTTTTCTGAATGTACTTTCTGTCTGAATGGGGGGGCCCCACGCTCTTGTGGGGGCCTATCTGATAACCTGCTCTGGCACATTTGATCGTTCGGGGGCCCTTTACTAGTGCCTTGGACACGTGCTATTTGAATGGGGCCCTACACACTTGTACTGGGCCCTACACACTTCATATCCTTATGGGCACTCTAAATTGGTCTATCGCGCCTCCAATTCTCTGTCACTTGCTTAGGGCCCCACGCCTTCGTCGGGCTCCATCTACTGACCTGTTCGGAAGCACTCGATTGTTCGGGGGTCCATATTGTGTCTCGGATACTTCTTATTTGAATGGAGGGCCTTACGCACTTCTCTGGGGTCTCTGTTTGCCTCATCGGCCACTCTGGGTTGTTCGCAGGCCCTGTATATTGGGTCTTGGTGTTTGAATTTAAGGCCCTACGCTCCTGTCGGGAGCCGTCTGATAATCTGCCCGGGTACACTCCATCTTCCGGAGCCCTGTACACTACGTTTCAGGCACTTCTTATTTGAATGCAGGGCCTTTGCTCTTGCTGGGCCCCTTCTGGTAAGCTGCTCCGGCACATCCGATCGTCCGGGGCCATTTACATTGGGTCCTTGGGTGCTTCCCATTTGAATGAAGGGCCCTACGCTCCTGTTGGAAGCCCTATCTCTTAAGCAGCTCGGGCACGCTCGATCATTCGGATGCCCGAGCAGGGTCTTGTAGACATATTGGGTTTTGGATACTTCTTATTTGGATTGATGGCCCTAGGTTCTTGGCGGGCCCCATCTACTAAGGCCAGTTAAGGCCATTAAGGCCAGGCCAGCAGGCCCCATCTATTAAGGCCACTCGGGCCAGTAGCGGATACAGATTGGGGGGAGACACGGGATCATGCCCCCATGAACCATGCCGAGGGGGCCCCATAGCTTAGCACAGCATAGCATAGGCTTAGAAGCGGCCCATAACCGGCTGAACGGGCGCAGCTTTAGAACAAAAATCGTTACCCTGTCCAGGGCCGTTACGCTGTTGTCCGCTTCCTCTATGTCCACTTGCCGGGTCGATCCAATCCATAAGGAGCTTTCTACACCCTCTGACCCTGACCTCTGACCTCTCTGCATTTTCGCGAAGGGCCCAACGCTGCTGTTGGGCCACTGTCTGCGGCTGGGCACCCTCCATTGATCAGGTTGTCCTCCATGGACTTTTCTCATTCGCCCGACAGGCTCTACACACTTCTCCCAGGGCTCATATGCCGGGGTACACTCAGTTACCCAGGCATCCTTCATAGAAATATCGGGTTCTTTCCAGTTGTTTGGACGGTCCTGTGCTGTTGCCGGGGCTCATATAGGTAAGGCACCGAAATACTCGATGCTCAGGGGCCCTCTGCCTTAATCAAGCGCCCTCTCCCTTTAATCTCATTTGCGGAGGGCTGTTCACTCATTTCGGGTTAACTTGTTGTCGTTAAAAGTGTCAGGGCATGTTGTTAACTTGCCCTGGCACTTTCGATCGCACAAGGGTATTAATTCATGGCCTTGGTAATTCCCCTTTGCTCAGAGGGTCCTGTGTTCAGGCCGGGGGCGTACATATCAGAGTGCCGGAGCACTGACAATCGTTTAGAGGCCCACCACGTTCGTCTTGGGTTATTTTTACTTGCTCTGAGGGCTCGTTACCTGTTGACATGAGTCCCTTTGTTGGCATCCCGCGGCAGCCATGACTGCTCAGGTCCCTCTCTGTTCGCCTTGGTGCCTTAGACTTAGAGCAGGCAGTCGGATACGCGCCGATGAACTCTCGCGCGTTATTTTCGAACGTAACTTTACGTGTTGCCGACGTCGTATGCTTCATTTCTCTTCGCTCTTAAATGCTGTGACACTTAATATACCTATGCATCACGTTCTTGACGTATCTTGAATCCTGGGATATTTACTCCTTTATAACAAATGACAAATTCTGCTTTGGGCATTAGCCATTAACTGATTGCATTACTCATCCGGTAACTTTGAATAAGCTAGAAATCAAGTCCGTGCTTGGTCTAGATGGTAGTTAGCAGATAACTTGAGTGTATTTTGCCTGTTTCTCCGAAACAATTAGCCTCAAAATCACAGCATTTAACATGATCTAGAGAGGGTGAATGAGCTTCATGTATGCGCATACGTAGCACGCCTAACGTTATAGGGCTGCACGCAGTAATATGGATCCCTGTATTTGCTATATATATATATATATATATATATATATATATATATATATATATATATATATATATATATGCACTGTATATACTATTCCGGTCATTACTTAAAATGCAATGACCGAAAAGCGAGGATATTTTTGGTGTGGGTCCCAAGCAGTAGGGACGCCTACAATGTTGCGTGCCTCCCCTCCCCCTGACGAAATTCTGGATCCACTCCAGGTAGGTGGGTTTAGTATGTCACTTCTCTCGTCTATAAGTTATGAGCGCATGCAGTACCAGGGTGCTAAAGATTTTGTTTTCTAAGTGCTGGACAAAATACCTGCAATTGAGGTCGATGCATCCTAGGGGCTTACTAGTGCCTTACGCAGAGTATCACCAACAGCCTGGGAGGTGTTGCTGTTGGTGCCAGCAGCAGGAACCTACTCAGTTTGACCATTCCTATGTGTGTGGTTGTTTCTTTGCCAGGCTGCTTGGCTGCCCGTGGCTTGTGACGGTTTCACGCAGATAAGACTCAGTACATCGGAAAGTGCCGCGCAAGGTGTTGCGAATGTCGGTGAGTGCAGTTTATCACCAGCAAGTAAAGAATGGTGGTAGGGCATAGGATTTCACAGAAGCGGATTGCCAAACCATCAGTGTCCTCCCGGTGGAACTGTAGTGTGGCGAGGAGGTACTCGCCGGCTGACGTGCTGGACAGATCACATACACAGTGGCGCCAACCTGCACACCAGCGGCAGTGGACTGCTGTTCTCAACAGCTGAAATCGGTGGAGGCGCAGCCTGGATGCACCCTTCGTCCGCGTTACGCGGCGGTGAGCGCTTCATTCGGCTGAAGAGTGGAGATCATCCGGGAAATCCCGACGCGACATTATCAGCATCCGAGTTAAGACGCGACATTAACTTCGAAGGAAGTGGTGCATCACCCGGTGGACGTGGAATAGAGGACATGAAAACAGATTGTTCACCTGGCATACGTTAATTATTGATGGCATCTGTCTGCCTCCCCACGCATCTTATACTGAGGATAGCCAGAGCAGGAAATCGTGCTTCGCAATTTTGCACGGCGGGTGCTCTATTTGATGCTCGGGACGAGTATGGCAGCCATTACGACACGGACGGGCGCTTTGGGGCGGTTATACGTAGGTAAAGACATGTGCTGCCTTCAAGTTAACGGCTTCCACGGTAATTATTTGCTTTCATGGATTTGTAAACAACCTCAAAAGCAAATCACGGCTCCTTGGAACGCCAGCAAATGCGCCGAAAGAAGCTGGATGGGATGGGGCATACGCCGCGCAGATGCTTACGTTGAAATGGGCGTGTTAATAATCAAAATATGCAAAAATCAAAGCGTTAGCCTGGTCGGTACAGAGAGTGACTTACTGGTGACGCTTCTTTTCACTGGTGATACAAGAAAGGCATGCGCTGCTTACAAGACTGAAAGGCCAATTATTATCCTTCTGTGCGCTACAGGCGACCGGGACACCATGCTGCGAGTTTGGGCTTTGGAGTACTGGAACCTTTACACAAAATGATGCTGAAGTTGTTCAGAGGCAATGAATCGGACTGATAGCAGTGCATCCAAGCATGCCAAGATCCGGCCGCGGCGAGCTGCTATAGAAACATTGTATAGGAAGTCAAGCCAGAAAGTTATTTGAACACCGCGCGATTTCAGCAGTTCCAAGAGAAGGCTGCTTCAGCCCGAAGCAAGCCTGTGACATTCGACCTTAACCTCGCGTTTCAGCTGCAGCGGAACGACGCGTTTTACGCGTTTAATTTG
>NW_023596921.1:35980669-36007023 GCF_011947565.3 Pollicipes pollicipes
ATGGAATGTAAGCTTGGGCAGTCGCTGCCAGCCTAGCCCAAAGTACGACCAGTCGTCCGTCGTTCCTTGAGGGGAACTTTCCAATCTATGCTTCGTTACTTGCCAAAACGGCCTACGGGAAGCGACTTTCGCACGAGATCAGGTAAAAGGCTTCGGCAATTAGGGCCCACACACCCGCCACCAGCCCTCGATGGGGGAAGACGGGGCAAGGGCGCAGCCAGCCTCTGACCTCGGGTGGGCAGGTAAGCACAAGAGCAGTGAAGACAAAGCACAGGGCACGAACGGAAGCATGCACAAAAGCAGCCATCTGTAGCGGGGAAGGGGAGTGAGGCTAGCATGCCGAAGCGAGATTTCGAGGCTCACATCTACCGCTGCTGCCACACGGGCGTGGCGCGCCTCGTGCCGGCGCCCCTGCGGCACCCGCCTCGCCGCCGGACCCCCACCCCCCTCACGGCGGGGAGCAGCGGCACAACAAGCCCGCCCGCACCACCCGATTTCTGGAGTCGCCGCTCCCCTGGCCTGCCGCGCGAGGTGGGCCGCAAGTCCTGCCTCGCCCCGCACAGTGCCATTGCCCAGCCAGGGGCACGGGAACTCTCATTAGCACGTGACGTGGCCACAGCGGGTGAAAAGGTCAGCACATCGTCCTGGTGCGGCAGGATGCCACGGCGGTGGTGGAGGCGGCTTAACTTTTTCGCACTTGTTCTGCTCCGTGTGTTTAATATACTTGACCTCTAGCCGGAAGAGCCGCTGCGTGCAGAGGCCTTGCTAAATAAATGATGATGATACACTGGCGGCGACGAAAGGGCTCGAAGTCAACGCGCGTTTTGGATTACCTTTCTACTACGTAGTGCGTTAAGGTTATGTTAAGCTTTCTGCAGACCTACAGGGGCAAAGGCTAAGTTTTACCAAAGTTCACGGGGGAAAATTTCCCCCTCCCCTCCCGACCTCCCCAGTTCTCCCCGTGCCTTATCGCTTAGCGGCAGAAGGGGTGCTGCGTGGGAGCGGGTGAAGGACCGGACACCCGAGGCCGTCCCCGGGGAGCGTCCCCGGGCAGCGGTCGGTGCGATTGTCCCGTATTAGCGGTGCCAGCCACAGGGATAGGCAGGGCAAACCTGCGACTTGAACCGCTGGCCCGAACTGACTGCTTGAGCGAAGGTCAGGGGTGATGGATCGAGACTTGATTGTCATGGGAGCGGAATTGGCACCCCAGTGTCTGTGTCAGCCCGCGTAGTAATTAGCCTCAATGCCTGTGTCAGCCTCCGTAGTAAATAGCGCCGGGCCGTGTCAGCCCCCGCAGCTATAAACCCCAGTCTGTGTCAGCCCCCGCAGTAATTAGCTCAAGTCTGTGTCAACCCCCGCAGTCATTAGCCCCGGCTTGTGTCAGCTTCCGCAGAAATTAGCCCCAGCGTCTGTGTCAGCCCATGCAGTAACCAGCCCCATTTCCCAAAAAGTTCACATAAAAACCTTTCAGAACAAGCGTTGTGAGCCGGAAAATCTGACTTTTGGCCTCCCACAATACGTATTTCATAAAGCTTCTCTCTTAAACTTCTTCATTCTTTTTCACGAACTCAACGCCCATATGAGCTTCATCATGTCCGTGTGCAGATGCTGCACGTACATTTACGCTGGAAATGGTCATCGCCTGACGTTTGGCTCGCGTGCTCCGTGCAGCTTATGAGTTCACGTCACCACAATAATCGGCCTAAGCCACAGGCACGCGGCAGAGCCAAACCATGCATGTAATGCGATTCGTCCTGCGGAACGAAAAGCTCCGAGCGTTCGCAAACACTAATCACAGGTGTCCGCCAGCGATCCGCGACCACCGTGCGCATGGGGACGACGACGATGACGTCAGCAGTCAGCGGGCATCAGAGCTGGTGTTAAAGCTTGGACCAGCCCCTTTCAAATATTGTTACAGAATACGTTGTAGTTAATGGGTGGAGAGAGTTGTCACTGAGCACCATAATACAAAGCGCACCATGCGTCACCCAAAACCATAAATGGCTGTTCCCGAAATAGTCATAGCCATAGCCATGCCCGAAAAGATGGGGAACAAAAATGTAAATTTGGCGAGCAACACATTTGCCATAACATTTTTCCATCGACTAACGTCTTTTTCAATGTCGGGCCATTTATATCACCTGAAAAGAGTCAAACTGTATATATATATATATATATATATATATATATATATATAATATATATATAATATATATATACTCGAAGCATGCAATCTGTTATCCATGTTAACTCATTAACAAGCACAAAATCAGGTCGTCAAAGCCGTCAACGACATTTTTTTTGTTCAAGCCTGTCAACGACAGACTTAATAACATTTTTGTTAAACCAATCATGCTATTTCCGTCCAAGTCTGTCATCGACGGACACTCTAACACTTTCGTTAAACCAATAAGTTTGGACGGCCCAACGAAATCGTCGCATGCATATAGTCAAGGCTTGCCAGGTTTGTTTCAGCCTGGAATATGTTAAATACAAGCAATACATTGCCTTTGATATAAGATATAATGAGCTATCACACGATTAGTGGCCACAGCAATATCTTACAACTTCTAAAAATACACATGATTACCGGAGACAATATGTTCTTGGTAACGGTGAGCGAAGCATCTTACGGAATAATGCCGTAAGAGGTTAATGTAGCCATAACATATACGTCATTATATGTCAAGATGTCATTACATGCCAAGACGTCATTATAACCATCACATTGCAAATGTAGCCATTCTGAAGAGAATGTCCAAGCTCTTGGCATAAAGTTTGGCACTACTGTCGCTGCGATTCAGTTTGAATATGTTTACGCATTTTCCAGCCAAACGCGCCTTCTTTATTTACCGACGTATAGTCAGTTTTCGACCTGAAAGGTACACTCACTCTTTTATGCCTTTTTGTCAGGCATCTTGAGGCAAATGGGTTTGCACGTGAAACTTTTTGACTGGAGTTTCTGCAGACTCCATGACGACGTAGTCGTTAATATATACCAGCAAAACATAAATACAATAAAAAATATGATGATAAGTCGTTAATAAATACCAGTAAAACAGCTTCAGAGTTTTATAGTCTCACACTTGCCATTGCCTAAATACCACTTCGTGCTTCGGCGACGGTATATCTTATCTGTAGGGTCGAACTTTAAACTGGCACATAGGGGGGGGGGGGGGGGGGGTGCAGCAACCGGCCCACACGGCCTTATTCATGTATGGGGAAACTTATCACCGGATTTAGAACAAAACTGGTAACCCAGGAAACTCCGCTTTTACGCTCTGCGTGAAAAACCCGAACCTTAACCTTCTCCTTGGATGTGCGTTTGGCTAAAGACTACTTGCACTGCGTGATAGCGACTCTGCTCTCTTACATTGTCACTTTTGCATGGTAGACCCATAACCATCCAACGCAAAATCTGCTGTGGAAATTATGACAGAAGTTCAGTGGCCAGAAGAGGCTCTGGCAGATCTAAGTGAGGGGTGCTCCATTCATATTCTCTCCAAACGGTGATACGGGGGTCATCATGTCATGCGTAGTCCCAAACTTCCAAAATGCCACATGTGAATTAGTCTGGTGGAAACTGAAATCAGCAAAAGCAAAAGTAAACACATATCGGAAGGGAGAAACATCCGTTGTAATTCACTGATTAGTTCTACGCACAAATGGAGGCACTTCAATCGTTCCTGTAATCCTGGACTGAAGCTGCAGTGAAGGGAATGGCGCCCCTTATACGACCTGATGAGCGCAGCGTAGTGAGCTTATGGGCGTCGCTGTTCACGAACGCTGCCAGAGCTTTGCCACGGTCCGAGTCTATGTTGATTTGATTTCATTCGGATTTCAAGAGCATAGCACGCTGCTTGACACCTACGGGAGGAACATGCTTTCAATTTCATTTCAGGGCGCAAGTTTCAACGGCTGTGGAAGCCTAGTTTTAACACACACCAATCGAAGGACTGGACGGAACACCACAGCCTAAGCTGCAGCTGTAATGTAAGTCCTACCAAGTGGCGATCGCCTGCCGTTTGATTGAGCAATGTGGCTGAGACTTTGCATAACTATTTTAACGTGGCAGGAAACTCCCGACGAGAGTGTGCCGGGCCAGGTGAGCGTCACGCAAACAGTCGCATCTATACTTCAAAAACGATTTTAAGCATAACCAATAATCTCGAGCTGTGGAAGTGCACGTAGCACTCTTTTCCTCTTTCCTGGGGAGTAAAAGTAAATTGGCACTGCCTCCCCGGTTCGGGCCTAGCCCCACCCGTCACGCTAATTACTTATTCCTCGAACGTAACATGCTGATTCTGGGATTCGTGCTGATTCCGTTCACTGGTCTGTGAATCGTCCTTCCGTCCCTCCGTTCTCGGGGTTATGAATGCTTTAGGAATGCCTTATGAATGCTAAAGGCTACGTCTCTGCTTTGAGGTTAAAGTGAAAAGGCCTGAAATATGGGCATGACCCAAGATCTTCACGGCTAACCCCGTCCCCGTCTCCCACAGCCCTCAACCCTATTAATTCACTGGGAAATGCAACTACACACCACACTTATCACTGTAACGTAATTATACGACTAACTGTAACCCCTTCTCATCGCTACTCTTAGCATTCAGATTCCCCTTATCTACTCTTTACGTTCGGAATTTCTACCAAAAATTAGAGGCATGTGCCCACCCCACCTAACGGTACCTGCCAACGCAAGAATTGGTCAATCAGACCCCTGCTTTGTCAGAGTGATTTTTATCTAATAGCGCTTCTTTCCATGCTGACGAGCTGACAAAAGATCCCGGCATTATCGTCAGCCGACGCGTGACGTCACAGGCCACGTGAATTTGTGGTCACGTGGACGTGACGTAGGGCGAATACTAGACTGTGATTGGTGCTGATAAACATTGTGATGACATCGAACGCGGCCCTAGCTGACCTTTGAAATTATAAACGACGAAACATGCTCTTGCTGCGTAGATAAATGACTCGCTTTTCTGTGGAGACCTTTGCCAGGAAAGTGTTATCAAATTTTGTGCTATCCAGAAGCATTTCAAATCAGGTACATCCTTGGACTAGAGGAGGCTTACCTAACACGATTTAAAGCAGGTTGTTGTGTCTGAGCTTCATGCGGACATGATGAGGTGCAAACGACCCCTTTAGATCCCCGTGTTCGTCCGACTGATCTTGAAGAGGACTTGAAATGCAAACTCATGGCTCCAGCTAACGTTTTGACGTGTGAAGTTCGTTTAAGTGCGTCGGCAGCTTTCTCGGGAGGAGAAATAGTTGTGGATTGGAGCACTTTGTTGGAACCAAACAAAATATCGAGATCTCCATGGTGTCCTTATATTTCAATGGCGCATGTGTGCTGAACCTCCGACACGCAACGGTTCAGGGATCAGTGGCGGACGTACGATCCTGAAAATGAGGGAAAATGAAAAAGATGTGCGGCAATGATAAAATATTGGCATCTTCTCGAAACGTTTCGCTGGGAACAGAGTGTCAGTTAGCCATTTTTTTCTCACTGTGATATCGAGGTCCGGCTCTTTAAGTGCCGTACATCATCGATGGACATCGTATGACCGAAGTAAGTGGTGCAAAATTTTATTTCTTACAGCGCTAAAATGCGAACCACCAAAGTTCTCGTTGTTTCCCGTATATTGGTCACTGGCACCATCCTGCGGCTTGATATATCTGCCCTGCCCGTATGGCGTCTTAACTCTGCTGGGATGTTAAATGCATCTTGTTGTCACGAAAATCCATTTTGAAATAGTTCAGATAAAAATATGGGTCACTGCAGTGCCTGCTACACTGCTTGGCATCCGCCACTGCCATCTGTATCTGCCTCTGCAATATCAGTGCGTTATCATCGAAGCGGTGGCCTACTGGGTTAACAGCTATCATATAAGCAAACATGAACAGAGCTCAGCACTGAAAACTGGTTCCCAACGGCATAACCCCCCCCCCCCCCCCCCCCACTGCATATTGCCTTCATACGCCCACGACAACCCCAAATCTTGAAGAGCTGTAAGAAGGAAACATTTGAAGCTCCCTTCAGTCCTTTGTGCCCTTTCACTAGAAATAACTGGTATTTCGTTTATCAGGAGGTATTGGCTGAAAGGGGATATCGATCTGTCATTGAAATGTGTGGTAAAAATATTTCCGCGATTACATCATATCTCTTTTCAAGGTAGTAAATCCTGATGGATTGAAGAGAGACCGCGAAAAAATTGTCTTTATTCCTTTCAGCATGCTGCTTATTTATGATGCACCTGTTGAGATAGACACATATTTTAGTGACATAAGCTGTCAGCAGTAAATAAGAATCTGCTAATACATTTTTTTTTTTCAAAAAAGACAGTCCGAACATGCCATTCCCAAATGTGGTCTGCAGCAGACGCTGGACAGCGTAGAGTACGTCAGTATGGCCTGGATAACGCATATTTATGAGAGAAGTCTTCATTGATCAAAGGTCGTCGCCCCACCTAGAACAGCCTGGCGATGTGACCAGAAATCTAGCCTGCACCGCACATCTAGTGTATTTTTTGTCTTATACTGCAGATTCATGCACATAACTTGGTTCTACCCGATATCTATTACCCTGGATTTGACGCATATCCAGCCTTTCAGAGCGTTTTTTTTCAGAGCACCTGACCCAGCTAAAGACAGGAAGATTGAGTACCTCTGAACCCATCTGTGCATGAATCAACATCTGTACACCTGTGCGTGACTGCAGGAAGCAGACATGAGTGTGGGGGGGGGGGAGGGGGGCGCGATCTGAGCGAGGAAGCCGTCATGCCCACATTGGCAGCTCCCTAGACCGGTATGTGATTTTCCTCTTTTCGCGGCTTGTTTCCTGACCCGCACCGAATACCAAACGCATGCACGTGTATGTACGGGCGGATCAAAGTCCGAAAGAGGCACGGGATGTAGTGCTGTTTGTCATAGCTGAACAAAATACTTTACATTGTCTCCCGCTGTTCGGCTTTGCTGCGGAACGATAGGCGATCAGTGAGCCGCTGGCTCACGCAGAGGGACACTGGGCGAAGCGAATTCAAATACTGTTGCACTCACTGGGCGGCATTCTAGCCATCAAATATATGAAACCGACCATAACCATGCCAACCAAATCTTGCAGCGGACAGCGCCATCTGAGCACGCTGGACGGTCGGTGGTCTCTGCCTGGGTGCTCGGGCATGGTGGGCGGGCTGGCAAGGACAAGGCTGATGCTGCTGCTAAGGGGAGGGAGCAGTCGGCCGTCGACTCCGCTCCGTTCGCACCATTATCTGATTTTGAGCAGCTCTGTCCGCCCGTTTGAAGGAAAATTGGCGGGAGGATTAGGGCCGGGTAAGTGTAAGCTCGCAAGGCAATGTGAAAAATAAACTCCGTGCCGTGAAAGAGAAAGCGATGTGAATGGGCCACCTCTCACCAAGCCAACAGCAGAAAAGTCATTTTTTGTAGTCTTCGTATCGGCCATACTTACGGAACCCATTCTTGTATTCTATCAGGCGGCCGGACTCCAGCGTGGCCGCCCGCTGTCAGTTGCGCAAGCGCTGGCTCGGTGTCGCCGGTCTGCAGGTGAGCGGCAGCGCTACTTTGGCAGCAGCAGCAGACGGCGCGGGCCGCTCCTGCAATCCCTGACTGGCGAGGACCCTGTCGTTGACGTGAGGTCGTTGGAAACTTTATGAATGACATCGGTTTTATAATCATGTTGTCGCCTGTCGGAGGGTCCTTGGCCTTGGAAACTTGCGCTAGTGAATTCTACCTTCGGCATCATAAAGCGGCATATCCAGCTCGTAAGCCGTGAATGCACTAGCCATGCTAATAAAATTTAACACAGTTACTGGCGCAAAATGCCCGTTGCAGTCAAAGCGCCTCTAAAATCGAATATTATCCAGCTTTTCCACTCAACGATATCACTATCTGGTCAGACCATTTCCCAGATTCCAGCTTGATACCTCAATCCTGATTTGTCCTTGCTCCATTCTCCCAGAGACGGGGTTACACTCATGGCTTCATAAATCACGTTAGACCGTGCGGTGAACCCAGATCGGTGGAATTGACTGTTCACTTGCACCTCAAGATGAAAATTAGCCTCACCGCTGAACCAGACTTATTACAAAATGTATTCTTGGCATCGCTGCTCCTAAAAAACAGCCGCTGTAACGAATGCGTGGCTGTTGATCAGTCCCGTTGAGCGTTTGGTAAACGAAAGCTTGTATGGGAAGAGTTTCCCGCCAACTCTCCCCAGTCTCTAGGCCCTTGCTGCGGTCGAGCTCTTGGCCCAACTGCCTGAAGTACTTTTTGGGGCTGCGCAGTAAAACTTCCATGGTCTTTTACGCATTATTGGGTCCGTTTCGTTCATTTCACCTCTTCTCTTGTAGTTTTCCTGTGTTTCTCGTGACCACAGCATATTGCGACAGACTCAAAAGTGCGCTTCTTGGTGGTGCTTTTTGGGTTTTGACGTGCCGCCGGAACTTTCACTGTGTCACTGACACATATTTTTCCCCAAGGAGTACCATCCTGGTTTTCTGCCCCCACGTCAGTCCTGCACGGCTCAATGCTGACATATGAGTGCACGGTCTCATTGGGATTGGAATTGGCATCTAGCAAATTACGAGTATCACTGAGCTGTCTTTTTCTAGACACGCACATGTTTTATATTGTGCTGCACACTGGCTCGTTTGGAAGGAAGAGTTTCCTGCCTTCCGACATGACAATTGGCCATGGTGCAGCCATGCACGCGGTATACATTACGAAACTGAAGATAATTTTTGGGCTTGCCGAAGACAAATAAGGATCTCCACGGATGGTTTTTTGACAGCAGATAGTTGTTTAGATAGTTCTCCCTCAGCCAAACGCGCCGCTTCTTGGTCGTGGGGCGTTCACGAAGCAACGCTTGCGCTCAGGGAATTTCTCTGTTTACTGGAGAGAATTTAGCCATCGTTTAAAATCTCACCCTCCCCCCTCTAACTCAGTTATGCGCAGATAGGTCCTGGTTCATCGCGCGACCGGAATTCCGTGCCAAAGCTATCATTCATTCCGGAAATAGGGGGATGGTGCAGTATGAATGAAACGGGCATTCAGTACAGCACCACCCTATCAGCGCCGGCATTCAGTCTGAACGCAGAGATAGCTCGGGCGCGCAACGAAGCATAAACTGGCTTACTAAAGGTTATGAAATATATGGCGTACAAATTGACGGCTTGAGGAGGTCCCGGAAACACTTGCCCTCTAACCGGACAATCATTCATGATCTTATGTGAAGCCTGGAGGATCGGCAGCAAAATCAAAAGATTCACTTTAATCGCCCATCGTAAAGCTACCATGGCCAAACCACCTTTTGTACAAGTTTTAGAGCTCCACTGGCCTACTCGAACAATTTCGTCAATTTTGCCAACCGAACCCGATAATCGTATGATCACACATACGTGTAATCTTGGGAAACACCCGATCATTTTCTTAGGACTGCATGTCACGTTGATCCTGCGAACCGTCATGTCTGAAACCGGCTGAACCAGCCTGTTCCCCGGCTCCTTGCTCGTTTTGCGAGATCTTTGTGGTATTCTGGCCATTTTATGATTTTATATGGTTGAGGTCTGTAACAGGTAAGGTACGTATGTTCCACGTAGCAATCACGTATCACGCTGGCTCAATTCCACATCCTCCTGTGAAAAAGGCTGGCGATGTATGACGTGCTGCAGGGAAGTCCTATTCCACCACCGGCACCCCGCCGCGGCTCCCCGCCCATTCCGTGAAGCTGCTGACCCCCGCCTATTCCCACTGTGCCTGTGCAACCCAACGGCCTCTGTGGTACCCTTCGGTACCTAAGGCAAGCAGCGTCTTGCGATCGGCGAGTGCTGCAGCGCCATGCGATGGAGTGCAGCGCCGTGTGCTAGATCAGTACCGACCGCTACATGGTCTCGATGGAGATGTCAGTGGTGCGGAGCATCAGCCTGGCGGATGCACTACCAAACGGCATACACCGGCTCTGAGCCTGCGTCTCACGCGGCACGGCGTTGACGTACGATGCTATGCTCACCCTGCTTCCCTTCGGTCCACGAGCGATGTGCGAGTGATGGTCTCTCTTCCAGTCGGAACCCATGGGTCTGGAAAGTTGTTGTCACTTCACGCACCTAGCGCCAACGCAGCTCATGCAACCTGACGTGAAATGACGATGACAGTCGGGGGACCAGGTCCTCAGCGGGCCCTGGCCATTGGGAGGAGCTGCCCAAAACTAGACAATGCCCGTTTGCCCACACCCTGTACCTTATCCGAATATGTCAACAGGAAAGATGGTCATGTCATAAAAGTAAAGCTCAAGAGCTCTTCTTATCAGGGGAGTGCACAGCGCGTTTCGGGCAGCATGTCCGCACATGATTGTGCATAGATTACACAGATTGGTAAACTCGTGAATGCAAGCCTTGACATGTCAAGAATGACGAGGAGAGCTCTTTCAGTACGAATGTACTTTCCTGAAATGTGCCCACTCAGGTAGATCGTCGCCGCTCGATGCAATGACACCTGCTGATGATGACATCAAGCTCACATGCCCACTGAAAGCCATATAGGACGCTCCCAAATATGTCACACATGTTCTGCTCGCACGTAGCACCCAGTTGTATGTAATCTACATGTGCTGCCCCAGCAGCGCACGGCAAGGTCGTTCTGCGCTGCTGCGTGAGAGTTATTGGCGTTTTAATTGCTACGAGAGATGTCAGTGGGCTGACGTCGCACTGGCACGTGAATTCATCAGCACTCGGTCAATGGAATAAAACGAATGATGTAACATTACACGATCTGGCGAAACCTGCTCCATCCTCTGTGCAAATGAATCACGCGATTCTCGTGAAATCGTCTGACAGTCGGTACCGAATGCTCACACGTGATGAGACAACATGTAAGCTCACTTCTTTGGCAGGTCTGGTGCCTTGATGATCCACCAACCCGCCGAACCTCCAGACCACATGCTACAGCAGCATCGCCCTGGAAGTGGGAGCCGCAAAGCGATTCGCTTCTGCTGGTTCCCTCGGCATGCATGTGCAGTGAGTTCAGGTGATGTTAGCAGAACCGACGTGAAATTAATCTGCATATGCCAATCTTTTGTTGTGCCGTTCGGTGGAGAAATGTGATGGTATTTCTCAGAATTTCAAGAAGAAGGGCTGCGCGTTTCAGGTCCACTGTAATGCATAGAAGGCACACTACAAACCGTAGTGAATAACACGACACTACCGACTGAACTTTCAATCACGGGGTCATCTTATTGGCTCGGTGGTTAAACGCGGCGGAATGCGCCGTCGCACATGTCTGTGCCCATTTGTCCTTTCACGTCGAAGGAGGCGTTGGGCATGAACACATCGTGATGACGTGATGACGATGCCCTCCCCGCCCAGGTATGAGCCTAAAAAACGGCGGCAACGGAGATACGGACACGACATCCGGTCGCTGGTGACTCCACCTCCAGTCGTGCATGAAGGCGGTTAACATTCCCATTCCCTGCGTGCGTGGGCCGTTGAGATTAGCCCGGCTAATTAGTGACACCACTTCTCTCCGACTTGACGTCTGCCGGCAAAAAACGGCCTGTCGTTCCGCTGCGCGCCGGAGAATATGGAGGTTATCACGCTACAACGTCACTCCTGCTCCGCAGCTGTCAAGATGGGGTTTTCAGTACTTCGATTTGACAGGGGTCGAAATGAAACTTGAGTTTATAACAGATCAAAATATTTAAAATATTTATAAAACTATTTTTTATTGAAACATTCGTTTGTGCGATTTCTTTTTCCACTTCGAATAAATGTGTCAAATGTCATACGAACTGATGCTCTTCACAACACTTCCCTGGCCGAGCACATCACTATAGTGCTTAGGTCTGTCAGCACGGATGATTTTCAACATGCGCGTAATCGCTTGAAGTTGGCCGGCGGCAGTCAAGGCTTCAACTCTCATTGTTCTACACGTGGCGTCCAACGGATGAGTTTTCTAGTGCCACGATCGTTAACTTAAATCGGAGTAGGAGCACCAAACCCAACTGGTACTGCCAGCGAACCGCTGTAGCTCTTCGAAGCATTAAACCAGATGTTCTCCCACTCAGAAATTGCGACTTCGTATAAATAATTAGTTCCTTATGAGAAAAAAGTCGGCACCTGTGTTGACCCTGGAACTATTTGTGTTGGGGACGTCTGCCTCCACGCAACCGTAGCCCCAGCATGTCCCCGAAGCTCCGCCCATTATCACATAATGTAGACCTCGTCATGGTGTTGCATCACGAGTCATTTGATTTTCCCAGGATTTCCGTACTGAAGTTATGTTCGATTTGTTCGTTCTCTCGTGCCCTGCTGCGACTGCTCGTGATAAGGTTATTATTTTTGTAGTTTTTTCTCGTTTTTTAAAAGTTTTCAGCCATTTCTAACCTGCACTGGGTTTCATGAAATTTTGACAATATTTGCGCGGTGAAATTCCTCAAACGTAATCGGCATTTCAGGCTTCAGCATGGCTTTAGGACATCCCACATTTAAAAACGAGTACCTTAACAACCGAACACACAAACACACCATTCAGCCGTAGCACTTTACACGAAAAGCACGTCGTTGAAATGCTACCATGAATAATTGCCTGCTACAGCGCCGATCGACCACAGCCAACCCAATGCTACCACTGGTGCCATCCTACTGGCCCTCAGCACCTGTACACTTGACTTCAATGAGCCCTATCCCCTGTTGTCAGGCGTGTGCAGAGCCTGGGAAGGAAGGTCCGGTCACTCTGGAGAGGCGGGCTTAACCCGGCATTCGCTGTCACCCCCAGCGCTATGCGCGGGATTTGTGCCCCGCCTGCGCAGGCCCTCGTGCAGCGTCTAATGGGCTAATTACGAGCTCGTGACGACCATGCGTAAGTGGCGGTGGCTGTAAGCTAACGTAAAGTACCGTCAAGATACTGACGCAGCTCCTTATTGCTTCTGGACGTAGTTCCCAGACAGTGCTCCATACACATCAGATAAGAGTAATGTTATTAACGAAAATTGCTCAAATTAGGCCACTCTCCACCAAAAACATATTTTACAATGCCATCCCTTTGCTCGATTCGTCAGAAGCATCGCCTGAGCCAGGATACCATCTAACGGTTTCGACCACCCTCAGACGAAGGGAGACACGAAAGAGAAAGGTACAGGATATAGCTCAGGGTATGGCCGTCGAGTCATGCACGGCAACTGTTGTTCTGCCCCTTGCGATGATTTTGCAAGCATCATGCCTGCCTTATTTACGGAGCTCAACGCTCGCGTTTCTCTTCGCATTGCCTGATTCAGATTACTGGCATTCATAACGCCAGCAGAAGCATGAACTTATTATTACAGAAACACCGCGACCATCTATGCGAAAAGAACCATATCGTGAAGAGCAGGGCATTTCCCGCTATGTCTTGGCATGCCACCCGAGAATATTCCGGAGAAAGTGTTCCTCTTTTACAAAACATTGATTTCGGTATTAAGACCTCTTTGATTTCGCTTCAGTCTTCAAAACCGCCATGAAGATCGGACGGCACGAGGCGTGGCGCCAAAAAAGAGCTCCAGCGAGGAACGCTTGTTTCGTGACATTGTTTTAAGGTAAGACAGATAATGTTTTCCAGAAAATCGTAGTTTTGATCTGGCAAAGCAACGATAGCATAATTTCAACACAAACCAGAATTTTCAACATGCAGTCCAGATCCACGATAACCAATGAATGCAACCAGAGGTTCACGCTGTTTGTGGCACGGACGAAACGACATAATTGTCCATAGCACAATTGTGTAGAGTTGCCCGTCGTTTTCACGTACATGATGATGCCAAATATGGGAGGGAGTGCCTCACCTTTTGAACACGCTTCAAAACATATCCTCTGGGGAACTCTCAGCACCTGGCATTACTATGAATAGCACTGGTGGTGCAGAACTAACATCACCAACAGGGTATTGCGCCCCTAATTAATGCTATTTATTTTTAATGTTCAAATCGTACGGTTCATATTTCGGACCAGCGCTGGACTTCTTTCTTCCTGTAGCATCCCCATATGTTGTGCGTTCCATTGACGATACGCAGTTCTAAGGCCTTGGACGATTATAGCGCACGCAAGAAAGCATTTGCCATTGTGAAGGTTGCAGTCCGTTTGGATATGATATATTAAATTTTGCACACCGTATGGCAAATCGCGAAGCAAGACTGAATATTTTGGGACAAACCTGTCCAACATGTGAGGGTTGTGTCTGCCAAGATATTGCATAGATGACATGGCAACTCTGCGCCCCGAATATTTGCTAAAAACAACAATCAGAAGTTGTAAATGTTAAACAAAATCCGCCATTGATGGCATGCAAACAACGAGGAAATGCAGTGTTGTCTTGTACCCCTTACGTCTATTGGCACCCTTAAACAGATCCAATGCCCTTATTACTGTGTCGCGTTTTTGTAAAACTTTGCACGCGAGAAAGTTTAGAGGTGTGGCCGTCAAGATCATGAACAGCTAGGATTGTAATACATGCGTATGGGAACCCAAAACATCATTATGCCGTGCTCTGGCCATCATAGAAAGCCAATGATTCTTTGCTGGATTGAGCTCTGTGCACCACTGTTGCCATATCATTTGCTTTGTTTTGCGAGCACAGTGGGCGAATATGGGTAATTCTAGCGGAAACAAAACTAGCAAATGCAACATTCGGTAAATCAAAAAGGGTTTGAAAGAAAAACTCGCTGATCAGCTCCGCATGTGGTAAAGTTTTAGGGGGAAAAACGTTAACAACGCTCCCCAAGGGAAATCTTCGGTGTGCTCTTCTTCATTTTAGTATTATTTTTACGGGCTTCAACTTCGACAGAAGCAGAAGCTATCGAAAGATCAATTAGTTCCGTATTCTTAAATAAAGAAACTGTAGGAGCCAGATGTTGCATGATAACACAGAATAAACTTATTTAATTATTTCAGCCATTTATTTCGCGACGGTTCAGTGGGCTCTTTTCTAAACTGACGGCAAGGCTGCAAATGTGACGAGGCGACGGCTCGACCCAGCTGCTGTAGAGCACCGGCGACTGGGACGAGAGCGATGGCCAGGAGCGGTTCCCCACGGCTGATGGCCAATCCCCCGCGTGGCCATTTGTCACTGCAGCCCGCCTCCGAGCTGCTGGTCCTATCCCGTGCATCTATTCGTCAGCACGTGCAGCCGCTCCCTTGAGCTGCCGGTTAAGCCTCCGCGTGACCAGTCGGCTGCACGTGCAGCCCCTCCTCTGAGCTGCCGGTCAGGGCTCGGCACGGCCGACCGCCAGCACACGCAGCGGAGATGACATCGGGCCGCTGGGGCTGCTGGGCCCCGGCTGGGCCGGGCCCATGCCCCAGGAGAGCGGCGGCTTATCCCTGTCCCCCTCCCCCGATGGGGGCGAAGGTCTGCGTATTAAATGATTAAAAGTTCATAAAAAACGCTACGTGATAGCCGATTACTTCCAACAAGCAGAGATGTGAGTTCTTCGGAAAGCCTTGTGATGAACGTCATTTGGTGATGGTGGGTGTGACTTCTGGAAGGGGAGGGGGGGGGGGGGGATGAGGGGTGCTGCTCCAAATACTACAATAAGGTTTAGATTACCCTAAAGCAGCTTGACATAATAACGTAAAGCCTATGCAATGAATAAAAAGAATGGCTTGACAATTCTGCTATCAAAATTATCGAAATAGTCATTGGGTCTGTATGCATACTTTCTAAGTGAAGGTCATATCATATGTGATGTTTTATTGACCTGGGTCATTTCATCTTAAGAAGGAATGCTAACATAGGTATGCTTACATACATGCTCGTCCCATACTTACCCCCCTTGTCCCATATAGGGCAAGTAAAGATGCAGATTGATGAATACGCCCAGTACGGGGATTACAGCCACTGTGGGATATATACTCAACTTCACGAAACGGTATTTTACGTGCCTATGGAATGCCCTATTTTATAGGTTTTCCGCTGAAGCTACCACTTTTCAATGCACCCTCTCAAATTCCAATTAACCCAATACTGATTTTCCCATCCGCCCCCCCCCCCTTCCCATCATAGAGACGTGACTACGTCAATGCGCAAGATCACACGAAACAACATAAAAGTGTTCCACATAGTCACACATTTGTTATCTAACATCTACTGAAAGGTTGTGCTTAGTTTGGCATCAATATACACATAAGGCAAAATCCAGCCACGGCATTACGCGCATTTCCAGCTTCCATCAAAGTCTCTCAATCTTGCAACCGCAGAGGTGTCAGCTGCGACGAGAAATATAGGAATGTAAACTCACATTGGGCACCTGTCTAGATGCCACCTCCACGCGCTGCCACTTACATGTCAGACAACGTGAATAGAGTTGAAACACAAAAATAAGCATGACTTGTATCCCCTCCACATCTACCCTCATAACCAATCAGTTATTTGGGTAGCAGCTAATGAAGTTCGTGAGACAGAACATCATTCATTCATTCTTCATCAGCAGTTTCGGATGCTCAAGTAGGGGCGCCGAAAACGAACAGCGCTCAACCTAGGGGCCAATAGATGATTTTTCCGTCAGGGAAAACTAGGTATTTTGGATTATAAATGTTGCTCAGGCATGTCGCGGTCTCAAACTGAATTCCTTGGCCATAACTAAAGATGTAGACGCTCTAAGATTTTAAATGGGTCTCGACATCGGTTAGAAAAGATGCATTTACTTTGCGAGTGCTCCTGCAGGATATGCCTCAAAAAAGAAACGAACGTGGCCATTTATGGCCACAAAGGTAGTTTCAATCCACAAAAGTTGTCACTTTCGTGGTTTGGAGGGCCTAAGAGACAAAAGTTCAGAATAGAAGTAGCTGAGATTAGTTGTTTAGTTGGAACAGTCCTGGTTGAAGCGCAGGCACACATTTCAACGCCATATAAGAATATTACATTTTAGATCTATCCCACCACAGGCGAAAAAGGGTAAGGTCTGGAATGTGAGAACAAATCAGCCTTTCCGAATACAGTGAGGCAAAGTACAAGCTGAGTTTGGAAAATGGTAAAAATCTGGGATGGGTTTGAGTTGGAGTTTTTTGACGTCATTTTGCTTCTCATTCTGCTTCACGGGGACCGCGATATTTCCGTTAATTTGGCAACAATGTGGAAACATAATTTTCTTACCGTTGCAATTGTTAAGCGCTGAACTCAAACAAAGAGTGTTCATAAGCCACCAAATACAGGCTTATCTGCAGGCCTCTATTGCCTTGTCCAGATTGGAGAACGCCATGAGGTTGGTAAGTGCCGGGCGATGCTGGGGGTTTCATCGTTGCCACTTGTGTTATTTGTGCTCTGGTACCTGCCCTGCGCGAGTACGTGGCTAACTGCCATGCAACCTAGGAATTTAGCGAAAGTCGTGAAGGAAAACACCTAAGGACTGAAGTGAGGTTGAAAAACAGCATGGATGAACTTGAATTTCCTTCCAATTTTTCGGATTTCAAGATCCTGCTACTACTGCTCCACCTCCGCCCAGCTCCAGCTGAAGGCGGGCGGGACGCCACCCCCATCAGATCGGGAACGGTATCAGCTCGAGCCGGAATTAGAATGGCGCGCTGTGGGTTGCAAATCCGGCATCAGGTGTTCCCCTCCAGGCTGGTAGCTCCGGGGCCAGGTGCCTACCCAGGGCTCATAACTGTCGATGCATGTTTCACAACCGTAGAAGGTCTCAATAGGGCTGAAAGAGGGCTCATGTCGTCCTGGTCTCAAGGGCATCCGAGACCAGGGAGGTCCACTGTGAATGGCATCACTCCATGGCCGGGACATCCAATGCTATAGCCCTAAGATCATGCACATGATTCCTACTGCCGCGCCTGACGGTGAGTCCGTCGCTCTCTGGCCGCTGACGTCTGGACTCGGACGCCTATCACGATGGTGATATTGCTATGATAGCGTTGTTGCCACGTGCATCGTTGTGATCAACGATTTCGGTCCAGTCGGATGCTTCAGAGCCAGTGGGTCCGATCTTAATGGAACAGTGCGTACGGTTAGTTACGGAGGTACACTGCCTTGTGGAAAATAGCCCGATCGTAGCACACCCTAACCACCGAGCCCACTCAGCTGATGTATGCTGCCGTGCCGTGCGTCAGCGACCGGGGAAGCCGACCACGTGCGCCAGCGCGGCGGGCTGGACTGTGTGGTGCCGCACCACACGCCGCCGCCGCTGACCGGCCGTGAGGGTCGCATTCCACCGGAGCCGCCTGTCCGTGAGGTAACCGGACATGCCCGGTCGGCGTCGCCCGCTCTGTTGCAGCGCCCTCCAGCGCTACAAGGGCAGGCGCGCGTGATGGGCCGGCCGGCTCCTCATGAGGTCACGCCCCGCGGCCGTGACCTCAGCCGGGGCCGGGGCGGCCGCGGCGGGCGCAGGGTCTTGTGTCAGGAGGTGGTAGCGGCGGCGGCGTGCGGTGCCCCACCGGCCGGCCGGCCTGCGTGCGCCCCTGGTCACGGCCGCCCACGGTGCCGGTACACCTGCACGACCCGCACGACCAGGTGGCGGGCACGGCGGGGGTACCGAGTGGTGGACACAGCTGGTGTATGGGGTTGCGGGTATACTGAGGTGAGGCTGATCATGTCCACCACCTCATTGGTGGACATAATCCACCACTGAGGTGAACATGATGAATACCCCAGGATTGCGAAATTTAACGCCACTGCCTCCTCTCAATAGCCTTGTGGGAAGGAATCATCTTAAAAAGAGTGATAATGTTTCCTAGACATTAAGCTCGTAACGGAGCCCCTGCTAATTCGCTATCGGCCTTAGACAACGATAGCTAACACCAGAGGAACGACGAAGGCATTAACAGTTGCACGCATCGTTCCCATCGGTTTCAGGCAGCAGAATGCTGCTGAAAACTGTCCCACAAGCTCAGCAAGACAGGGAAAATGGATGTGCAGCGCTATGCGGTTAGCTTTTGCCAAATATTCCCTAATTGGAATCTTCTGCAAATTTGGGCGTGAGAATATTCCTAGAAATGGGATGGCCAAACTGCTTGAAAGTGAATTATTATCACGCAGCACCACTGGTAATGCTCTGTTTTTTGTTGCGGAAGACGGCTGGTGTTTAATCCCCCTCTCACTCTGTCCTCTCTCTCACCTCTTCACCTCTCACCTCCACGTTCCTATGTTGATGATTGGGGCAGCGGGCATGCAGAACAACCCTACAGATCCGGCTACCCGGTCAGACCAGGATGGCATGCAGCTAGGGTGTGCCTGACGCTTTGCTGGCGTACTTTCGCCGCAGGGTCAGGGGTCTGATACGCGGAAAAGACAATGCTGCCCTGGCAGCATCAGCAGGCAGCTCCAAACGATACCGTCTTCATTGCAAAGAGGCATTTATTTTGCATTCAAACGGAGACCGCTAAGGTTCATTCGGAAAAGAATTCCCCACACTCGGTTCAAGGACCGCCACTGACTTGTGTCTTGACCTTGGAAATGCCACGGACAGACTGCAATGTAATGATAACAGAAGACCACACAGCTGGCACAGGCCACCTGGTGCCCCTGCCATTTCGAGGGTTGTCTTGCAAAGCGCTCTTCAAGAGACCATTTTGAAGGCATTATGTGTTGTTCGACAATGGATTGTACCTTGTCCAAACTTGGGACTTCTCGTGCCTCGTGGGGATGGAGAGCAGTCGGTGACTACCGATGACAGTAAGCGCCCCACTTGAACTGCACTTTCGAGAGGAACGATAATTAACACAGTTTAAGGTCATCCTCAAATGATTTAGAGACGCCACCAGAGGCGAAAGGAAAGAGGGCTGTTACCCAAATGATACACCGCCTGATTAGAGTTGTTTGGGATACGGAGCTCGAGTTAACGCTCTCAGAATGCATCCGATGTTTGTTTAGACTCGCTTCTGATTGGTATCGTGGAAAGGGTCCGCCTGAAATGAATGTTCGTTGGTGGTCTCAGGAGGCCGCAGCGGCCACGACTCTGGCCTCAGCGGACACTTTAGCAGGATAATATCAGAACATAAAATGGAACTAGCTGATTACCGATAACACTACTGGCACCACTTACAGCTCGCAGGCGACACCAGACGCAGTGACTGGTGAAGCACCACTGGGGAATTCGGCGCCAGCCGAGTGGACAGTTCCACGAAGCCGAGGTGAGGTTTTCAGTCTGTCGTACATCGTGCTTAGTTTATAACTTCTGACATCCCCTTTACAAATACCTCTTAACATCAAAGGCAATTTCTTGGCGAAAGGTCCGCTTACTATTTGCTTGAATTTTGCTTTTAAGAAGAAACCACGTGCTCGCCACCTTGACTGTTGTGTGTGCAGCGGTTTGAGCCGGCATGACGTCATTCTCAAACAGGTGACATCATCCTCAAGCTGTGAGCGAAGTGCGTTATCAGTTCAACATTTCCCACGTGCCATTAAACTGCCACGTGGCGCCAGTAGACGTCGCCTCTCTGCTCGTCCAGCAAAGGATCATTGCTGTAAAACAATACGGAAGGTCAAAAGATCGCAGTCGTTTTTCCAGTAATGACCGAAAAAGACTCGACATGAATTTGGAATGCTTACGTTGACTAACCGACAGTTAATATACCAAGAGGAAATGGTCAAACCATATTATACAGCAAACGTTGGCTAAATTGTCAGTGCACATTTCATAAGTTGTTAAGTCTATTTGCGAGGAACATATCTTAGATATTTTCATATAACCTTCAATTCACTTGGCTATTCGTTTCGATGAAAGCATGTTGCCGAAATACCAAGGAATCCGCATCTCCACCCTCCTGGTTTTTCTCCGAGGAAGGCCACTACCACTGTCTTATCTAAAATCACGTTTCATGCTGTGTTCATGGTCACAAGTGAATAGGGTGAGGGAACAAAGTTTGCTTAGCCTTTTTCTTTGTAAGTTTTTATTTAACCTTGTTCGTCCATACTATGGGCACAGCGTTAAGCGGTTTTCACAACATAGCCTAAATGTTTGCTTCATAACATGGTAAAACCAGTACTTTCTGGCATATAAAGGCATATTTTCGCCAATATAACCACCTCAAACTCACAACGCCAAAAACCATGAGCTGAAGCGTTTTCTTGCTGATATCGAGGAAAAGGATTTGCAAAGCTAGAGAATCAGATATTTTTTATAAATGTCTAGTATATACAATGCTTCCCGTGACGGTCGTCTCTGATACATTGAAAACCGACATTGAAAGGCCTGCGCGACAGTGACCACAGCCCCCGGTTTCGGCCAAGTCTCCTTACAGATACACGTATTACGTCTTTCCTCTCACTGAATACTCAACAGCATGACGAAATCTCCAGTATATTGCCTTAATTGTCTACCATATAGAAATGGTTTGTCATTACCCTTTCTGTCACTGGGGGGAGAGCAAGATAATCGTGGCACATAGAGACTCATAAGCATCCACAAGTTCATACAAATTCGCCTAAAATGACTTCAAGGTCAATCCAAAATTTCCTTCAAATTCACAACAAACATACAAAGCATAAGCCCCCGGCATAAACGTCTCGTCTCATCTTACCTCAGCAGAAACCTGAGTCAATGTCAGCAGCGTACACCGATTTGTTCCAGGCGGCCACAGCAAGGATTGAGATACGTTTCTCAGGGTGATGACAGGCTCTGGCCCGTCTGACCGAACATATCCGGTCACTAGAGGTCAAACTGAGCATGGTCAACGAGGAGACTCCACCATCGAGTGGCTTTCAGTGCTGCCGTTGGTCGCCAGCAACTAATTCCGTCGGAAAACTACTGCACCAATCGCGCCATACAGCGGCGTTTAGCCACCATGAACCGAGACGAGATGGCGATGGATGATTGGGATCAGGCAACTTCCCACCGCTTCCAGAGCGTGGGAAAAGCCGGCACCTTTCCATCCTTCCAGCCACCGCCGGCTACGCCGCGGCAAACCGGTTCCCCATTGGCCGCACTTGAACTTGACATGACGGTGGGGCGGCGAGAGCGGAAGGGGTCCGCTCGGCTGCTAAGGACGACCCGTCAGCTCGCGTCAGGCGGGCCCGCGCCAGAGCCGCCCCGGCGGGCCTCAGCGGGCTGACAGTGCGCCCGCCACACGGCGAGTGGTCCGTCGGGGTCGCGGGACTCGCCGCCGCCCCGCTGGCGGCCCCGCCCATGCTCAGTGTGTGGAAACGAATAATGAAGTATTCAAGTGTTTGGAAGTGCTGATGGTCTTGTGCAATCGTAATATGTGCCAGTGGTCACTTGTGATTTTCGTTTGACACGCGCGCAGGCGGCCGGTTGTATTATACGCCTTATTATATTTATATATAATACCCTTCGCTCGGGTGGGGGTCAATGTAAACCCCAAGATCTTGGTGGTCAAGATTTTAGAATCTTGTGCCATGATCTTGAGGTCAAGTAGGTTAAACAAAGGCAAAGCTCGGCCGAATGCTCCCAGTCCTCCTCACGCAGCCGCCGTGTACCTAGATACCTCTCCTGAGCAAAAGACCAATGATTTCATTCAGAGCCAGTTACATTGTGTGACCTTTGAAAGGTCGGGATGACGAAAAACTGCAAAATTACTGTTATTTTTCCATTCAGGTAGGGCTGTTATTGTTTGTATACTGTCTACCGTACTATTGTATACCGATTTTTCCATCAAGGCTTACGCTAGACGGTATGTTTTTAAAAACAAAATGTTGGCCTTGCGTTATTTTAGATCAGTGACCTAATCTGACTTTTCAAAAGTCCATGGAACATGCCTGTTGCGGGTCTTGTCATTTATCAATATGAAATAAGTACCAAAAACTACCCCATAGTGCAAGCTGTTCAGTAAAAAAGCAGACTAGATTTGACTTCGGCCTGACTTTTACACCTGACCATCTGCCAATGAGATTTGTTGTATTTCCACGCTCCGTTGGTGTACTGCCTAAGAAACTACCTGAGATATGCACGGCCTCGTCTAATATTCCGTAATCGCATCAGTTTGAACGATTTCTTAAAAAAACCTTCGCTGGCATCCAAGGCCTGATTTGTCCTGCTATTTAAGTGTCAGAATGCATTCAAAGTTTGGCGCGGCTACGACGCCCCGCGCGGAAATCGTTTTGGAAAAGCCTTTCTAGGGGACAAATTCCCCATCCGACCGTCCTTAAATTTCATCTACCGGTACGTTGAACTTTTGTTACTTTCATCCCGATGACCCAAGCGACCAAAAGTAAAGAAACTAGGAGCTGAGGACCTTGTTAAGACCAAGTGCAGTTATCCCCCCCCCCGCCATATATTTGCATCGCCACATGTGCGGGATGACTAAGTGACACTCGGTGCACATTTCATATCCATTCACCTTCTCAAAGCCGCGTACACGTGGTGGTTGTCCTGCTCCCAGTCATATAAAAAAATACACAGCGCGCAGAAAGATACACCTAAACGCACAGGTAGAAGTTGTTTCATTCACTGAGTCAGCAGCTTCGAGCAGTCAGTGCTGCGCGGCACGAGGGGGCGCGGACGACCGCCCAGAGTAACCGGCTCCACGCGGCGAGAACGAGGTACGGATGCTGCCGCTTGGTGGCGGTCAGTCGGACGCGCAGCAGATGTAGCAAACCAACGACGCTTGGAGCAGCCCGCGTTTGACGTTGAGAAGACTCGGCGCGCGTATTCGATGGAGCACGCATTTACTAGAGAATTCGCGAACGTGCGGTGCTCTGAGCACCTTCCGGCAGTCCCGGTGGTGCTCATGATCCGGGATAGTCCCCATGGTGCCCATGATCCGGGATAGTCCCCATGGTGCTCATGATCCGGGATAGTCCCCATGGTGCCCATGATCCGGGATAGTCCCCATGGTGCCCATGATCCGGGATAGTCCCCATGGTGCCCATGATCCGGGATAGTCCCCATGGTGCCCATGATCCGGGATAGTCCCCATGGTGCTCATGATCCGGGATAGTCCCCATGGTGCCCATGATCCGGGATAGTCCCCATGGTGCTCATGATCCGGGATAGTCCCCATGGTGCCCATGATCCGGGATAGTCCCCATGGTGCCCATGATCCGGGATAGTCCCCATGGTGCCCATGATCCGGGATAGTCCCCATGGTGCCCATGATCCGGGATACTGCGCCAGCCGAGTGTTTCCAAAACAGGAGAAATAGTCCTGCTGCAACGAAACCCCCAACTAGCATGGCTGCGACGTGCATCACCCTTTGCAGCCTGTCTTGGTGACGCTCGGCCGCTCCATCCAGGAGACACAGGCAGAAGGGGATGTGGGATGTGGGATGTGGGATGTGGGAGTGGGATGTGGGAGGAAGACGTGAAATTGGACCAGGCGCTTCGAAACCTCAGGAGTGAAGTGGTGTTCAGTTTTGTACATGGAAGTGAGCATAGCACCGCGGTAGCGAACGGGTGACGAAATGTAGGGTCCCACGGTGTGATGGTGGTCGAGGAGTATACCCAGTACTTCACTGAATATGATGCATGCAAGTCAATGCAGAGATGGTAATGCAAAAACGCGATCTTTTTGATACAGGATTTGAGGCAAATCAACATGTCTGTCGTTTTGGAGCTAATTTTCAGGCTGCCTGACTGAAGCCAGCTATGAAGGCACTGGTTGGTCTCCTCGGCACGGGTTTGCAGAATAGATAGCCCGATGACACCGGGGGTGGCGAGATCGACGAGTTGGGTGTCATCGGCGTAGGATAGCAAGCGGCCATGGTAAAGGAAGCTGGATAGGTCGTTGACGAAGATGTAGAACATAATTGGGGCGACAAGCGATCCCTGGGGCACCCCACTGCATAGGGATAAAGTAACCGAGCCATCCCTAACCACCTACTTCTGACCGCTCAGATAGTCCCGAAACCATTCCGAGACCACCCCTAACCATTCTAGCTTAATCAGGAGGATGTCGTGATCAACGCTGTCGAAGACTTTGCTCAGGTCAATAGTCATCATTGATGCGACATGGCCGTTGTCGACAGCCATTGCCAGCCACTCGACAGCGTTGATCAGGGCGTCCTCCGTCGAGTGACGTGGATGGACGACAGCGTTGATCAGGGCGTCCTCCGTCGGTAACGTGGATGGACGACAGTGTAGATCAGGGCGTATTCGGTTGTGTAAGGTGGATGGACGACAGTGTAGATCAGGGTGTATTCCGTCGGGTGACGTGGATGGACGACAGTGTAGATCAGAGCGTCCTCCGTTGAGTGACGTGGACGGACGACAGCGTTGATCAGGGCGTCCTCCGTCGAGTGACGTGGACGGACGACAGCGTTGACCAGGGCGTCCTCCGTCGAGTGGCCTCCACGAACATCATATTGCGATGACGTCAGTACGTGGTCGTCGGGAGGGCAACAGGTGAGCCGCGTGCAGACGAGCCTCTTTAATTTTCGACAGCACAGAGAGAATATAAATGGGCCAAAAGTTGTTCTGGTGTGATCAATCGCCTGACTTGAACAGCGGCTGGGATCACGACGCGATCTTCCGGCGGACGGAAAAATACACGATGTGACAGAAATTAACCTAATGTAAAAAAATGAGCGCCGCGTGTATGTAACCATACGGGTCGGGATTCTATAACTTTGTCTGGTATGTGTTCTAGATTGACTGGATGTTTGCAGCGGTAAGCTTTGAGATCAATTTTTTCAAGCCTTTAGCTCGTTGCAAGGGCCTTAAATACGGGGTTGTTTCAGGGAAAGCGGGGGGGGGGGGGGGTCTGCTGCCTCGCCAATGAAAAGGTCGGATAGCCCCTGCCTGATCACACAATCGAAGTGGGGCAAGCCCAAGTAACGGACACATTTTGCCGAAACACTTAATTGTCTCATGAAATGGATGGCCGCAACACGGCCAACCTGTCCTGGCCTGGTCATTTCAGTTGCAGAATAGTGTTAAAGACGAGCGAGGTGTGAGGCGCGGTTCAGGGGTTGCAAACTCACCTACCCACCTCAGGGAAGTAAAGATTCGGGGCTAAGCGGGCTGGGCTAAAGGGAAGTCCGCCATTTGGGTACTCTTGCGGAGTAAACTATCGCAGCGGAAAGGTTTTCTGGCCCGAAATACTACCATTGCATAACTGAGTGTGGACGGAAGCATCCAGGCTAGATACAAGAGGGTAGCGTGGTACGAGGGGAAGCTGTCGGTAATATTCTGAATGGATAAAAATGTGGTACTGGGGCGAGCAGAGTTGGGAGAGATGGGCAGGCCACAGCCAACGCTGTGACAAAATGAATGTACAGATGCGAACTATGACGAAGCGGCAACATTCCGTCCTCCTGCGCGACGTTACTTACGTCGCGTAAAATGTTGAACATTTTAAATGTCAATACCTATCGCACATATCAAAGTGATGGGGTAAAGTTACCTGTGATGGGGGCCTTTTCATGTCTTTTTTTATTTGTCGACAAAAACAAGATCACTGGACAACGACGCAACCACGTGGC
>NW_023596921.1:36008023-36016733 GCF_011947565.3 Pollicipes pollicipes
GAGAGGAGGAGGAGAGAGGAAGAGAGAGAGAGAGAGAGACGGTTTATTGAGAAAAGCATGGCTTCGAGTATCAACTCATATTGCACATGTGGCACAATATACATATGAAGTAGGATGCTACTTAGTTGACAATAATCTGTGTTTATAGGAGTGGTTATATGGGGAATACTTTATTTGCGTAGTTGCGTACAACAGCAAAACGCTTGGCGTGTGCTTGCGCTCCTGGCATTGCTGCCGGAGGTTGCCACTCGCTGCTTCGGAAGCAGATTTCTATGCATAGGAGGCGCTTGCATTTGTTTTTCTATTCTTAGGCATAGCTTTTCTCTTCTGTCAGCGAGGGTGCCCATACCCAAGCGTTGCAAGATGTGCGTGTACTTTTCCAAGTGACCGAAGATAATTTTCAAGGCTCTCTTCTGCACTTTCTCCAAGTGTTGCGCCTGCTTGGCAGTGAGTCCCGCATGAAAAACCAGTGCACAATATTCTAGCAATAGCCGGATGTAAGGAACATACACACAAACGACCTGTTCCTGTGGTGGATGGTACTTTTTCACTATGCAGAGCATATGTAGAACTTTCGATGCTTTGGTTGCAATCTCGTCCACATCTGCTTGCCATGACATGTCATTTGATATTGTTACACTTAAAAGCTTGGTTTTGATGGCAGCTGGACAGGCTTTTTCCTTAAATCATAATGTATGGTAAGGTCGTCTACATACTTCAGTCGGTTGTCAATATCAGCAGCGGCGCCGTTAACCATAGCCAGGAAAGCAACCGGGCCAACTAAGGTGCCTTGTGGAGTGCCGCATTTTATGGTTCTCCAACGACTCATGGTTCCATTTGGCATCTTGACCCGCTGCTGTCGGTCCTGCAAGAATGAGCATAACCACTTTGCCTACCCGGAGCGAAGTCCCATTGCAAGCTTGTTCTGCATAACTGTTGTGTGATCAATGAGATCAAGTCACTTCTTAAAGTTGTACATAACCATAGAAAATAATTTGTCTGCTTCGTCTAACTCCGTCAGCAAAGCATGCAACAACCTAATCAAATAGTGTGGCGCTGAAACACCTTTCATATTTCCGCATTGGTGTTTATCTATGCTTAGTTTTATATCCGCCAGCATTTGCGGACCAATGATTTTTTTCCAAAACCTTGCTAAAAGTCGGTGTGAGGCAAAGCGGTCGCAGATATCCTGGCAACTTGGGCGATGTCTTCTTCGGCACAGGGGTAATTGTTGCTCGCTTCCACACCGATGACCCGCACCCTTCATGCAATGACCGGTTGAAAGTATGAGAAAGTGGTACGGCCAGTTCCACAGAAAGTTCCTTTAGTAGTCGCACTGGAAGTTGTCCAGTGGGTACAGCCAGATTTTCTCTCAAGTGCGATAGCTGAACTGACGTCACTGACACCAGGACTGTAAATGCGGTGCCTATCCGAGAGCGTCGTATAAAATTTCCTTTCACATGACCTCCCACATTCTATTCGGTGTATCAACAGATGTATATATATATATATATATATATATATATATATATATATGCTACGCACTTGAGTCGTATATGATTGGCCATTGGCCTGCCTGGAAACATAGCAAGGACGTCGGCGAGATGTTTTGGGTGGGCTGAATTGCATCCCAGATGGAGCCACAAACGCTTGATTTAGTTCGCTGCTGATAAATAACAACTTACACCAGCCTGGGTAATAGTAAGCCTAACCTGAACACACCTGGTCTAGCCCTCCGACAACTTTGTGGAGCAGCACAGCTCACCATCATGAACAAAGTCGGCCAAGTCAGCATCGCACAGCATCAGTGGCGCATTTTTCCTGGCCTTTGGCTCCCAGCCCGAAGCGTCCCAAAGGAATATGCGACGGTGAATACCAAAGACGACGTGCCTGCACCACCATCCCTGCTCTCCGAACTCATAATTATTGCTCCCGCATCCAATGAATGCGCTGAGTACTACCGGTAAGGCGCTCTTTCATCTTTCACTTTCGAATTCATTTAATTTTGGCTTAAGCCTTCTCAACACGGGGTGAAGTGGTTACCCATGTGAGTCACAAATGTCCTCTGGAACGCGTGCGCCTGCCGCTCCGGTGTCGTGTACCCGTGCAAGGCGTGCTCCGCCCACCACACCGATGACTGCCGCTGCCAGCAGACTCCCTAGGAAGAACAGTGCGATCTCCGCCAGCCCGGTGACCTTCACCCCACAGCGCCCCTGGTACCTATGGTAACCACCGCCCCGTCTCCGGTCGTCACACGGTCACTACGTCAGCTGCAGCTGGAGAGAGGTCCCCTGGGATCATGGGCAGTGGCACCACCGAAGGTCCTCGTCCCGCCGTACTGAGGGGAGACAGAAGTCGCTCGTTTAGCGGTGCCGAGGGGGAGGCAGAAGTTCCCGTCGAGCCGTACTGAGGGGGAGGCAGGTTCCGGGTCCCGCTGAGCCGCGGCCACTCTGCTCCCGGTGGCTGGAGGAAGAGGGGGAGACGTCACGGGCAGAGGCGCCGCCAGGCGAACACCACGGGAGAGATTCGGGAGGCGACGGGCTCCGGGACCCACCGGACCACGGCCAGCGGAGCAGCCGAGGAGGGAACTCCCAGCGACGCCGAAGCACGCGCCAACAGACGGATGTCGGAGTGAGCGGGAGGGGCCTCGTCCAAAGTGGAGCTGGTGCGCAATCGTCGTGACGGGCTCCACCGGACCGCCGGTGTCTCGGTGATTACCGCTGTGACTCGCCGTTAGTTGTCCAGCCATCCAACCGCACTCTCCAATGACCAGCCAGAGTCTGCTCTCGCGAAGACCGGCCTGTTCCGGTCACGGCTGCCAACTGACTCTGGATCGGACATTTTTAAGAGGCAGACTCTCGTGAGCACGTAGAGCCCGTCTTCTTTTCCTGCCGGCGGTGGCTTTAAGTGAGCATTCCACGTCTGCACGTTTTTTAAACCGAGATAGCCATCCTGGGGAATCAATCGGTGCAGTTTACAGCCCTGCCCTTTTTAAGACCAACACCCGTCTATTTTATGAGCTGCATGTCCGCCTGGACGTGCAAACTATTTTGTGCGGGCTATTTCAAAGCCACCCAGGCATCCATGACGACATAATAACGCCATTCAAATCATGGTATTGTATCGGCCATGCAGCGACCAAGGCAAAAAAGAGCCATAGACATATAGCTGGCGTTCGTGAGCAATATTTCCAGGTATAGTAACCGTCAATTGGCTCTCAATTAATGTTGTGTAAGGTACGACTATATAATCAAACAATGACATATTAGGGAGCACATTTACTATAGAGATTGTGTTGTCGATGGGAGCCTTTTCCACTTAAAGTGTGCTAATAAATGTTAGTAGGCTTATTTCATCATATCCGATGTTTGCTTCAATATCTTCAAATCTGGAACGCTCCTGTTGAGCAAAAGGTGAAAAATCGAAGACGTGTAGGACGTCTCCCGCGATTTCGAGAATACAATACTCCACTAACACGTGAAGGCTGATTTCCCTAACTTTTGCCATAATAATGCCGGAGCATCGCCACCCCACGTTGAAACTGCTGGTCAAAGACAGCAGTCGTGGGTTTTGATTCAAAGTCAACATAAGTCATTGCTGACCTCAAAACAGCATATGGATACACTATTTTGTTTTATATGTCTGATGTGCCGATGGAGACAGTAAAGAGTCCTTAAAAACCGTACTCTAGTGAAACTTCAGACCCAGTTACAGCTAAAAAAGTACTGGATAGCGCCACTGCAGCACCGTCAAGATATGACAAGGATGTCAGTTTTAAGCATTTTGAACTCCAAATTACAATATCAACGCTTTTACTTCATCACAGCCGATGTCAGCTACGTTTCTTTCCTGCAGTCGCTGCCGCCATCGCCGTACCAACCGCCGCGGCATTTCCACTGAGGTGAATAAAAGAACGTTTGCGATTGGCCGAGTGGCCAATCAATTTGGGATTGACTTTAGCTTGAGCCATTGCGTCACTATGGACCATGTGTTATTCCCATTCCCAAAGCCAAAGTGCGCCTCGAAAAGAGCCGCTGCGACACACCCTGTGGGGGAGAACTTGAAGCCTAAATATAGCGTTTTGGTCAATTCGCAAAATGATAGGCTCATACTTGCACATTTTTGGTTGAAACAGAGGATTTCAGGCGTCTGTTACATTTAATACACGCTTTTTGAGCAACTAGTGTGTTGCAAATACTAAAGAGCATACACGTTGGGAAAAACAATGTAAATGAAGGGCAGCATTTTCAAAGCGGTGAGTAAGAAGTTCAAAGCGATATCTCTCGCAGGAGCGGCTGCTTCAAATAATAAATATGAGGCATTCAGATGGATTTCGAGAAAATTGTGATTACTGATCAATTCCTACGTGTCTGACCCGACAATTTGTGAAAAGTACAAAAAGTGGCGTGCTGCCTTTAGGAGCAGCAAATATTCCGCAGCCTGAGTGTAGGAATTAAAAAAAGACATCATTATGCTGTGCTGTTGCCACCATCGCGCACCTAAAATTGTTTTGTTGGATTGAGTAAATGTGGTTGTTTTCTTATTTGTTCATTTTACTTTGCCTGTACCGTACTTTGTATGGCTTCCAACAAAAATTATGTCGGGTTGTAATCGGTGCACCTGGCGTAGGGAATGTGAACAGTGTGAGATGTTCAGCAAGATGTTCACTGTGTTCGGCGTAAGATGGCATCGCTGGCTTTCTCAAAATTTTGTCATATAATTACAGAACAACATATGCACCCCACGTTGAGACAGCTGGTCAAAAGCAGCAATCAGACGTTGCCATTCTACATCAGCATCGACTATTGGTGACTTCCAAGTAGTAAATAAAGTGTTTTGTTATGTGTGCATTGTGCCTATTCCCTATCACTAAAATGTACGGTGTTTACCGTTGCTTTTGTGTAAGTCTACAAGGAAGAAGTGCTGAAGAGGTTCGGCTGTAATGATTAAGCAGAGCAAAAAAGATTCACCATAGACGTTAACATTCAAAACAACATTATGCTGCGGCCTTACCAGCATTGCGCTTCTAAAGCTGGTCGCCTGAAAAACAGAACCACTTGGATGCTATCACTGGCTGATAGCCATGTCAAATATCAACTTCTGAAATAAACATGATCATAATGACAGCCTATGGTCTCTGTTTTTGACGAGCCGTTTCAGCGCGCGTTGCTGATGATGGCGTTCTGTGAATAAAATGCCTTAGTTTTCAAAACGAGCCGTGCCACCTTAGAGAGAACATTTGAAACATATTGGCAATTATTCCCCATAATTCCGGTCAACACACATGTCGCTCAAGTGCGCTGATGTGCTCATTTTCCTATTTTGATGATTTTGCTTTTCCATTATCATATGTTGCATGGCTCGTACCAAAAAATTAAACTGGGTGGTTACCAAAACATTTAAGCCATAGCTGTGAGAACCAAAAATTGCATATGGTGTTTGCTAATATGTTCACAATGTCCTCCTTAATGTGTCATGACTGGTTTTCCCAAAATGTTGCATAACATTCACAGAATGTCAGCATCTGCGCTCACGTTGAAATAGCGTGTTAAAAACAGCGACCATAGGTTGTCATTACGCATTGTTTTTTGTTTTTTATTAGAGGTCGACATTTGATGAGACTATCAATCAATCATAGCATGCAAGCCGTATGGCATTTCAGCCATTTTTAGATTTGCCCAAGCAAATGCTAAGCGCATTGGTGTTTTGAAGGTCAACATTCATGGTGCAGAATGCTTGCTGTGCGTAATGATCTTAGCTGAGGCTCTAGTTTTTTCACTTGCAGAGTTCCTCAAAATCGATAGTCGGCACTAAACATTTTAGTGGTAGGAATGGGACAGACTGCACACAGAACAAAGCATTAAATTTACTGATTGGATGCCGTCACTGATTGATGTTGATGTCTAATGGCAGCCTGTCATCAACGTACGTCAACGTACGACGCGGATGCTGTTGTTCTGTAATTGTTATAACACTTCTTGAGAAAACCAGCGCGGCATCTTTAGTAGGACACTAATCATCTGGGCAAGCATCCTACACTATTTCCAGCCCCACACTTGTGACCTCAAGTGCCCAAGCCCAAGAACCCTTTCAACAGACTCATTATTCTAGACGCCACAGCGGAGAAATCAAAACCATAGTGCAACGTTTCGTTGAATTCGCGTGAGAATAGATTCGCATTTGTGTATCGTTTCCCTATATAAAGTGTTTTAAGCTTTAATATAGCTTATTATACAACTATTTTGGAAATCTGGTGTGCTCGAGACATCACTTAACACGAGCTCGGGTGGTGAGGTCAATATTGACCCCCGAAATTTTTCCGGAATGGTTTCCGAACAGCGCAACGTAGCCGCGCCAAATTTTGCATAGCTGTAAAGAATTGAATAGCAGATCGTTTGGCATACAAATGTAGATGTACCTTATAAGGTCACAGACCTATGGCATGTTATATGGTATATTGTTTTATACATATATATAACATTATGGTATAATGTTAAATATATATATATATATATATATATATATATATATATATATATATATATATATATATATATATATAATGCTATATGGTCAAAGTTAGGCCATGGTTTTAACGAAGGCAATTTCTAGGGATCTTTCAATCTGATCCAACAACGGAGTGTTAGACGAAGCGATACATATCTGAGATGCTTTCTTAGGCAACAAGACAGTTGAATCAGCAAATTGCATTGACCTAAGGTCAGGTATGAAGGTCACACCAAGGTCAAAACCAACCTGATTTATTACTCTACGGTTTGCTGTATGGGATAGTTTCTGGTGCTCATTTCGAATATATTGATAGCAGAAACCCCATTATAATCTTCCATTGACTGCTTAGAGGTCAGAATAGGTCATTGACCTAAAATGACCTAGGTCAACATTTTATTTCAGGAACATACTGCCTGGCGTAATCTTTGTCGCTTGGTCAAATGCAAAAGTCAAAGCAATCTTGTATGTTAATCACCTCGACCTTCAGAAGTTAAAAAAGGTCGCTGACCTTAAATGAGAATGTAACCTTTTGCTTAGAAACGGTTATGTACGTTCTGGGGGCACTTTGGAGACCAACCTGAAATTTGAACTTGTTTGACCTTTTTTTACCCAAAGGTCATGACCTAGGAACCTGAAACTTTGACCTAAGTGAGTTCACGTACAGGTCAATTTTCCCTGTAAATTTGGTGTCTCTAGCTCTCTTAGTTCCCGTGATCTTAGTGGAGTCAAATTGACCCCTCCCCCGCCCGAGCGAAGGGTATCTAGCCCGCCACCCTGGCGCGTGTTAGCACGCAAGAAGGAAAAGCTACACGAACAGGAACTATTTATTTCGTAGTGGTGAGGAGAGAACCCAGTTAGATTTGTCTCGCCGAAGCAGCTACTTCAAATACAATTTCTGAGCTTTTCGGAAGGATTTTGAGAAAACTGGCGCTACCAATACAACCGGACCCGTGCAATCCAGCTATGCGTGGGTTCGTGGGAAGGGGGAAAGAAAAGGTGGGAAGCTCCATACAGAAAAACACCCTTACCTAGAATGCGAATGCAGGTGCAAAATATAGAATAACGGAGACATATATGCAAGAACACGCAGAGAAAGGGGCCTAACCACGCGCACATAATAGTCGTCAGGTTTTTCACTCGCGCATAAATGAACAAGCCACCTTGCGACAAGTTGAAGTACTGCAAGTGACTCAGCATGTCCAAGACAGTGGCTATTATAACACGGTCAGTCTGACATCGACTCTGACCCCGTAACACATGTATTGACGTGCTGATATAAGTCTTGAAGACATGACCTGCTGAGAGGCGTTTTTGCCTGTGATTTGTTTTATCTGCAGGAGGCTTTTGCACCCAAAAGCATACGAATGGTTACAAGTGAGGTGTTTCCATAATACATTATGCTTGCCTCAATACCTTAAAATGTTGAGCATTTCCTTTAAAGGGAATATTCCAGCTTTTTGCGCTTTTCGCCTATTCCTAGATCAGACCCGTGCAATTTGATCAGCAATGCCAGTTTTCTTGAATTCATTCTAAATATCACCGAATTGCTGTTCAAGTTGTCGTTCCTGCGCGAGAAATGCCATTGGACTGCCTGCTCCCATGTAAAAGTAGCATACTTCAACCGATGCGCTTCTCGGTATCTGACCCTTGCCACCTGGAGTCTTGTCACTAGGACAAGCGTCACTTAGCCTTGTGAGACCTATCTGCTGGATTCACTGGATGTTTTAAGGGTGCCCAAATATTTAAGAAGTAAGACGTCATTTAATAGTTTGTAAGTGATGTTTTGCATATTTCAAGCGTGCAGTAAGCTCTTCTCTCTTTACTCAATGCCACTTGGCAATCAATATTTGATTTAGGCAAGTTCCATAAACTGGATTGATAATAAACGGATAGTTGGTGTTAATTCAAAGCAGCATTATGTGTAGTCCACTTAAAGATGTGGCACGCATATGAACATGCGTTGCCAACAGCATGAGCTAGTGATGTTTTGCAGCTTGACGCCTCGAGTGTAACTTTTACATGATTTTTTTTCTGTCTCAGCTGCACTTTGTTAGTACTTCGCCTGCCGACATAAATAATAAAACAGACATAAAAGTGCATTGGTATTTTATTAATATAAATGTCTAATCATTAAACAAGCCTTAAGTGCCTTCATGATTTTCATGTTCTCAGCCTCTCACTGGTACATATCACGCTCTCA
>NW_023596921.1:36017767-36152757 GCF_011947565.3 Pollicipes pollicipes
GACGAGAAATAGATTCGTAATATCATTGTGTATATACATTTATATTTCATGTAGCTCAACAAGCCTTCAAGAACGACGAGAAACAGTGGTTTGTAGCAGGAAAGCTCAGGCCTCTAAAACATTGCCTACATTGTCGGGCATATATTGGATGAAAGCGATGGAAATGCAGCGAAACTTCCCCAAATATTTTGCGTCTCCTTCTTTCTATTGTTTCTATGCATTGTTTTTGGTAGGTAGTTTGGACGTCAACAGAGCCATCCAATGGTAATAAGATGGCCACGGGGTCCAGGGGCTTAGGATCGCAAGGGCCTCGACTTCTCGGGCTGCGGACAAATCGCAGCTGAGCGAACGATCTTACGCCCCGCGCCCTTCTCTTTCTCCCACTTCCACCTTACTCTGCCGTAAAGACGTGAATCCCTACAAAACAGCACGTCATGCTGATGAGAATCCCGCGGAATGCAGGCTTCCTTGAAGAGTTTTGAACGATGCAATATCTTTGATCTCATTTTCAATTTCTGAATCCCTTTTGCCACTCAATCCTCAGATACCAAAGGAGAGCATAAAGGCATGGGAACCGAAGTGTACTCATAAATGTACCTAAGGTACCCACATGAGGAGAGAATGGGCATGCAATGTAACCATGGAGAGAATGGGCATTCAGACCCAGATCTAGACTCAGCTACATTCATTTAGTTCATTCAAACTTCACAGTGTTTACCGTACCCCACGTTGGTCAATTCTGTGCTCACCGCTTTCCTTCAGCAAATTTGGCGAAACTAGAGATCTGATGGGAAACTAAGACCACCAAAAATTATTTGTCATTGCACACGTTCCTGGATACCCGTGCTTAAAGCAACGGGACTTTGCTTGTATAAAAACTCAGACTTGTATAAAGAACGACGTAAGACCGGAATCCCGGATGATCCAGCGAGAATACTCACGGCACAGGATCCGAATTGGGGCAGACAGGTCTCGCGCTACGTCAACTGACACCTCCTACCATTTGTTGGAACCCCTTCGGCTGTACATTCGGTATCTTGACCCGTTGCTTTCGGTCCTGCAAGAATGAGTATAGCCACTTTGCATGCCCGGAGCGAAGTCCCAGCGCAAGAGTGTTCTGGATAACTGTTGTGTGATCAATGAGGTCAAATCCCTTCTTAAAATCGTACATAACCATACAAATAATTTGTGTGTTTCGTCTACTCCGTCAGCAAATCATGCAACAAGCAAATTAAGTAGTGTGAGGTTGAGGCACCTTTCATATTTCAGCTTGTCGAATATCTATGCTTGGTTTTATATCCACCAGAATTTGCGGAACAATAATTTGTTCCAAAACATTGCTAAAAGTCAAAGCTTAGCTGTCGCAGATCTCCTGGCAACTTGGGCGATGTCTTCTTTGGCACAGGGGTGATTGTTGCTCTCTTCCACACCGATGGCACGCACCCTTCATGCAATGACCGGTTTGAAAATATGAGTAAGTGGTACGGCCAGTTCCACATAAAATTCCTTTAGTAGTCGCACTGGAAGTTGCCCAGTGAGCACAGCCATATTTTCTTTCAACTGCGATAGTTGAAAGGCAACTTGCCACGGCTGTATCTCAACAGGAATGCTATCGGCAGGCAGATAGCAGGGAAGCTATTCTGTGCGCAGCGGTCCATACATTGTGCATATTTCTGCAAAAAAACTGATTAACTAAATCCGCTGTTGATTTATCGTCACTGGCTTCAGCAAGATCAAGGCTCCATGGTTTTGGTTTTTGGTTGGTTAAGCTGGCTACTTGTCTGTACCAACACCCTCTTCGGTCAGAAGCAATCTTTGGATTCGTTTCCTGTACCATGCCGTTTTTACAGCTGTTATTTCTAGGCCTACTTTGGTTTTAAGTTTGTGTAGTCTGTCCATTTGATGACGACTGTGCGCCCTATCGCGTCTGTGTGTCAATGCTTTAAGGCGCTTTGGTATCCGCTGCGGCTCATTTGTCTTGCATTTGTATTTAATTTCAGCGAAGTGCTCCTCATCGCATGGACATTGCATTTCCAGGTACAAACAATAAAGAAAGTAACTATGATATCAATGTATGATATGATGTCGCATGATATCAATGTCAGGACTACAGCACTGCAGGCAACGATGGGTCGACAATAGAATATTGACAAAATCATCAACAGCACAGCAGCAACAGCAGCAGCTCAGCATATCGTGTTTTGATATTAATAATCTGCCATAAAAGGCTGGTGATCGCGACGTTGCGTTTATCAAACAGTCCACCAAAGCTTTTCTTACGCCAGCACCAAGACCAAAAATCCGCAAACAAACCACCAACTAATCCGCCCCGCGACACAGCCCCCGCGACGAGAATGGCCAGTTGGCGTCGGCTTTCGTGTGTTTCGAGGTATTCTGTAGGTATGGCTGCCAGATGCTGCCAGGAATTGCTATCGTCACATAGCCATTCCATGACGCCATCAAACAATGACGTAATGGGGCGCATTTTTATAAACTTAGAAATTTTAGCTCTTAGCGTCGTTTTTGAACCTTGAAAGCTTACCAATAGTTACAAATAAGCTTTTCCTATCATATCTGACGCCTACCTCAATATCTTCAAATGAGGAATTTTAAAAAAGTGACTTTCTTTACCTTTAAAATACCTTTTAACCTTTAAAAAAGTAACTTTCCGTCAAAACGGCAGTATAATAAGAATACAGAACACTGCTGTATATTACAATATAATTTATCATATAGTATGAGGAAAACTACTGTGTATGCATTCAAAATTCGCATGCGGTTATAGACATGGTCAATACAAATGGTTACGACACAATAGCTGTTTAAAACCAGACCCAATCTAGCCGATTCCATCCAAAACTTACCTCTGTGAGCATGATCAGACTGCAAGGCCTGCCCCACGCAGGGATAATGAGTCAATAGCAGCACAACTAAAACAAAAAAAAAGACCCACACAAAATGCAGACATCCCTTGCGCCCCATAGTAATGCTGCGATGCCAAAGTCCAACCTAGGTTATAGAAACGCGTTTTCAATACGTCGCTTGTGCGCCGGAAATGTGGTGAATATGACCAACTAATCGGAATCTGTCAGCAGTATTCCTCACGTTGTTTGCATGGGTTGCCTAGAAACGCATGTACGAAAAAAAATATGCAGCCCGTTCGCTACAGCGGCAATTCTCACACTGGCCGGTCCTGACAGCGACTCTGACGTCATAACGACGTTTCATGCCGTGATCAAACGATGACGTGGTGAGTAGCATGTTTACTTAACAGTGAAATGATGCTGTCTACAACAGTCTTTTGCACTCAAAAGCTTACCAACGAGTTTCACGTGAGTTTTTCCATCATGTCTGCCGCTTGCCTTCATGTTCTCAAACGTGGAACATCTCCTTTAACATGCCGCCCTCCCCAAGCAGCAGTGAATATTTTACTGTTACAGTGGCCGGGTCCCTCCACGCACTAGGGTGTCCCCTCTTACCAACAGTTTAGACCCTCCACTGCAAAACATACGTTGACCCATGGAGTGTAAAATTCCGATGAACGGTCGCGGTGATGCACTTGGTCGCGTAACGATACGCGAGCTACGGGGAAAAGACGTGCCCTTTGTTTTTTCAAAAGTTTCTGACGAATTGTACGACTATCGTCCACCTTTCGTCACCTTTGCGGAAGCAACAGCGCTGTGCTGTGTTAGAGTGAAACCTTCTCGGCCTTCTCGGCATTCTGTGGTATGCGTTGGGTTGCATATTTCATGATGACATGTTCAACCATGCTCAACCACGACCTTGCAAAAACTTGAGTGCAAAACGTTTGGGACGAGGTGATGGTGTAGACCAGATAATTGTTCAAATTATCTTCGCGGTAGTGAAGTGGTTGGAGTTCCAGTTAAGGTAGCGCGAGATCGTGAGATCAAATCACACCGAATATGAGACCATGGTGTATGCATGGTTACGTTCGTATTACAAGCAAAATATCTGAAAAACCCCTGAAATGTGTCCTGCCGTGACGCTCTATGAACGGAAGCACTATGAAAAGCAGTTTTCCACGTTTGTTTGGGGTTTTGAATTGAAATTGCCGTCTTGAGGATCATTCGGTGCAGTTCACAGCCCTGCTCTTCTTCAGACCTAAAATCGTCCAGTTTTTTAGCCGCACACCCGCGGAAATGTGCAAACTATTTTAAGGTTACTCAGGCACCCATAACGCTAAAATAACGACACTCAAATTCGGCCACCCCGCTGGCCATGCGGCGTTCAAGGTCAAGAAAAATAGGATTGTCGGATCGTTCATATCTGGCACGATATGAGCACGATTTCCAGACATAACGGCCGCCTATTGGCTTTCAACCAAGGTTGTGTGAAGTACGTAACCATAGAAGAATCGCATTTTGCGCTATATGATACAGAAAGTCATGCATTCTTCTTAATGATTAAGAAAGTAGGACTTGTAAACGAATAACTCAAGAAACGTGAATGACCGACTTAGTGAATAGAATAAAGCACCTTAAACTTACGGATAAAAACGTAAGAAGACCACTTTAAAAGACAAAAAACACGAACACCCAATGGTATTTGGTTAGCGCACATCCAGCACCTCCGCGGGCCATCTCTCGGGAGATTGAAGCACGAGTGAGTCCTGTTATGCGAACGGTTCATGACGTAATCAAACAAAAACTATTGGGAAGTATATTTATTGGATAGAAAGACTGTGTTCTCTGCAGCAGCCCTTTCCATTTAAAAGTACACAAGTAGTTGTAAGTGAGCTTACTTCATCATATCTGATGCTTACTTTAATATCGTCAACGGTGAAACATTTCCTTGAAGGACAGCGGTTCGTGTATTCTTTTTGCGTTTGAGCCAATGTTAGAGCCAACAAGGTTTGCATACGCCTCTGCGGGCTGCATGCTTAGATCCAGTGGCTTGCGCGTGCTTCTTCTTTTCCACAAACGCTTTCAGTTACAGCGGCCTATCGCTTCATCATTTAACTGGGCCAAACTGCCTTTGACTTCTCTGCCCCATTTCCTAAATGAACCTCATTCCCCAGAAAAACAGCCAGAGTCAGAGCCAGGGAGGGGCGGGGCGGGTGGAGCGACGGTATCACAGTTTGCCATCCCGGCAGCGGCGGGGGCTGGGGTCGGCGCGGCTACTATCGCGACTTGCCATCCCGCCTGTGGCGCCATTTACCCGCGCCATCATCGGCGGCGCCTCTCCAGACAACAACAGCGCGTGGCCATCGGGCCGCCGACCCGCCGCGGGTCACGTGACCGCCTGCGGCAATCACGCGCGCGCCTGCCAGCGGGGCGTTAATGCGGACGCGCCGGCCTGACGTGAACACAACGCAGGCTCCCTTGGGCTTTGTGGCGGCGCTGGCGGCGGGGAACGGCCGGACGCGCCAGGGATCCGGCTGGACGCCGGAGAGGAGAAGGATCAGTGACCTCAGCCTGGCGAGCGGTGACAGCCCTCGGGCAGCCACCGCGTCAGCGGCGGTCTGGCGAAAGAGGCGCCTTAGGGTCGCCCCATTTGTGAGACTAACATGACGGGGAGCATGATAGGACCCTCGGGGTGCTGCCCCCCCCCCCCCCCCCCCCCCCCCCCATTGCCACGACATGTTACGGGACGTGGCTAGAACGTGATCAGAACCACAACCGAGACTACATTTAAAAATAATTCTGTGCAGCTCAAGCCCTGCCGTTTTCAAAGCTTAAAGCCTTTGGTTTATGAGCCGGACGCCCGCAATCCTATGCAGATTATTTGGCCTTGGTCAATTTTCTCTCCAAAACTGGAGTGGCTGGAGCCTCACCCAATTGAATTGGCAAACTACACCCCTGACCTTGCGGTGTTCTTGCCTTTGAGCAATGCCCCTGACCTGGTCTGCAAGCCATGGCATACTTGGACGAGACCTCATTGAGGCAAATGAAGGGCACAACTCCCAATTTGGGGTAGTTTATTATCATTCTTGGCCGAAAGTCATTGAGTTGGGTTACTGAAGGCATCACAATGTGTTCTAATGTAAGACAAAATTGGTAAGATCACAGGAAGATGACCATATCTGATGAAATCATGTTTCCTAGGGCACGTAATGTTTATAACATCTCCCACAAATAGTGTAGTTAACTATTCTGTTTTTTCGGAAGGATTCTATCGGCTCCAATCGTTTTCTTGGTATATTTGTTTTGCTTTCCAGGTGGCTTCTGATTTCAACCAATCCTTCCCTACCCGTGCTTGCAGTGATAGTCCATGAAAATCATTCCACGCGAATGACATCAGCGTTTGTAGCCCAGTGCAAAGCCGTAAAACCAGTGTCTTAGAATTGCCGACTTTGAGTTTAAAGTGGCACTCCATGAGGAGGAATCTTTCATTTTTTGTCATATTTTATGTGATTTGTTTTACTCCCATCTGACATTATCTAGTCATACATACTAAACACTTATTTCTCTTTCAGATATTTCCAAGATGTCATGCAAGTCCTGGCTCGCCTGAACCTACCAAGCATCAATAAGGCCCCGCAGAATCTGGATAACTGTGGCTACACTGCCTCATCTACATCTGAATCATGCCTGTCTGTGCAAAAAGCAAAGGCACCAGGTATCTTCAACCCTGAAGGCCCCAGCGACTCCAGCCGCCTGCTTCAGTCAATCTTGGTCTGTTTAAAAAATGCATAACAATCTATAACTGTGTGCCAAAGCAAGGTTTTGGTCACGGACTTGGTACAAGTTTTGGTAAAAAAGGTAAAGATCAAACATGCTCATTTTGGCAGATTTTTAGTCAAGTGAATTCATTATAAATGTTGACAAAATAGCTCCAAACCTTTGTCTTCATTTTCTGACTCTGACCACACTTGATCCTCTGGTTGCACGGTCACTCACCGCCCACATCCGAACTCGATGCAGTGCAGCGACTTCCTGGCCGCTTCTGATCTCTTTAATCACGCAGCTACTCCCGACCCGTGTCTGAACTTCAAACTGGCCGTGCAACTGTGACGCGGCCTTCCAGTTCTGCGCAACGCCGATGGTTGTGCTTTCGTAGACCCGGCAGCGCGTAGTCGTTTTGTATTCCGCTTGGCTGTTGGCATTCCTAATGGTTTTAATTTCGAGCCTTGGTGCTCGACTGCAACGGGCCGGCGCCTGGAGATCGCGGATAGGACTTCGAAACGGTCGCAACCTGCAGGCGGTTATTGAAGGCATCTGATTTGTTCCGACGCTGCGGACGATTCTAAAGACAAACGGCTATGGCCGGGATAAATCCCAACAGGGGGCGCTTTTATTACGTGTGAGTCCACTCGCTTGTGGCCACTAAATTCAATACGGACTGAAACTGCAACACTCCAGGGCAGTGAGGCAAAATTATCCCACCATTTTCGACGAAATGGGCGGGCAATTTGGGAGAAATAAAGCTTCCGCACAACAAAACCGAATGAAAAATGGGTTTCATAATGCTCCTTCACAAATTAACTCCGGGATCAAGAGAGGGTCGTTTATATTCCGCGGTGCACCAGCCGGGCACTGATTGGCGTTTGTTGAGTTATTGGGGGCCCGCGCCGCAGTCAGCGAGCCACTGTCCGGCTGCCCGCGTCCCTTCGGATCACTTGCAGACTCGGCCTTTTCAGGTCACCACAGCGCTGGTTTGCTGACTTGCCTTTTCGCTATTTGGGATTTTCGGTTCCACTGTTCCGTGGTCATGTGGAGCCAAGTAATGGGATTGTTGGTTACATCGTCTGTCAAGATAACTATCTGTGGTTGTTTCTTTTGATCACCTTTCAATGAACTACAAGGAAATTTGCACCAGAATTTCACTTCACTTTATCTTCAGATGATTTAGGTTATCGTGGAGAGCATTATGTACTAAAAAGTGATATTGTGCGGCGAGGGCGTTTATTATGCCCGCAGTTCATAATGTTCACCGCTCATAAAGTTTAAAGTTCACAATGTCCACAGTTCAGAGCGTCCAAAGTTCACAATGTTCACAACCCATAATGTCCACGGCTCATCATGTCCACGGTTCATAATATTCACAGTTTGTTATGTACACAGTTCATAATATCCACCGAACAGTTCTGCCAACGTCCGCCAGGGTTAAAATTTTCGCCCTTGTGGGAGAGCGGCGTCGCTAAGCGCTGTGACGTCATGTCCTCCGACTTGATACACAGTCCAGCACCATTGTTGTGAAATGGATCTTTCGCGGCCTCCCGAAGCCCGTCTGGAAATGGGCCATTCTGAAAAGAGGCCTGAAATAAAACCTCCGAAATTAAGCCGACTCTGCATATGACAGATGAAAACCAGCCCTGCAGGAATAGGCTCGGCCTTGCATGAAACCGACAGCCGTGTCCGCGGCTGCGCTGGGGCAGTCACGTGACAGACGTTGCAAGGTGTAACTGGCGAGCAAAAATGACAGGTGGAGCCGGGCAGAACATGCGTGAGCATGTAACCGTTCGATCATCAGGGGACCTCCGAGTCATGATAGCTGTGCCACGTGTACCTTGCGACTTAGGAAGGTGTACGTATGGGAACAGAGATGCGCAGTCTGACTGATTCAGCATGTGGTTGGAACAGTATGGAGCCATGAAGCGTGCGAGAGGATTACACCGAAACCATTTGCATAGTGACTTTAAAGATCGGGAGTATCCACTCGGTCCTTTTGACCCTATATTCCTACTCGATTGGCTGTTTCTATGCTGCATACGTCCTGTTTCAATACCGAGTCTTACTTATGCACATGTTTTAGTTGGGTTGCCAGCATCGGCTGCAGCAATATAAATGATGACAACAATGGGTTCCATCTGTCCCTCCCATAGTTCGTATGGTTATACTAGTATTAAAAGAAGCAGCTCTATAACTAGATCAAAAGCCAGGGCCGGAGTTGGTAGCAGTTAGATACATGTCTGGCGTCTTTGTCTGAGATCATCTGTATGTTTGTCATCGAGCAAGAAACGATACGCAGGTGTCGATTAGCAGCAGCGTTGTAATTTTGCGCTTGAAACGTAATCATGTATTTAAATGTGCAGGAATGTCATGAGAGGTCGAGGTGCAGATCAGGAGCCAAGCCACATTCTTGATTAGCGGTGGGGGTACAGTTTGCACAAAGGTCCTGCTGGTGAAAGACCCGCACCTAAAACCAACTCAAATAAACCGGTATAACCCATTTGATTTTGAGCGAACACAATTTTCTTCGTTCTTTTCTCATTTATAGTTTATTTAATTGGAACTGAAGCCAAACTAGCTAGCGGACGATGCAATTTTGCTTGTATTTTGGAGTCAGTTGCCTGAAAGTAGCGGCGCTAAATTATTTCATGTAATAAACAGCCGGCGCTTTCTATTTTTCAATGGTAAAGTAAACTTTTTTAAGCCGATAGAACCCAGAAGCTTTGCCGAATGTTATATGGGTTTTACGGAGAGATTTAGTGTTTGTGAACGTTGACTGTAGATTCAAACGTGGTGAAAACTTAGTATCACTATGGCCACCTCATGTTCGTCAAGGGAATCTTCAGGCTTGACTTAGAATACATTACTGAAAAGACATGTAACATAAATCTGAATATGCGCGCTCGCAAGCCGCCCCTGTTCGCCAGCTCCTGGTCGATCCGGAGGCCCTTAGCGGGGGTGAAAACGCTACCGATTCGCGTTTACCGAAACGCTAAGATATGATCGGTGACAAACATGTACACTTTTACGAGCAATTTGTTGACAAAATTTCGAAATTGGAAGCAAATTAAAGCAGACCACTTCAGTTAGACGGAGCTGAAAGCTTAGTATGAGCCTGTACTCGCTTGAAGCGTGAGATTGTGTGGACCACATACCGGAGTATTGATATTTGGCTGCATAAGCAAGTTGAGCCACAAAATGCTTTCAAACATCGCAGCTTTAACCTGCATAGTTCTTACCAGTTAAGGGAAATAGACTACAAATTATACTTAATCAGTGTAGCTTTAAGCCAAGATCCGCTTTATTTACCGAACAGTATAAAATGCCAAAAAACTGGGCTTTAAGACACGTAGCTGGCGTCAGCACCTTGCGATGAGCCAACGCGCTACGTGACGTTTAAAATCGTCCGTCATTTGATACTCGATGACTCTGAATGCTCGCTATGCGGCTGTGACTTAGGCTCAGCGCAAGACTATAGGGTGCCGTTAGTTGTGCTCGTGTTGTGAGAAGTTCACCGGCTTGACGGACGTCGTTTATCGTCAGCTTGTGCTGCACGGTTCTTCTTAGGATGTATCATGGAGGGCGTCCCTGGTAGAAGCGTTAGAAAGTGCTGTCGATCTAGGAGGGTGGTTGTTTGTGGATACCCGAACTGCACCTTGAGAGATCAACGGAGGACGTTAAAGCGACTGCATGTGAAGGATTCGTCCAGGGCTTCCTGCTGCCGAGAGGGACAGTGACTTTGAGGTAAGAAGCCGGGTATCACCGTCGTGGACCCCGCTCAGCTGCCTGCCACACCTCATATCTAGTGAACTGACCGCTTGACGGGTGCGGGCGAAAATTTTTTGTCATCATGTCGCATGTAGGGCCAAGTGAAGATAAAAGAGGGTCTTAAAAAGCCGCCTTGTTTATCTTTTGATATCAATATTGTATGAGTTTCGTACTACACTCCGTTGACTGAGACCCCATCAGCCGGTCAGTTCGCAAAATGTGCGTTACGGCAGGCGGTTGTGGTTGAAGTACATATGGGTGAAATCCGCAAGGATAATTACGTGCGATGTTTTTTACGATGTGTATACTCTTGCTTCACTTACCATGCCTTATTTTCCGTAGCTATTGCATGATTTTTACGCCAGAACGACATCAAACGCATGCCATATATCCATCAACCGTGCACCGTTGCGGCCACTCAACGCACAATGCTCAACGACAGTGTAGGATTTTGTACTAGTTTTTTTTTTTTGCTGCGTACCTCAGTAACAAAAGATGTTTCTTAATAAAGCAGGTCAGCAATTTATGGTGATCTCACCTAACTAGGCTAACATAACCTAATCTTCCTCAGCTTAACTTTTACTCGCTACCGCAACGGGGGCTTCGCCCTGTGCTCAGCTGAGTCGTGTACCAACATCGACCAAAGCCATCTTTTGACGCTGTGGTGTACTGCGAGCGCCGTCGCCGGTGTATCTTTCTTATTAATTTCTCATCGTAATTTTTTCAAGTGTAAGATGGCACAATTCCGCTACCTTTCTGTTGCTACTTGGTATATGGTGGTCTAAAGAAGTCGTATCTAGTCGTCCTACATACATAGACATATTCTGAAAAGAGATGTGAGTCTCAGTTCACCCGGGGCAAGCAGCGGGACAGGCCTAAGACAGTGGTGAGAGTGGGAAGGGGGGGGGGGGCCTCAGAAGGAAGCAAGACTGAGCGTGGCTAAGCGTGTCTCCAAAGTACGATTAAAGCAGTTTTATCCCGGGATTCACCCACTTTTTTCAGCGTTAGGAGCAGTGGCGTAGTTTCGCAAAATTAGCTGGGGCAGGGAGGCAAAAAAGGATGTCATTAGACGTGCGTGAGTGAAAATCTTAAGCGCATATTGGGCATGCCGAGCATGTTTTTTGGTTTTGACTCATTCATTATCCCTCGCCCTGATTTGCCATTTTTCATAACGCGGACTGATAGGGGGAGGGGAAGATCAATGCGACCCCTCCCCATGGCGTTGCCAAACTAAAGAAAGAGTCTCGCGAAAAAATAGTATACTGGTCTCAACTAGATCTCACGATCTCGCGATAAAAACTAGATTTCTCTAAGTTTTTTCTTGTTGGATCATAAATAGGTTAACGGTCAAATTTCCTTGAAAATGTTAAGCTTTTTCAGATGTACACAAAAAAGGACATAACCTAAGCAGGCGCGTTTCTATTTACCTCTGAGTGCAATGATGTGTGGTTTTATGTATTTTGGGCCCGCTGCCCGCGCCGTCCGTTCATCACCGTGCAGTATTCCTAAAAAAGCAACGCATCTCAAAAAAGGAATGCTAGGGACAAGCTAACGGTGTCAAAACACGCGCGAAGGGCATCCCCTATCATCGGGGAGTTAATCTGTTATTCTATAGAGCGATAAGCACCCCACTTAGTACCATGCTGCATGATAGATTAATAAAGCCAAGGAAAGTTTATAGACATGATTCTTTGCTGGCTTGATTCAAGGATAGCATTGTTGTCGAGTGACATATATATCAAGGGCTGGGAATATCTCTCGAACGGGGCTTTGGTGCGCGGTCAAGTCACAACAAGTGGTTGCAATTCCAAATCTAGGTGTTCCAAGACCATTAATCGGCCTATTTCATAAAACGATCTAGGCCTGCGTCTAGGAAAAGGATCAAATTTCCAGTGTCCACACCTTTAGATTTAGTTTGTCTACTGCGGAGAGACAATGATGTGCTCGAGTGGGCCCGGCCTAGGCATCGGGTACGGCCCTTGGGCGCGGGACATCACAACTCTGGCGTGGGCCAGATCAGCAGTGTGGCACCTGATACCACCCACGCTCTGGTGGTGTCGACGGGATTGGTGGCCTGGTTCAAAACCGGCACTTTGTTGGCCAGCCAGTCGGCAGCTTCGTTCCCATGGTTGAAATTGGCATGACCCGGACCCCAGTGCAAGGGCGGGCTACTAGTTTGTCATGCAATGCGTGCACCAGCCTTAGTGGTACAGCAGAATGGATATGGATCTGACGGAGGGCGCGTCTACACCAGCAGCTGACCTGATTTTGGGTCCGCGATGAGGCGGATCTCGTGCATGCGCTTGAGGTCCGAGGCCGACACACTGTGCACAGCCGCCAGTTCTTTCAAACAGCAATCTGGTTGGCACGCGACCCCCTAAGGTTTTCGGAGGATACCTCTCCGGCACTTTCCGCAGTCGTGTCCAAACTTGTGGTTTCCTCTAGGATATCCATTGGACTTGCATTGAGATGAACGCTGTTTCTCAAAACCCCATACAAGTGTAGAACACTTCTTTGATGAGATCATCCAATGTTAATGGCCTATGTTGTCAGTAGCGGAGGGCCTGGATAACCATGTGGGACGCGTGTAACCACCTCCTTATTGTGTTTATGAAGCTGATGATACATACTATAATGTAGCAACAAAAACCTGTTCTCTGTATATGACAAATACATTTCCAAGCGTCGAAGGGACTATGAGTAGACAATATGTGTGTAGTACTATAATGTAGAAAACTCAAATGCATAATGTAGGACTATGTGTGTAGTACTATAAGGTAGACAACAGCTACGCGATTTTCAGTATCTGTAGATGTACAACACACTATTTCTGAACACAGGAAAAACAATGTACTTGTCATATAGACGCAGTTAGCTCTTCAAACTTTGTCATTTGCATAGCTCATAAATGTGACCTAAATTAAGTGCAGATGACCTCTAGGTCAACCTGAAATGATATTGTTTGTACCTGGAATTCTTTTTTTCCCAGCTGCACGTAAAAAACAGACTTAGGAGTACATGGTGAAGAAGCATCATTCTTGTAGGCTACTGGTAGACCAATTTTGGAACGGTGACCTAATCTGACCTGATCTTTGTTGAGCAGCGTGATGGTCGTAATTGACTTCCCACAGTCTCAATGTTCATTTCCGTGCCCGCAAAAAACTGTCTTCACGTATGAACATAAGTTTTAATTGCATCTCTCAGAAAGTCCTCCTCGAGGTTTTTTGGATTTTGGTGACCTCAAATTTGGCCAAAGGCCAAAAATTCGTTGTGCATTCTTCATTATTTGACAAGGCCTTCCCAGCGGTGTTTTGTTTTGCTCATACGGTGTATGGAATTTGAGGATCCCGGGGGGAGCAGGTCAACTTCCACACACACACACACACACACACCCTTTCCCTGGCCGGGCGCGGTTGTCTCAGACCCCTGGCTTGGCGCAAGTTAGCTGGATTTTGGATTGATGCAAAACCGTACTGTACTTCTAGCAAACGGAGTCCAGTAAACCCAAGTTGTCTGGCAGAAGCATGGAGGTGCGCATGAGAGTAAGTGATTGAGTTGGGACCGAGGACACAGGAACCGGGGACACGGGAGAAGGAAACAAACATACAGACTGACTCACTGTCTGTCTGTCTCTCTGTCCCCTGTATCTCTGTCTCAGCCTGTCTCTCACTTTCCCTGCCGTTCTCAAGTGCATCGGTGGTTCTAACAACGCACTAACGCACGAACTAGACGTTTTCAATGAGAGATGGACAAACGTCCCAGATATATCAGGCTTATTGGGACGCAACTCTGACATATCGGTGCGCAATATTTTACACTTACAGAGTAAAAGCCGTTTGACAGCCAATTGCGTTCGGAACCAGCAGAGAGCTCTCAGACGAAGTGGGCCAGCCACCGATGTTGGCTGCGCGCGCTCATGTGGAAGGTAACAGGTGATTTCTTAACACCGTGAATTGAATCTCGGTCGTTTTAAGGTTCCATCTCATTGGGGATCTGGCTTACTGACTTATATGCCTTTAATATGCATTGGTCTGGTCGAACAAAGGTGTCCTGCTGTATTGCAATTTGTGTAAAAGTGTGCTTTTATATCGTCCTAGCAACGACATGCTGACAAACACACGCGTCAACAGCGCTATGTATCAACTGGCGAATGATACATGCATGAACGCTTCCGGGCTATAACTCTGAATGGCGCTCGGTGCCGTATTTTTAAAGCCAGGAGCGGATCGTCTTGGCCAGGTAATGTCTTCTTGCGCGATAGATCTTGGGAAGATTCACGCACACTAGCGCAGCATGTAAAATAATCCTTCACGTTGGGATCGCCTTTTTGTTTCCAGAGCTTGCTGTCCTCCTTGAGAAGATCATACCCTGATATAGCGGAAACATGGACTGGTGGTAGCCGCCGCTACCTCCTGAAAAAAGCATTAACCGCATAACTTTGCCTGAAAAGGAACGGAGTCAAAAATATATTTATTGCTCCACATCTTCGCAGAGTACTCATAAAAAATAACGGAACCTCTGGAACGTTGCTAAAAATGCTTTAAAGCTGGCTTAAATGCTGCGAGTTTTTAGGACACATGGATTTCAAAACCTGCTTGCCATGACATATGTGGAGTCATTGGATAAAAATTGGTTGAGAGCAGACACAAAAACAGCTCGTTCAATGCTTCAGATACCAAGGATACACAATAGTTGGGCTGTAAAGCTTTACAGTACCTGCAAATTATTTACATTCTGTGAAAGGTTAGCTCTGCTTATGTGTATGAGAGAAATATTTGCATTTTCTGCAAAACGGTGCGTCTGTCCATGAAATGAAAATTTATGGAAAGAATAAGTTTCAGCACAGTTTATCTAGATGTGGAACTTTGGCCACGCGTCTCCTTAAATTGCCTTGCACGCTTATAATATACAAGCCTTTGCGTCTTGATTTTTGGTTAAAGAGCGTGTTGGCATTGGATTCGCATAAGTTATCACCCATTCACATCACATCATTATTCAACCTGTCATTCGTTTCCATCAGTAGTGTTTTCAAACCATCGCTGTTTGAATCGTTCGCCACACTCGCCTGAGTTGATACGGATTGAAGTTTATTCTCTTTTATTCGTCTGCTTCAAGCCCAAGAATGCTTCATAATCACTTCAAAGAAAAGCAATTTCATTAATACCTGTCGATTCTCGGAAAATTTGTGTTTGTCTTTATTTGATTGGACATTTGAATCAGATCAGGCGTGTAGCTACAAGCTGGTGCATTATTTCACACGGCGGATGAATACGTATGATCCCATACGTGAGTAAATAACAATATGTGACCTATGAGCACTGGCATGCCGCCATAAGCAGTTGGTATGAACGTCGACACACGCTCAAGCGAACATTGATGCATCGCCTCGCACGGTGAGACTGAACCCTGGTACGTCATCTCACATGGTAAGAGTGAGCCCTGGACGTCATCTCACATGGTAAGAGTGAGCCCTGGACGTCATCTCACATGGTAAGAATGAGCCCTGGACGTCATCCCGCACGGTACGAGTAAGCCCTGTGCGTCATCTCACACGGTAAAAGTAAACTCTGGCACGTCATCTCACACAGGACGAGTGAACCCTGGCGCGTCATCTCACACGGTACGCGCCATCTAACCGGCATTGGTCATCCATCGATGTTTCATCTAGCACGAGAGACAGCGCTTATCAGCACCCATGTCACATGGCGTGAGAGCCGCCGCTGCCGCGTCATCTCTCACGGACCGCGGGGTCACTGGCACGGCATCTGACACGGCACGGCCGGCGACACGGGTCGTATTGATCGGCGCGCCCACACCATCTTACGGCTGCAGATCCGTTCCCGGCCGGAGAACCTTCGCGGTGTGACGCTCATCCTACGGCTGCAGATCCGTTCCCGGCTGGAGAACCTTCGTGGCATGACACCCATCTTACGGCTGTAGAGCCGTTCTCGGCTGGAGAACCTTCGTGGTGTGACGCCCATCTTACGGCTGCAGATCCGTTTCCGGCCGGAGAACCTTCGCGGTGCGATGGCCATTGCGACACCCAGTGCTGGGAGCCAAATGAGCGCACACAGTGTTTGTTAGACCCGTGCAGGGCCGGCCAGAAAGAGTGGGAAGATCCGGTTAGAAAGACGGCCTCGGTGTGCACCATGCTGAATGAAGATCAAGGGAGGGTAGGCGTGCAACCAACAGTGAAAGCGGATGAAAGGCAGTGTGACGGCTTATTCTTGTAATCAAGGGTCTCCCTGGCGACTGGCAGCAGTATCATCGCTCCCCTTATAAGAGTTTGCTCGAAGCTCCTGAAGGGAACTTTGAGAACAAAACTTTCGTTGCCACACCTACGAATCCGTCAGACCTGTACCAACGACGCCATGCCCTTCCTGAAACTACAGAACTTTTCCACAAATGTGCCAGGAGTTGAAACCATAGGACTCAGCATCAATTCGACACGCCCCCAAACAACATGGCCTCGATCCTTAGATTCCTCTCAGCAATACTGAAATATGATATGAGCCTTTCTTCATCAAGGGGTGAAGCCCCGAAAAATATTGCGGTTGCCATCGTGAAGTCAATCATTGAAAACCGTAACGTAAGACGTTTCGGTAAGAAACTGTTTCTTCTTCAGGAGTCGGCGTGATGTGCATGTGCATTCACAACGGCGATGTGTGTGGATGGAAGGTAAATATTTCGATGCCAAGATTTGACATTTCAAGTGTCTATTGTAATGATCTGTCCATCGTAACAATTTCATTTCTGACGTGTTTTCGAAGCCGTGACATTGGCAGAGTCAGGTGAAAAATGTGGTCGCATGCATTCTTCTTGGAATGCATGGCATTTAATGGACGCATGCGTTCTATTCGGTGTGTACACCAAGCCGATATGCCTGGCCGTCAATCAGTTAAAACCCTTATCAAAGAGAGTTTTCCACATTTGGATGGGCTTTAAACTAACATGGTCATCTTGAGGACTATGTGGTGCAGTTCACAGCCCCCCCCCCCCCCTTCCTAAGACCTAAAACCTTTTAGTTTCTTAGCCACACGCCCGCGAAGATGTGCAGACGATTTCGTGTGGACTATTCAGATGTTACCCAGACATCTATGACACCATAATGAAATCATTCAAATTATGTCAGTCCACTGGCCATGTGGCGTCCAAGGTCAGGAAAATATAGCTGCAAAATCGTTCATATCTGGCGTTCGTAAGCGCGTTCTCCAGATGTAACGGCTGTCAATTAGCTCTCAGCCAACGTTGTGCAACCCATGTAAGATTCTAACACGAATCGTTTTTTGTGCTGCATAATGCAGAAAGTTATAGCTCTTCCCAGCTACTACGGAATTAAGACTTGCAATCGCATGATTTAAGGAAAGCACTCGCACGGATAAATACGCAAGAACGCCACAAAAACGGGTCAAAACACGACCACCTAACGACATTTGGTTCAGTCGACACCCAGCACCGCTGCCGGCCACCTCTTGGGAGTTTGAAAAACTACAAATGAGTGCTGTCATACACACGTTCCATGACGCAATCAAACAATGACGTATTGAAAAGCATATTCATTAACCAGAGAACTTGTACTATTTCGGGCATTTTTCACGTTAAAGTACACCAGTAGTTAGTAACGAGCTTTCTCATTACACCTGATCCTTGCTGCAATTTCTTCGAATGTGGAACATACCCTTTAACCGTTCCTAAGTACACCACAGGCAAAAATATCTTCCCACGTGATATTCCAATCCCTTCCGCGTTGCAAACAATAGCGTTAATTATTGTAGCCTTATTGACCTTCAAAAAGCAACACTTAATGGCTTCTGCTGTCAAACTCCCTCCAACGCGTACCTTGGCTCATCACTGATCTTTAAAAGCGGTCTATATTTGATACAATTATCACTTCTGACGGAGTTTAGTATTTGTAGCTACCATTAGTCCAGGTAAGCAGGATAAAGCTAGAAAAGCATCAACCAGAGTTGGATCACCCCTTAACTTTCACCTACTCTCAAGCACTACCTATCCACACATTTCTCATCTAAATCACGGTCACACGCAAAACACGTTCCTCACCACATTCACTTTCCGCACACTCTCAAGTGGACATAAAGCTAGTCTCGTCATGCTCGCGGACATTCAAACCTTACTAGCCATCAGTGGCATCGAAACAAATCCAGGACCACCGCAATCACATCCGCAGCAGAACCTCACCATTGCACACGTCAACCTCAACAGCATCACGGCCGGAAAAAATATTGACGGGCTTAACCAGCTTGTAGGAACCAACGGCGTAAAAATTATCGCACTTATGGAAACCATACTAAGTGCACTTTTGCTGACAGTCTTTATAACATAAACGGTCTCCACGCATCGCTGACTCAACATAGAACCAGGCAGAGAGGTGGAGTCGTCATATACACGCACATACCACTATCTCTCCAACGACTGAACCAGTTGGAGTTGGAGGGTGGAAAATTGATATGGGTAAAAATTAAAACGCGGAAGCTTACATTTTCACCATGCCGCGTTTACGACCTACCAAATTATTGGCTGGCCAGCTATAATTCCTCACTGAGCACTTCACAGAACCAGTATGTTAAATAAAGGTCCATATTCTCACATACACGTAGATACAAAGTGGCCCCAACACTAGAAACTTTTACCTTGATCAGGGAATTTATCAACACAACGGCATCACAACTTTTAATCACACTCTTAAAGACACGACAGAAACGCCAGATTTACAACAGGTAATCAAACAATCAAAACGGATACCTGACCGCTGCGAATACCTACGCGACCTCATTTTCACAAGAAACGGTAACATGGTCATCGACAACGGCACTGTATCACTCTTCGTGTACCTCAATCACTTTCCTATATGCGTGACTGTCCACAAAATTCCTCCTCCAGAAAACAAAGCAAAGACCTGTACTGATATTTCGGATTATTCAAAACTAGACGTTCATCTCCTCGCCAGACTTCTGTTAGATACTGACGGGACATGCATCATGAATAATGATGTAGACAAAGCCGCTGAGTTATTCATACCTGCAATACATAATGCCACCACCGCTTCAATCCCAAGTAAACGCAAAACGAAGTAGCCAAACCAAAAACCATGGATAATCTCGGAACTCATGCGGAATATTAAAAACGCGACAGGTTGTCCGAAATTGGGTAAAAGTGATTGCAACTGGGATAGGTGGAGATATCAGCGTAACGTGGTAACAGCCGTAACTGGATGCCCGACAAACTGTTTTCACAACCAAGCACAAAAATTATTGGCACAAAAGCATAGCCCTCATAAACATTGCCGAACAGTACGCTTCAGAACAGGATGTGCGCGAGACGAAACCAATCCGCCACTGCAATCAGCCAATGGCGACATTACAACTGACGAATACAAAAAAGCAACATTTTTAAACAACCACTTTGTCGCGCAACCCTCGCTAAACATTGAAAACTCACACCTGCTGTAACCAAGCATCGTCATCAGCGCACCGCTGGCACCCAACCTGGTCAACGCTACCATTTCTGAACAAGAAGTCCTAAAAATGATGAATTCGCTGGATGCAAACCAACACACAGGTCCCGATAGAAAACATGTCAAACTATTCAACCCTACTGCAGTTCTCATCTCCAAACTGTTAGCACAGGTGTTTGATAAATTGCTACGCGGAAGAATGAAGGCAAATGCTTTGTTTCCGGAAAAATATATGCGTTCATTTCACCGAACATCCTCCCAGGGAAACGAAGTGGGTGCCGGCAGACCCACAGCACTCAACAGTAGCTGTTATACTTGACGCACAACCAAAAGAAATCGCTTGGCATAGAACGCCACTTAAGGACAATATATCGTGGCATTTCTAAATAGTTTGACGAGACATGGCAGAGGGTCTGCGCTTCACAGAACATATATCAGAATATGTATGTGACAATTTATCGTGACATTTCTTAATGGTTTGACAAGATATGGCAGAGGGCCTGCTGTACAAGTACGAAAATGACTGGAATCACAGGGACGTCTCATAGACTGGCTTAAATCATACTTACAAGACAGACAGCAGGGAGTACGACTACTTGACATGTTTTCGACCACTCAAACCACATGTGCACGCTGTCCGCAACGCTCCACACTCGGGCCTTTTTTAGCACCTATCTATCTCGACCAATTCTCAAATCGGACACGTAATGATAGTATTTTCTTCTCTGACGACACCTCTCTCTAGGCCTCGCACACAAAGACTGCCTTGCGCGTGACCGAACGTTCACTCCAACACGACCTTGATGAAATGCACAGATAAGGTCGAGAATGGGCTATCATGTCCGGTAACACAAAAGCAACTCAACAGACATTCTCACATAAATGTGAACATCTTCCACAAGCGCTTACATTCGGAGGAGACCCAATACCAGTTAGGGACACACTAGGCACACCTGGACGTGCCAGTTTCCAAAGGTCTCCGTTTTCACCAACACGTTCAAAAACATGCCACAAAGCAAACAAACACTCAGTCCTCTCCATCCGACAGCATAGCCCATAACAAGAACCATTCTCGACCGAATCCACAAAGTGTAAATCAGACCTGTTTTTGACCACCGCGACGCCATCTACGACGAATACATTACTATTCAGGGTGTGATTAGACTCGAAACAATACAAAACGGAGCCGCGAGGCTGGTGACCGGGCCCCTCTTCAGAGCTCCATCCGGTAAACTGCGAACTAAGCTAGGATGGGATAAACTGATAACGAGGCGATATATGCACAGATCACACAAACTACGCTCTATCACAAACGAAACGACGCCGGACAACGTACACCGAATTACATCACAGCAATCATGCCAAATGCCCGCACCCAAGACACTTATAGAGATCTCAGAAGTACAGACATCCACCCTACAAACAGCGATCGCACATCATCGCACCACAGATCATCTTTTCCTAGAATTGGCGAGCAATGGGATTAATTTTACGACACCACACGACACACCTCACCCACTCCGCCTTCAAAAGAACAGCTTTCCGAGTGGTTGGACTTGTCCAATCCAGCCAATTACTACACCGTGTGATCAAAGAAAGGGCATATCTTACATGCCAGACTCAGAATGGATATGTCCCCTTTAATTTGCATTTATTTCTCGCTCAAAATCGCCTCGTTGGCGTGCCAGTCTGGACACCCAATTGAAAACATCCGTTATTTTGTCATCTCGTGCCAAAAGTGTATCGAGCAACGAAGCGATCTGTTTGAAAGCATATCTCAAACGTTACGCTCGATTTAAGATAAAAATTGACTTTATATCAGCTGCAGACTCTATGACATGGTGCGGGTCTCAGCAATGGTGACGATTCAGGATGCTGATCATCCAGCCGAAGTCAATGGCTGCGCGAGCTGTACCGTGGCGGCGGTCGCAGGTTAGCAGTTTTTTTTTTTGTCAAGGCACTTCGATCTAAGCTCTTGCTGTTGCGCCTTTCTGATGGTTTGCGCCCTTGAATTTCGTTCTCTAGTGCATGTATTGTTTCAAAAACATGATGATGATCATCATGATGATGATGGTGGTGATAATAATAATAATAAGGATGATGATAGTCCTGTGTCCACCGCTGACATGAAAACGACTTATGCTCATCGCTTAATTCTTTAGATGGATGCTTAAATCCATTACGTTTACTGCTCGTTTAGACCAACTAAGCACTCAACTTCTCAAAGTGTGTTTTTACCCTACTCTCTTGAGTACGCCATGGACCACACTTCTGAAGTTTGTCAAGGGTCTCTTCAGAGGCTGAGCACGTTACGCGAACGCAGTGGGAATTGACTTCCGCTCGGCATTTTATTTACGGGGCCGCCCTCTCGCAGATGTCGGAAACGGCTGTGTTCGTTGATATTACAACGGGACGATATTATTTACAGCCAGTTTTTTTCTGTTTGTCAATGTCCTTAAAGCGTATTTATCTTTCTGGTTTTAAAATGGATGACGACAGCGTTGAAACAATCGCAGACAATTTGGGAAGAGGTAAGGGACGACGGGCGTGGGGGAGAGCTGCGATGAGCTTGTCCAGGGCCTGCCAGAAATATACAAATGTGGGATAAGGTACTGGCCGCAGTCACCACACCATTAATCATTCGCATCCAATTGCGGCCATATAGGAACGCGCGCATATCCATATAGGTTTCACCAGCTTTCGACATTGGCCGTCGCACGCAGGTACCTCGGTGCAGACTAATTTACGCATTAATGGTATTAGGTATTTGCCAATAATTTGCGATGCAGTGTTCAGTTTTCTAGCTAACACTTTCTTCTCTCCGCATTTTATTTGGTTGCAAAAATGCGTGGACATTTACCGATTTGATGTCCCTAATTTTACATGCTATTCTTCTCAATTTTAGTATCAAAACATACAACGTTATCTTATTAATCCTATACGTCCTTGTAGCGCGATGAGTGACCAATCAAATGAATGCCATGAAACGATGTCATGTCATTCTTACGGCTTTGGTCAGGCTGTTTAGACCTGAAATTAAGTCAAGAAAAGTATGGCTCATTTCATGCTTAGTGTCATCCAGATGCACTTCCTAGTGCCACGTATGGACGTTGCTATGACTTATACGTAACTGGATTCATTTCTGTTTTGGTATCATTTTATGTGGTCAAGGTATAAAAGTAGTATGATCTCCCCAAGAGTTACTGGGGTTCTGACCGCCACCAACGCCAATGGTGGTTAGGCACATGGCGACACGTGCTGATGATTTTGTCCGCACTTTTATCGTGAGAAATGTGATTTGGAGACGAAAAACTCAAAATGTAGCAATCTCCATTTATTTGTATTAGAGATCATACTTATAAGTGTATTTACAGCATCCTGCTATTTCGTAAGTGGCTGTGATGCACCAGCACTTCCAGCTCGTCCCGCTGAGCACGGCGCCTCGGGAACACACGATGGCAGCACCTCCCGTTATCATAGTTGTAGGTGGCAGCACAAAACATGTTATTATGCTGCGGAAGATGCGCGGCGCTCTTTGTGGTGACGATGGCCTCGGAATAGTTTGTTGTTCCTTGTTCAGGAATATGGCAGAGAAATGCTGTATTGGACAGCTTTGAACTAGAAATCTGTGTGGTGAAATGTGGATTACTTATGCTACAAAGCAGTTTTCGAGCCGCTTTACTGCGCTGGTTTGGAGAGCGTGTAGGTACCTCGTCAATGCATTGTATTTCGTAACCGAAAAGACGTTGTTACTAAACGCATGCTTATTCGTGGTGTGTTCGCACTTTCTATCCCTTTGTATGCACCGACAGGATGCAAAATAACTTCACTTTGTTTTCAAGCTGCCGTAATACATGTAACATTCGCACGTTAGCCTTTGACAATGGAATACTAATTCAGCGGATCTAACCACTTCATCATAAACTTCAATAAAGATTGATGCCTCTAGGCAAGAGCGCATCCACTGGGAATGAACGAGACTACGAACCCTTCTGAGATGGAGAGATTACGTCAATGGCCACTTCTTTTGCTCTTTAAAGACACGCAGAAATTCGGGAGAAGGATTGTCATGCGAGATGAGACCGCAACTGCGCTGTGCAAGTAGCCGACACGGACCATGCCAAAAATCTGAAGATGTCTCGGCCCCGTTTCCATGAGCATAGAATAAATTGAATTGGTCAAAGGTAAACTGTGTTTCGGTCGCCACCATCTTGTGGATGGGTACCACTGGCAGCGGCGGGGTCACGACCCGGGACGTAGGAGATCACAACGGCCGATCTTAACGCGGGGCTGTACGATGGCTGGTTAGGATTTATGCTGGGTCTAAAGACTTGCTATTGTCAACCTGAATTGTTGAGCGTAAGGAGTTCCGCGACGTGACAAAGCTGGACAAAATCTCAAAGACAACTTGGTTTACGAAATATCGCAAAGTTAGTGATGCTTGCCCTGAAAAGTGCACAGCACTCTTGACAAACCATGCAGACTACGCGGGCAGACTACGTGGTGGTTCGCGGCGGCGCAGACTACGCGGATTTAAGGGTGTTCAACAGGTGGTTGTATAAAAGGCAATGTTCTTCTGCTGATCACTTGCATCTCTCTCACCATTTCACTCCCTCTCGTCTGTCGCCTATATCCTCCCTCATTTAGGGTGACCAACAATGACACACCACATTTCTATCCCAAATCACTGGGTCGGTGGTCCAGCAATGACCAACTTTTTCTCTGCACCTGATAAGCAGATTGCGTGATGACGCAACTGTAACCGCTTGTCTTAATCATTTTTAACTTGCTTAGTGATGATCGTACCATGGTCTTCGCTAATATCAATGTTTCTTGCTTCGACATGCACGTTTCTCATGCGTATTTTATTTTGTTACGTATATCACGGACCTTAATTACGTCTTCTCTCGTGCGAAGCATCTTTCGCTGTTCGCATTTAAGTCCCTTGGCCTAGTACCCATCGCGAGGACACCGCGAGAAGCATTGTTGTTTAGAAATTCGAGCTTTTGTAGTGGAAGAGATTCAGAGCTGGCTAGGACGCGACGTGGATAGTGCACGGCGTTTGCATTGTTTAGGAAACGTGTTGTGCATCATAATTCGGCATCCCGGTTGTTACAAAATGGAAATGTGAAGAGGGGGAGGTTGAATCGAATGAAATTTTGTTTTCGTCCCAAACCATATCTCGAAATGATGAAAAACAACCGAAGCATTCGAAGTCCATCCCAAGTACCGATCAAACAAGATGAGTTGCACCTTATAGACCGGTCCAAGTCTGCAGTTAAATTATTCCCTAAGGGTGGAATGGTGGAAAATGGTGAAAATCATTCCCTGCTGTTCTGTTTAACATACCATACGTCACTCTGTGTTATGAATCGGTAGAGTAAAGGTAAAAGGACCTAGGTTATTCGATTATATTAGCAAACCAAGTCAGTCGCTCAAACACAGACAAAATACGAGAGCAGTTACAGCCCATACTGTTGGGCCAGGAAACGTTGAGCACTGCCGAAAAAAATTGGCTCAGAGAATAGCTCACAACCAGCACACAAGAGTTTAAACGCCGAAGAGCATGATTTAAACACATCTTAAACTGTAAACAACGTCGAAGTTGTAGTTCCAGACGGCCAAGTTTCGGCGCGGCGTCTCGCTCATGAGACACATTTGAGTCACCCTAGAACATATTGGATACTTTCTCTGTGTGAGGCTGTGCTCTGTGCTCCGGCTCTCGCTGGCTACATGATCCCCGTCCGACAGAAGCTGACAGACGCCCACCGTTAGAAGCAGAATGCATTTTGCGGTTGGTTGAAGCAGAACTTGAAGCTTGACTTGTCCCCAGACTTCATCAACAACTGGTTTTCGACGAGGCCTATTTGCACCTGCGTGGCCAAGTTAACCATCTGGTGCGCACCCATCGGACAGCGCACCGTCAGTCCCTTTTTCTGCGAGAAGCCGCAGAGTGTGACCACATGTGCCATCACGCGAGCTAGATATCCGCACCGAAACTGGCTCTGGTGGTCCTGGAGCGTGCTGCCGCGCTGTGCATGGGTGTAACCGCCTCTGAGATTGTGGAAGGGTGGTAAATCAGGATTGGGTGGGCCATATTAGAATCTGGAGGTGACAACATGACCCGAAAATGGCGTTTGTGAATGGGAATTGTGGAAAAATGTGCGCTCTACGGGCAAAGTTCGCGGGCACAGAAGTCTTTCAGAGGAAAATTGGGAAGGGCATTTTACTTCCTCCCCCCCCCTTCCCCGCCATCAGTGGTTCCCTCCATGGCACCGTGCGCCAGCAGTGGTTCCTGCGAGATACCGCAAAAGACTGGCAAATGGCTGCATTGGCTAGAGGACCATCGGAGGACCGCCGTGCCGTCCCCAGGAGGAGCATCATCAGCTAGCCAGTATGCTCCCCAAACCTAAACCCCCCGAATTCTTCTTATGGAGGTATCACAACGCACGCATCTACAGATTACGACCGAAGTGCCTGGATGAGCTCTAGGATAGGATCAAGACGGCCGGCCGCGAGCCCAAGGAGATGCGTTGCAGGGCGAATCGTGAGCCTCTTCAAAGAGCCGGCGTGTGCCCGGTGCGAGCAGGAAAGCACCTCGCACACGCTTGCCACGTGGTGCGTCGTTGGTCCAGTGATCTTGTTTTTGTCGACAAATAAAAAAAAGACATGAAAAGGCCCCCATCACAGGCTAACTTTATCCCATCACTTTGATATGTGCGATAGGTATTGACATTCAAAATGCTCAACATTTTACGCGACGTAAGTAACGTCGCGCAGGGGGACGGAATGTTGCCGCTTCGTCATAGTTCGCATCTGTACACTCATTTTGCCACAGCGTTGGCTGTGGCCTGCCCATCTCTCCCAACTCTGCTCGCCCCAGTACCACATTTGTATCCATTCAGAATATTACCGACAGCTTCCCCTCGTACCACGCTACCCTCTTGTATCTAGCCTGGATGCTTCCGTCCACACTCAGTTATGCAATGGTAGTATTTCGGGCCAGAAAACCTTTCCGCTGCGATAGTTTACTCCGCAAGAGTACCCAATGCATGGCGGACTTCCCTTTAGCCCAGCCCGCTTAGCCCCGAATCTTTACTTCCCTGAGGTGGGTAGGTGAGTTTGCAACCCCTGAAAACCGCGCCTCACACCTCGCTCGTCTTTAACACTATTCTGCCACTGATCAAATGACCAGGCCAGGACAGGTTGGCCGTGTTGCGGCCATCCATTTCATGAGACAATTAAGTGTTTCGGCAAAATGTGTCCGTTACTTGGGCTTGCCCCACTTCGATTGTGTGATCAGGCAGGGGCTATCCGACCTTTTCATTGGCGAGGCAGCAGACCCCCCCCCCCCCCCCCGCTTTCCCTGAAACAACCCCGTATTTAAGGCCCTTGCAACGAGCTAAAGGCTTGAAAAAATTGATCTCAAAGCTTACCGCTGCAAACATCCAGTCAATCTAGAACACATACCAGACAAAGTTATAGAATCCCGACCCGTATGGTTACATACACGCGGCGCTCATTTTTTTACATTAGGTTAACTTTTCTGTCACATCGTGTATTTTTCCGTCCGCCGGAAGATCGCGCTCGTGATCCCAGCCGCTGTTCAAGTCAGGCGATTGATCACACCAGAACAACTTTTGGCCCATTTATATTCTCTCTGTGCTGTCGAAAATTAAAGAGGCTCGTCTGCACGCGGCTCACCTGTTGCCCTCCCGACGACCACGTACTGACGTCATCGCAATATGATGTTCGTGGAGGCCACTCGACGGAGGACGCCCTGGTCAACGCTGTCGTCCGTCCACGTCACTCGACGGAGGACGCCCTGATCAACGCTGTCGTCCGTCCACGTCACTCGACGGAGGACGCTCTGATCTACACTGCCGTCCATCCACGTCACCCGACGGAATACACCCTGATCTACACTGTCGTCCATCCACCTTACACAACCGAATACGCCCTGATCTACACTGTCGTCCATCCACGTTACCGACGGAGGACGCCCTGATCAACGCTGTCGTCCATCCACGTCACTCGACGGAGGACGCCCTGATCAACGCTGTCGAGTGGCTGTCGACAATGGCCATGTCGCATCAATGACGACTATTGACCTGAGCAAAGTCTTTGACAGCGTTGATCACGACATCCTCCTGATTAAGCTAGAATGGTTAGGGGTGGTCTCGGAATGGTTTCGGGACTATCTGAGCGGTCAGAAGTAGGTGGTTAGGGATGGCTCGGTTACTTTATCCCTATGCAATGGGGTGCCCCAGGGATCGCTTGTCGCCCCAATTATGTTATCCATCTTCATCAACGACCTATCCAGCTTCCTCTACCATGGCCGCTTGCTATCCTACGCCGATGACACCCAACTCATCGATCTCGCCACCCCCGGTGTCATCGGGCTATCTATTCTGCAAACCCGTGCCGAGGAGACCAACCAGTGCCTTCATAGCTGGCTTCAGTCAGGCAGCCTGAAAATTAGCTCCAAAACGACAGACATGTTGATTTGCCTCAAATCCTGTATCAAAAAGATCTCGTTTTTGCTTTACCATCTCTGCATTGACTTGCATGCATCATATTCAGTGAAGTACTGGGTATACTCCTCGACCACCATCACACCGTGGGACCCCACATTTCGTCACCCGTTCGCTACCGCGGTGCTATCCTCACTTCCATGTACAAAACTGAACACCACTTCACTCCTGAGGTTTCGAAGCGCCTGGTCCAATTTCACGTCTTCCTCCCACATCCCACTCCCACATCCCACATCCCACATCCCACATCCCACATCCCACATCCCACATCCCACATCCCACATCCCACATCCCACATCCCACATCCCCTCCTGCCTGTGTCCCCGGGATGGAGCGGCCGAGCGTCACCTAGACAGGCTGCAAAGGGTGATGCACGTCGCAGCCATGCAAGTTGGGGGTTTCGTTGCAGCAGCACTATTTCTCCTGTTTTGGAAACACTCGGCTGGCGCATGATCATGATCATGATCATGATCATCCCGGATCATGAGCACCACCGGGACTGCCGGAAGGTGTTCAGAGCACCGCACGTTCGCGAATTCTCTAGTAAATGCGTGCTCCATCGAATACGCGCGCCGAGTCTTCTCAACGTCAAACGCGGGCTGCTCCAAGCGTCGTTGGTTTGCTACATCTGCCGCGCGTCCGACTGACCGCCACCAAGCGGCAGCATCCGTACCTCGTTCTCGCCGCGTGGAGCCGGTTACTCTGGGCGGTCGTCCGCGCCCCCTCGTGCCGCGCAGCACTGACTGCTCGAAGCTGCTGACTCAGTGAATGAAACAACTTCTACCTGTGCGTTTAGGTGTATCTCTCTGTGCGCTGTGTATTTTTTTATATCACTGGGCGCAGGACAACCACCACGTGTATGCGGCTTTGAGAAGGTGAATGGATATGAAATGTGCACCGAGCGTCACCTAGTCATCCCGCACATGTGGCGATGCAAATATATGGCGGGGGGGGATAACTGCACTTGGTCTTAACAAGGTCCTCAGCTCCTAGTTTCTTCACTTTTGGTTGCTTGGGTCATCGGGACGAAAGTAACAAAAGTTCAACGTACCGGTAGATGAAATTTAAAGACGGTCGGATGGGGAATTTGTCCTCTAGAAAGGCTTTTACAAAACGATTTCCGCGCGGCGCGTCGTAGCCGCGCCAAACTTTGAATACATTCTGACACTTAAATAGCAGGACAAATCAGGCCTTGGATGCCAGCGAAGGTTTTTTTTAAGAAATCGTTCAAACTGATGCGATTACGGAATATTAGACGAGGCCGTGCATATCTCAGGTAGTTTCTTAGGCAGTACACCAACGGAGCGTGGAAATACAACAAATCTCATTGGCAGATGGTCAGGTGTAAAAGTCAGGCCGAAGTCAAATCTAGTCTGCTTTTTTACTGAACAGCTTGCACTATGGGGTAGTTCTTGGTACTTATTTCAGATTTATAAATGACAAGACCCGCAACAGGCATGTTCCATGGACTTTTGAAAAGTCAGATTAGGTCACTGACGTAAAATAACGCAAGGCCAACATTTTGTTTTTAAAAACATACCGTCTAGCGTAAGCCTTGATGGAAAAATCGGTATACAGTAGTACAGTAAACAGTATACAAACAATAACAGCCCCACCTGAATGGAAAAATAACAGTAATTTTGCAGTTTTTAGTCATCTCGACCTTTCAAAGGTCACACAATGTAACTGGCTCTGAATGAAATCATTGGTCTTTTGCTCAGGAGAGGTATCTAGGTACACGGCGGCTGCGTGAGGAGGACTGGGAGCATTCGGCGGAGCTTTGCCTTTGTTTAACTGGCTTGACCTCAAGATCATGGCACAAGATTCTAAAATCTTGACCACCAAGATCTTGGGGTTCACATTGACCCCCACCCGAGCGATGGGTATTATATATAATTATAATAAGGGGTATAATGCAACCGCGTGTCTGCCTGCGCGCGTGTCAAACGAAAATCACAAGTGACCACTGGCACATATTACGATTGCACAAGACCATCAGCACTTACAAACACCTGAACACTTCAGTATTCGTTTCCACACACTGAGCATGGGCGGGGCCGCCAGCGGGGCGGCGGCGAGTCCCGCGACCCCGACGGACCACTCGGCCGTGTGGCGGGCGCACTGTCAGCCCGCTGAGGCCCGCCGGGGCGGCTCTGGCGCGGGCCCGCCTGACGCGAGCTGACGGGTCGTCCTTAGCAGCCGAGCGGACCCCTTCCGCTCTCGCCGCCCCACCGTCATGTCAAGTTCAAGTGCGGCCAGTGGGGAACCGGTTTGCCGCGGCGTAGCCGGCGGTGGCTGGAAGGATGGAAAGGTGCCGGCTTTTCCCACGCTCTGGAAGCGGTGGGAAGTTGCCTGATCCCAATCATCCATCGCCATCTCGTCTCGGTTCATGGTGGCTAAACGCCGCTGTATGGCGCGATTGGTGCAGTAGTTTTCAGACGGAATGAGTTGCTGGCGACCAACGGCAGCACTGAAAGCCACTCGATGGTGGAGTCTCCTCGTTGACCATGCTCAGCTTGACCTCTAGTGACCGGATATGGTCGGTCAGACGGGCCAGAGCCTGTCATCACCCTGAGAAACGTATCTCAATCCTTGCTGTGGCCGCCTGGAACAAATCGGTGTGCGCTGCTGACATTGACTCAGGTTTCTGCTGAGGTAAGATGAGACGAGGCGTTTATGCCGGGGGCTTATGCTTTGTATGTTTGTTGTGAATTTGAAGGAAATTTTGGATTGACCTTGAAGTCATTTTAGGCGAATTTGTATGAACTTGTGGATGCTTATGAGTCTCTATGTGCCACGATTATCTTGCTCTCCCCCAGTGACAGAAAGGGTAATGACAAACCATTTCTATATGGTAGACAATTAAGGCAATATACTGGAGATTTCGTCATGCTGTTGAGTATTCAGTGAGAGGAAAGACGTAATACGTGTATCTGTAAGGAGACTTGGCCGAAACCGGGGGCTGTGGTCACTGTCGCGCAGGCCTTTCAATGTCGGATTTTCAATGTATCAGAGACGACCGTCACGGGAAGCATTGTATATACTAGACATTTATAAAAAATATCTGATTCTCTAGCTTTGCAAATCCTTTTCCTCGATATCAGCAAGAAAACGCTTCAGCTCATGGTTTTTTGGCGTTGTGAGTTTGAGGTGGTTATATTGGCGAAAATATGCCTTTATATGCCAGAAAGTACTGGTTTTACCATGTTATGAAGCAAACATTTAGCTATGTTGTGAAAACTCGCTTAACGCTGTGCCCATAGTTATGGACGAACAAGGTTAAATAAAAACTTACAAAGAAAAAGGCTAAGCAAACTTTGTTCCCTCACCCTATTCACTTGTGACCATGAACACAGCCTGAAACGTGATTTTAGATAAGACAGTGGTAGTGGCCTTCCTCGGAGAAAAACCAGGAGGGTGGAGATGCGGATTCCTTGGTATTTCGGCAACATGCCTTCATCGAAACGAATAGCGAAGTGAATTGAAGGTTATATGAAAATATATAAGGTATGTTCCTCGCAAATAGACTTAACAACTTATGAAATGTGCACTGACAATTTAGCCAACGTTTGCTGTATAATATGGTTTGACCATTTCCTCTTGGTATATTAACTGTCGGTTAGTCAACGTAAGCATTCCAAATTCATGTCGAGTCTTTTTCGGTCATTACTGGAAAAACGACTGCGATATTTTGACCTTCCGTATCGTTTTACAGCAATGATCCTTTGCTGGACGAGCAGAGAGGCGACGTCTACTGGCGCCACGTGGCAGTTTAATGGCACGCGGGAAATGTTGAACTGATAACGCACTTCGCTCACAGCTTGAGGATGATGTCACCTGTTTGAGAATGACGTCATGCCGGCTCAAACCGCTGCACACACAATAGTCAAGGTGGCGAGCACGTGGTTTCTTCTTAAAAGCAAAATTCAAGCAAATAGTAAGCGGACCTTTCGCCAAGAAATTGCCTTTGATGTTAAGAGGTATTTGTAAAGGGGATGTCAGAAGTTATAAACTAAGCACGATGTACGACAGACTGAAAACCTCACCTCGGCTTCGTGGAACTGTCCACTCGGCTGGCGCCGAATTCCCCAGTGGTGCTTCACCAGTCACTGCGTCTGGTGTCGCCTGCGAGCTGTAAGTGGTGTCAGTAGTGTTATCGGTAATCAGCTAGTTCCATTTTATGTTCTGATATTATCCTGCTAAAGTGTCCGCTGAGGCCAGAGTCGTGGCCGCTGCGGCCTCCTGAGACCACCAACGAACATTCATTTCAGGCGGACCCTTTCCACGATACCAATCAGAAGCGAGTCTAAACAAACATCGGATGCATTCTGAGAGCGTTAACTCGAGCTCCGTATCCCAAACAACTCTAATCAGGCGGTGTATCATTTGGGTAACAGCCCTCTTTCCTTTCGCCTCTGGTGGCGTCTCTAAATCATTTGAGATGACCTTAAACTGTTTTAATTATCGTTCCTCTCGAAAGTGCAGTTCAAGTGGGGCGCTTACTTTCATCGGTAGTCACCGACTGCTCTCCATCCCCACGAGGCACGAGAAGTCCCAAGTTTGGACAAGGTACATCCATTGTCGAAACACACATAATGCCTTCAAAATGGTCTCTTGAAGAGCGCTTTGCAAGACACCCTCGAAATGGCAGGGGCACCAGGTGGCCTGTGCCAGCTGTGTGGTCTTCTGTTATCATTACATTGCAGTCTGTCCGTGGCATTTCCAAGGTCAAGACACAAGTAAGTGGCGGTCTTGAACCGAGTGTGGGGAATTCTTTTTCCGAATGAACCTTAGCGGTCTCCGTTTTGAATGCAAAATAAATGCCTCTTTGCAATGAAGACGGTATCGTTTGGAGCTGCCTGCTGATGCTGCCAGGGCAGCATTGTCTTTTCCGCAGTATCAGACCCCTGACCCTGCGGCGAAAGTACGCCAGCAAAGCGTCAGGCACAACCCTAGCTGCATGCCATCCTGGCTGACCGGGTAGCCGGATCTGTAGGGTTGTTCTGCATGCCCGCTGCCCCAATCATCAACATAGGAACGTGTGAGGTGAGAGGTGAAGAGGTGAAGAGAGAGGACAGAGTGAGAGGGGGATTAAACACCAGCCGTCTTCCGCAACAAAAACAGAGCATTACCAGTGGTGCTGCGTGATAATAATTCACTTTCAAGCAGTTTGGCCATCCCATTTCTAGGAATATTCTCACGCCCAAATTTGCAGCAGATTCCAATTAGGGAATATTTGGCAAAAGCTAACCGCATAGCGCTGCACATCCATTTTCCCTGTCTTGCTGAGCTTGTGGGACAGTTTTCAGCAGCATTCTGCTGCCTGAAACCGATGGGTTAACGATGCGTGCAACTGTTAATGCCTTCGTCGTTCCTCTGGTGTTAGCTATCGTTGTCTAAGGCCGATAGCGAATTAGCAGGGGCTCCGTTACGAGCTTAATGTCTAGGAAACATTAATCTTTTTTAAGATGATTCCTTCCCACAAGGCTATTGAGAGGAGGCAGTGGCGTTAAATTTCGCAATCCTGGGGTATTCATCATGTTCACCTCAGTGGTGGATTATGTCCACCAATGAGGTGGTGGACATGATCAGCCTCACCTCAGTATACCCTGCAACCCCATACACCAGCTGTGTCCACCACTCGGTACCCCCGCCGTGCCCGCCACCTGGTCGTGCGGGTCGTGCAGGTGTACCGGCACCGTGGGCGGCCGTGACCAGGGGCGCACGCAGGCCGGCCGGCCGGTGGGGCACCGCACGCCGCCGCCGCTACCACCTCCTGACACAAGACCCTGCGCCCGCCGCGGCCGCCCCGGCCCCGGCTGAGGTCACGGCCGCGGGGCGTGACCTCATGAGGAGCCGGCCGGCCCATCACGCGCGCCTGCCCTTGTAGCGCTGGAGGGCGCTGCAACAGAGCGGGCGACGCCGACCGGGCATGTCCGGTTACCTCACGGACAGGCGGCTCCGGTGGAATGCGACCCTCACGGCCGGTCAGCGGCGGCGGCGTGTGGTGCGGCACCACACGGTCCAGCCCGCCGCGCTGGCGCACGTGGTCGGCTTCCCCGGTCGCTGACGCACGGCACGGCAGCATACATCAGCTGAGTGGGGCTCGGTGGTTAGGGTGTGCTACGATCGCGCTATTTTCCACAAGGCAGTGTACCTCCGTAACTAACCGTACGCACTGTTCCATTAAGATCGGACCCACTGGCTCTGAAGTATCCGACTGGACCGAAATCGTTGATCACAACGATGCACGTGGCAACAACGCTATCATAGCAATATCACCACCGTGATAGGCGTCCGAGTCCAGACGTCAGCGGCCAGAGAGCGACGGACTCACCGTCAGGCGCGGCAGTAGGAATCATGTGCATGATCTTAGGGCTATAGCATTGGATGTCCCGGCCATGGAGTGATGCCATTCACAGTGGACCTCCCTGGTCTCGGATGCCCTTAAGACCAGGACGACATGAGCCCTCTTTCAGCCCTATTGAGACTTTCTACGGTTGTGAAACATGCATCGACAGTTATGAGCCCTGGGTAGGCACCTGGCCCCGGAGCTACCAGCCTGGAGGGGAACACCTGATGCCGGATTTGCAACCCACAGCGCGCCATTCTAATTCCGGCTCGAGCTGATACCGTTCCCGATTTGATGGGGGTGGCGTCCCGCCCGCCTTCAGCTGGAGCTGGGCGAAGGTGGAGCAGTAGTAGCAGGATCTTGAAATCCGAAAAATTGGAAGGAAATTCAAGTTCATCCATGCTGTTTTTCAACCTCACTTCAGTCCTTAGGTGTTTTCCTTCACGACTTTCGCTAAATTCCTAGGTTGCATGGCAGTTAGCCACGTACTCGCGCAGGGCAGGTACCAGAGCACAAATAACACAAGTGGCAACAATGAAACCCCCAGCATCGCCCGGCACTTACCAACCTCATGGCGTTCTCCAATCTGGACAAGGCAATAGAGGCCTGCAGATAAGCCTGTATTTGGTGGCTTATGAACACTCTTTGTTTGAGTTCAGCGCTTAACAATTGTAACGGTAAGAAAATTATGTTTCCACATTGTTGCCAAACTAGCGGAAATATCGCGGTCCCCGTGAAGCAGAATGAGAAGCAAAATGACGTCAAAAAACTCCAACTCAAACCCATCCCAGATTTTTACCATTTTCCAAACTCAGCTTGTACTTTGCCTCACTGTATTCGGAAAGGCTGATTTGTTCTCACATTCCAGACCTTACCCTTTTTCGCCTGTGGTGGGATAGATCTAAAATGTAATATTCTTATATGGCGTTGAAATGTGTGCCTGCGCTTCAACCAGGACTGTTCCAACTAAACAACTAATCTCAGCTACTTCTATTCTGAACTTTTGTCTCTTAGGCCCTCCAAACCACGAAAGTGACAACTTTTGTGGATTGAAACTACCTTTGTGGCCATAAATGGCCACGTTCGTTTCTTTTTTCAGGCATATCCTGCAGGAGCACCCGCAAAGTAAATGCATCTTTTCTAACCGATGTCGAGACCCATTTAAAATCTTAGAGCGTCCACATTTTTAGTTATGGCCAAGGAATTCAATTTGAGACCGCGACATGCCTGAGCAACATTTATAATCCAAAACACCTAGTTTTCCCTGACGGAAAAATCATCTATTGGCCCCTAGGTTGAGCGCTGTTCGTTTTCGGCGCCCCCACTTGAGCATCCGAAACTGCTGATGCTGAAGAATGAATGAATGATGTTCTGTCTCACGAACTTCATTAGCTGCTACCCAAATAACTGATTGGTCACGAGGGTAGATGTGGAGGGGATACAAGTCATGCTTATTTTTGTGTTTCAACTCTATTCACGTTGTCTGACATGTAAGTGGCAGCGCGTGGAGGTGGCATCTAGACAGGTGCCCAATGTGAGTTTACATTCCTATATTTCTCGTCGCAGCTGACACCTCTGCGGTTGCAAGATTGAGAGACTTTGATGGAAGCTGGAAATGCGCGTAATGCCGTGGCTGGATTTTGCCTTATGTGTATATTGATGCCAAACTAAGCACAACCTTTCAGTAGATGTTAGATAACAAATGTGTGACTATGTGGAACACTTTTATGTTGTTTCGTGTGATCTTGCGCATTGACGTAGTCACGTCTCTATGATGGGAAGGGGGGGGGGCGGATGGGAAAATCAGTATTGGGTTAATTGGAATTTGAGAGGGTGCATTGGAAAGTGGTAGCTTCAGCGGAAAACCTATAAAATAGGGCATTCCATAGGCACGTAAAATACCGTTTCGTGAAGTTGAGTATATGTCCCACAGTGGCTGTAATCCCCGTACTGGGCGTGTTCATCAATCTGCATCTTTACTTGCCCTATATGGGACAAGGGGGGTAAGTATGGGACGAGCATGTATGTAAGCATACCTATGTTAGCATTCCTTCTTAAGATGAAATGACCCAGGTCAATAAAACATCACATATGATATGACCTTCAATTAGAAAGCATGCATACAGACCCAATGATTATTTCGATAATTTTGATAGCAGAATTGTCAAGCCATTCTTTTTATTCATTGCATAGGCTTTACGTTATTATGTCAAGCTGCTTTAGGGTAATCTAAACCTTATTGTAGTATTTGGAGCAGCACCCCTCATGCCCCCCCCCCCCCCTCCCCTTCCAGAAGTCACACCCACCATCACCAAATGACGTTCATCACAAGGCTTTCCGAAGAACTCACATCTCTGCTTGTTGGAAGTAATCGGCTATCACGTAGCGTTTTTTTATGAACTTTTAATCATTTATTACGCAGACCCTCGCCCCCATCGGGGGAGGGGGACAGGGGTAAACCGCCGCCCTCCTGGGGCATGGGCCCGGCCCAGCCGGGGCCCAGCAGTCCCAGCGGGCCCGATGTCATCTCCGCTGCGTGTGCTGGCGGTCGGCCGTGCCGAGCCCTGACCGGCAGCTCAGAGGAGGGGCTGCACGTGCAGCCGACTGGTCACGCGGAGGCTTAACCGGCAGCTCAAGGGAGTGGCTGCACGTGCTGACGAATAGGTGCACGGGATAGGACCAGCAGCTCGGAGGCGGGCTGCAGTGACAAATGGCCACGCGGGGGCTTGGCCATCAGCCGTGGGGAACCGCTCCTGGCCATCGCTCTCGTCCCAGTCGTCGGTGCTCTACAGCAGCTGGGTCGAGCCGTCGCCTCGTCACATTTGCAGCCTTGCTGTCAGTTTAGAAAAGAGCCCACTGAACCGTCGCGAAATAAATGGCTGAAATAATTAAATAAGTTTATTCTGTGTTATCATGCAACATCTGGCTCCTACAGTTTCTTGATTTAAGAAGACAGAACTAATTGATCTTTCGATAGCTTCTGCTTCTGTCGAAGTTGAAGCCCGTAAAAATAATACTAAAATGAAGAAGAGCACACCGAAGATTTCCCTTGGGGAGCGTTGTTAACGTTTTTCCCCCTAAAACTTTACCACATGCGGAGCTGATCAGCGAGTTTTTCTTTCGAACTCTTTTGATTTACCGAATGTTGCATTCGCTAGTTTTGTTTCCGCTAGAATTACCCATATTCGCCCACTGTGCTCGCAAAACAAAGCAAATGATATGGCAACAGTGGTGCACAGAACTCAATCCAGCAAAGAATCATTGGTTTTCTATGATGGCCAGAGCACGGCATAATGATGTTTTGGGTTCCCATACGCACGTATTACAATCCTAGCTGTTCATGATCTTGACGGCCACACCTCTAAACTTTCTCGCGTGCAAAGTTTTACAAAAACGCGACACAGAAGAAGGCATTGAATCTTTTAATGGGTGCCAATTAGACGTAAGGGGTACAAGACAACACTGCATTTCCTCGTTGTTTGCATGCCATCAATGGCGGGTTTTGTTTAACATTTACAATTTCTGATTGTTGTTTTTGAGCAAATATTCGGGCGCAAGAGTTGCCATGTCATTCTATGCAATATCTTGGCAGAACAATCCCTCACATGTTGGACAGGTTTGTCCCAAAATACTCAGTCTTGCTTCGCGATTTGCATACGGTGTGCAAAATTTAATAATCATCCAAACGGACTGCAAACTTCACAATGGCAAATGCTTTCTTGCGTGCGCTAGTATCGTCCAAGGCCTTAGAACTGCGTATCGTCAATGGAACGCACAACATATGGGGATGCTACAGGAAGAAAAGTCCAGCGCTGGTCCGAAATATTGACCGTACGATTTGGACTTAAAAGTAAATAGCATTAATTAGGGCGCAATACCCTGTTGGTGATGTAGTTCTGCACCCCAGTGCTATTCATAGTAATGCCAGGTGCTGAGAGTTCCCCAGAGGATATGTTTTGAAGCGTGTTCCAAAGGTGAGGCACTCCATTCCATATTTGGCATCATGTACGTGAAAACGACGGGCAACTCTACAACAATTGTGCTATGGACAATTATGTCGTTCGTCCGTGCCACAAACAGCGTGAACCTCTGGTTGCATCATTGGTTATCGTGGATCTGGATTGCATGTTGAAAATTCTGGTTTGTGTTGAAATTATGCTATCGTTGCTTTGCAGATCAAACTGATTTTCTGAAAACATTATCTGTCTTACCTTAAAACAATGTCACGAAACAAGCGTTCCTCGCTGGAGCTCTTTTTTGACGCACGCCTCGTGCCGTCCAATCTTCATGGCAGTTTTGAAGACTGAAGCGAAATCAAAGAGGTCTTAATACCGAAATCAATGTTTCGTAAAAAAGGAACACTTTCTCCGGAATATTCTCGGGTGGCATACCAAGACATAGCGGGAAATGCCCTGCTCTTCACGATATGGTTCTTTCCGCATAGATGGTCGCGGTGTTTCTGTAATAATAAGTTCATGCTTCTGCTGGCGTTATGAATGCCAGTAATCTGAATCAGGCAATGCGAAGAGAAACGCGAGCTTGAGCTCCGTAAATAAGGCAGGCATGATGCTGCAAAAATCATCGCAAGGGGCAGAACAACAGTTGCCGTGCATGACTCGACGGCCATACCCTGAGCTATATCCTGTACCTTTCTCTTTCGTGTCTCCCTTCGTCTGAGGGTGGTCGAAACCGTTAGATGGTATCCTGGCTCAGGCGATGCTTCTGACGAATCGAGCAAAGGGATGGCATTGTAAAATATGTTTTTGGTGGAGAGTGGCCTAATTTGAGCAATTTTCGTTAATAACATTACTCTTATCTGATGTGTATGGAGCACCGTCTAGGAACTACGTCCAGAAGCAATAAGGAGCTGCGTCAGTATCTTGACGGTACTTTACGTTAGCTTACAGCCACCGCCACTTACGCATGGTCGTCACGAGCTCGTAATTAGCCCATTAGACGCTGCACGAGGGCCTGCGCAGGCGGGGCACAAATCCCGCGCATAGCGCTGGGGGTGACAGTGAATGCCGGGTTAAGCCCGCCTCTCCAGAGTGACCGGACCTTCCTTCCCAGGCTCTGCACACGCCTGACAACAGGGGATAGGGCTCATTGAAGTCAAGTGTACAGGTGCTGAGGGCCAGTAGGATGGCACCAGTGGTAGCATTGGGTTGGCTGTGGTCGATCGGCGCCGTAGCAGGCAATTATTCATGGTAGCATTTCAACGACGTGCTTTTCGTGTTAAGTGCTACGGCTGAATGGTGTGTTTGTGTGTTCGGTTGTTAAGGTACTCGTTTTTAAATGTGGGATGTCCTAAAGCCATGCTGAAGCCTGAAATGCCGATTACGTTTGAGGAATTTCACCGCGCAAAAGTTGTCAAAATTTCATGAAACCCAGTGCAGGTTAGAAATGGCTGAAAACTTTTAAAAAACGAGAAAAAAACTACAAAAATAATAACCTTATGACGAGCAGTCGCAGCAGGGCACGACAGAACGAACAAATCGAACATAACTTCAGTACGGAAATCCTGGGAAAATCAAATGACTCGTGATGCAACACCATGACGAGGTCTACATTATGTGACAATGGGCGGAGCTTCGGGGACATGCTGGGGCTACGGATGCGTGGAGGCAGACGTCCCCGACACAAATAGTTCGAAGGTCAACACAGGTGCCGACTTTTTTCTCATAAGGAACTAATTATTTATACGAAGTCGCAATTTCTGAGTGGGAGAACATCTGTTTAATGCTCGGAAGAGCTACAGCGGTTCGCTGGCATTACCAGTTGGGTTTTGGTGCTCCTACTTCGATTAAAGTTAACGATTGTGGCACTAGAAAACTCATCCGTTGGACGCCACGTGTAGAACAATGAGAGTTGAAGCCTTGACTGCCGCCGGCCAACTTCAAGCGATTACGGCACGTTGAAAATCAATCCGTGCTGACAGACCTAAGCACTATAGTGATGTGCTCGGCCAGGGAAGTGTTGTGAAGAGCATCAGTTCGTATGACATTTGACACATTTATCGAAGTGGAAAAAGAAAGCGCACAAACGAATATTTCTATAAAAAATAGTTTTATAAATATTTTAAATATTTTTATCTTTATAAATTCAAGTTTCATTTCGACCCATCAAATCGAAGTACTGAACCCCACTCTTAACAGCTGCGGAGCAGCAGTGACGTTTGTAGCGTGATAACCTCCCATTCTCCGGCGCGCAGCAGAACGACAGGCCGTTTTTTGCCGGCAGACGTCAAGTCGGAGAGAAGTGGTGTCACTAATTAGCCGGGCTAATCTCAACGGCCCACGCACGTAGGGAATGGGAATGTTAACCGCCTTCATGCACGACTGGAGGTGGAGTCACCAGCGACCGGATGTCGTGTCCGTATCTCCGTTGCCGCCGTTTTTTAGGCTCATACCTGGGCGGGGAGGGCATCGTCATCACGTCATCACGATGTGTTCATGCCCAACGCCTCCTTCGACGTGAAAGGACAAATGGGCGCAGACATGTGCGGCGGCGCATTCCGCCGCGTTTAACCACCAGGCCAATAAGATGACCCCGTGATTGAAAGTTCAGTCGGTAGTGTCGTGTTATTCACTACGGTTTGTAGTGTGCCTTCTATGCATTACAGTGGACCTGAAACGCGCAGCCCTTCTTCTTAAAATTCTAAGAAATACCATCACATTTCTCCACCGAACGGCACAACAAAAGATTGGCATATGCAGATTAATTTCACGTCGGTTCTGCTAACATCACCTGAACTCACTGCACATGCATGCCGAGGGAACCAGCAGAAGCGAATCGCTTTGCGGCTCCCACTTCCAGGGCGATGCTGCTGTAGCATGTGGTCTGGAGGTTCGGCGGGTTGGTGGATCATCAAGGCACCAGACCTGCCAAAGAAGTGAGCTTACATGTTGTCTCATCCCGTGTGAGCATTCGGTACCGACTGTCAGACGATTTCACGAGAATCGCGTGATTCATTTGCACAGAGGATGGAGCAGGTTTCGCCAGATCGTGTAATGTTACATCATTCGTTTTATTCCATTGACCGAGTGCTGATGAATTCACGTGCCAGTGCGACGCCAGCCCACTGACATCTCTCGTAGCAATTAAAACGCCAATAACTCTCACGCAGCAGCGCAGAACGACCTTGCCGTGCGCTGCTGGGGCAGCACATGTAGATTACATACAACTGGGTGCTACGTGCGAGCAGAACATGTGTGACATATTTGGGAACGTCCTATATGGCTTTCAGTGGGCATGTGAGCTTGATGTCATCATCAGCAGGTGTCATTGCATCGAGCGGCGACGATCTACCTGAGTGGGCACATTTCAGGAAAGTACATTCGTACTGAAAGAGCTCTCCTCGTCATTCTTGACATGTCAAGGCTTGCATTCACGAGTTTACCAATCTGTGTAATCTATGCACAATCATGTGCGGACATGCTGCCCGAAACGCTGCTGTGCACTCCCCTGATAAGAAGAGCTCTTGAGCTTTTCTTTTATGACATGAGCCATCTTTCCTGTTGACATATTCGGATAAGGTGCAGGGTGTGGGCAACGGGCATTGTCTAGTTTGGCAGCTCCTCCCAATGGCCAGGGCCCGCTGAGGACCTGTGTCCACCCGACTGTCATCGTCATTTCACGTCAGGTTGCATGAGCTGCGTTGGCGGCTAGGTGCGTGAAGTGACACAACATGTCCAGACCCATGGGTTCCGACTGGAAGAGAGACCATCACTCGCACATCGCTCGTGGACCGAAGGGAAGCAGGGTGAGCATAGCAGCGTACGTCAACGCCGTGCCGCGTGAGACGCAGGCTCAGAGCCGGTTGTATGCCGTTGGGGTAGTGCATCCGCCAGGCTGGATGCTCCGCACCACTGACATCTCCATCGAGACCATGTAGCGGTCGGTACTGATCTAGCACACGGCGCTGCACTCCATCGCATGGCGCTACAGCACTCGCCGATCGCAAGACGCTGCTTGCCTTAGGTACCGAAGGGTACCACAGAGGCCGTTGGGTTGCACAGGCGCAGTGGGAATAGGCGGGGGTCAGCAGCTTCACGGAATGGGCGGGAGCCGCGGCGGGGTGCCGGTGGTGGAATAGGACTTCCCTGCAGCACGTCATGCATAGCCAGCCTTGTTCACAGGAGGATGTGGAATAGAGCCAGCGTGATACGTGATTGCTAGGTGGAGCATACGTGCCTTGCCTGTTACAGACCTCAACCATATAAAATCATAAAATGACCAGAATACCACAAAGCTCTCGCAAAACGAGCAAGGAGCCGGAGAACCGCCGGGTTCAGCCGGTTCAGACATGACGGTTCGCAGGATCAATGCGATATGCAGTCCTAAGAAAATGGTCGGGTGTTTCCCAAGCTTACACGTATGTGTGATCATACGATTATCGGGTTCGGTTGGCAAAATTGGCGAAATTGTTCGAGCAGGCCAGTGGAGATCTGAATCTTGTACAAAAGGTCGTCTGGCCATGGTATCTTTATGATGGGCTATCAAAGCAAAGCTTTTGATTTTGCCGCCGATCCTCCAGGCTTCACACAAGATCATGCATGATTGTCCCGTAAGAGCGCAAGTGTTTCCGGGACCTCCTCAAGCAGCCAATTTGTACGTCATATATTTCATAACCTTCAGTAAGCCAGTTTATGTTTCGTTGCGCGCCCGAGCTATCTCTGCGTTCAGACTGAATGCCGGCGCTGATAAGGTGGTGCTGTACTGAATGCCCGTTTCATTCATACTGCACCATCCCTCTATTTCCTGTATGAATGATAGCTTTGGCACGGGATTCCGGTCGCGCGATGGACCAGGACCTATCTGCACATAACTGAGTTAGAGGGGAGAGGGTCAGATTTGAAACGATGGCTAAATTTCCTCCAATAAACAGAGAAATTCCCTGAGCGCAAGCGTTGCTTCGTGAACGATCCACGACCGAGCAGAGGCGCGTTTGGCCGAGGGAGAACTATCTAAACAACTATCTGCTGTCAAAAAACCATCCGTGGAGATTCTTCTCTGCCTTCGGCAAGACCGAAAATTATCCCCAGTTTCGTAACGTATCCTGTATGCATGGCTGCATCATGGCCAATTGTCATGTCGGAAGTCAGGAAACTCCTTTCCTCCAAACGAGTCAATGCGCAACACAACATAAAAAACATGTGCGTATCTAGAAAAAACAGCTCAGTGATGCTTCTTATTTGTTAGATGCCAATTCCACCCCCAATAGGGCCGTGCACTCATACGCCAGCATGGAGCCGAGCAGGGCAGACGAGGGGGCAGAAAGCCAGGATGGCGCTCCTTGGGGAAAAATTGTGTCAGTGACGCACTGAAAGCTCCGGCGGTACGTCAAGACCCGGAAACACCACCAAGAAGCGCAGTTTTGAGTCTGTCGCAATATGTGGTGGTCACGAGAAGCACAGAAAAAAACTACAAGAGAAGAGGTGAAACGAACGAAACGGACCCAATAATGCGCAAAAGACCATCGACCCTTTACTGCGCAGCCCCAGCAAGTACTTCAGGCAGTTGGACCAATAGCTCGACCGCAGCAAGAGCCCATTGACTGGGGAGAATTGCGGGAAACCCTTCCCATGAAAGCTTTCGTTTACCAAACGCTGAACGGGACTGACCAACAGCCCCGCACTCGCTACAGCTGCCGGTCTTTTAGGAGCAGCGATGTCAAGAATACTTTTTGCAATAAGTCTGGTTCAGCGATGAGGTTAATTTTCATCTTGAGGTGCAAGTGAACAGTCAAGTCCATCGAGTTGGGTCTACCGCACGGCCTGACGTGATGTCTGAAGTCTCGGATGTAACCCCGTCTCTGAGAGATGGAGGAGCGGACAAATCAGGATTGAGGCGTCAAGCTGGGATCTGGGAAATGGTCTGACCTGATAGTGATATCGTTGAGTGGAAAAGCTGGATAACATTCGATTTTAGATGCGCTTTGACTGTAACGGCCATTTTGTGCCAGTAACTGTGTTAAATGTTAGTAGCATGGCTAGTGCATTCGCGGCTTACGAGCTGGATATGCCGCTCTATGACGCCGAAGGTAGAATCCACTAGTGCAAGTTTCCAAGGCCAAGGACCCTCCGACAGACAACAGAATGATTATAAAACCCATGTCATTCATAAAGTTTCCAACAACCTTCACGTCAACGATAGGGTCCTCGCCAGTCAGGGATTGCAGGGGCGGCGCGCGCCGTCTGCTGCAGCCAAAGTGGCGCTGACGCTCACCTGCAGACCGGCGACACCGAGCCAGCGCTTGCGCAACTGACAGCGGGCGGCCACGCTGGCGTTCGGCCGCCTGATAGAATACAAGAATGGGTTCCGTAAGTATGGCCGATACGAAGACTACAAAAAATGACTTTTCTGCTGTTGGATTGGTGAGAGGTGGCCCATTCACATCGCTTTCTCTTTCACGGCACGGAGTTTATTTTTCACATTGCCTTGCGAGCTTACACTTACCCGGCCCTAATCCTCCCGCCGTTTTTCCTTCAAACGGGCGGACAGAGCTGCTCAAAATCAGATAATGGTGCAAACGGAGCGGAGTCGACGGCCGACTGCTCCCTCCCCTTAGCAGCAGCATCAGCCTTGTCCTTGCCAGCCCGCCCACCATGCCCGAGCACCCAGGCAGAGACCACCGACCGTCCAGCGTGCTCGGATGGCGCTGTCTGCTGCAAGATTTGATTGGCATGGTTATGGTCGGTTTCATATAGTTGATGGCTAGAATGCCGCCCAGTGAGTGCAACAGTATTTGAATTCGCTTCGCCCAGTGTCCCTCTGCGTAAGCCAGCGGCTCACTGATCGCCTATCGTTCCGCAGCAAAGCCGAACAGCGGGAGACAATGTAAAGTATTTTGTTCAGCTATGACAAACAACACTACATCCCGTGCCTCTTTCGGACTTTGATCCGCCCGTACATACACGTGCATGCGTTTGGTATTCGGTGCGGGTCAGGAAACAAGCCGCGAAAAGGGGAAGATCACATACCGGTCTAGGGAGCTGCCAATGTGGGCATGACGGCTTCCTCGCTCGGATCGCGCCCCCCTCCCACACTCATGTCTGCTTCCTGCAGTCATGCACAGGTGTACAGATGTTGATTCATGCACAGATGGGTTCAGAGGTACTCAATCTTCCTGTCTTAAATAGCTGGGTCAGGTGTTCTGAAAAAAACGCTCTGAAAGGCTGGATATGCGTCAAATCCATGGTAATAGATATCGGGTAGAACCAAGTTATGTGCATGAATCTGCAGTATAAAACAAAAAATACGCTAGATGTGCGGTGCAGGCTAGATTTCTGGTCACATCGCCAGGCTGTTCTAGGTGGGGCGACGACCTTTGATCAATGAAGACTTCTCTCATAAATATGCGTTATCCAGGCCATACTGACGTACTCTACGCTGCCCAGCGTCTGCTGCAGACCACATTTGGGAATGGCATGTTCGGACTGTCTTTTTTGAAAAAAAAATGTATTAGCAGATTCTTATTTACTGCTGACAGCTTATGTTACTAAAATATGTGCCTATCTCAACAGGTGCATCATAAATAAGCAGCATGCTGAAAGGAATAAAGACAATTTTTTCGCGGTCTCTCTTCAATCCATCAGGATTTACTACCTTGAAAAGAGATATGATGTAATCGCGGAAATATTTTTACCACACATTTCAATGACAGATCGATATCCCCTTTCAGCCAATGCCTCCTGATAAACGAAATACCAGTTATTTCTAGTGAAAGGGCACAAAGGACTGAAGGGAGCTTCAAATGTTTCCTTCTTACAGCTCTTCAAGATTTGGGGTTGTCATGGGCGTATGCAGGCAATATGCAGTGGGGGGGGGGGGGGTTATGCCATGGGGAACCAGTTTCAGTGCTGAGCTCTGTTCATGTTTGCTTATATGATAGCTGTTAACCCAAGTAGGCCACCGCTTCGATGATAACGCACTGATATTGCAGAGGCAGATACAGATGGCAGTGGCGGATGCCAAGCAATGTAGCAGGCACTGCAGCGACCCATGTTTTTATCTGAACTATTTCGAAATTGATTTTCGTGACAACAAGATGCATTTAACATCCCAGCAGAGTTAAGACGCCATACGGGCAGGGCAGATATATCAAGCCGCAGGATGGTGCCAGTGACCAATATATGGGAAACAACGAGAACTTTGGTGGTTCGCATTTTAGCGCTGTAAGAAATAAAATTTTGCACCACTTACTTCGGTCATACGATGTCCATCGATGATGTACGGCACTTAAAGAGCCGGACCTCGATATCACAGTGAGAAAAAAATGGCTGACACTGTTCCCAGCGAAACGTTTCGAGAAGATGCCAATATTTTATCATTGCCGCACATCTTTTTCATTTTCCCTCATTTTCAGGATCGTACGTCCGCCACTAATCCCTGAACCGTTGCGTGTCGGAGGTTCGGCACACCTGCGCCATTGAAATATAATGACACCATGGAGATCTCGATATTTTGTTTGGTTCCAACAAAGTGCTCCAATTCACAACTATTTCTCCTCCCGAGAAAGCTGCCGACGCACTTAAACGAACTTCACACGTCAAAACGTTAGCTGGAGCCATGAGTTTGCATTTCAAGTCCTCTTCAAGACCAGTCGGACGAACACGGGGATCTAAAGGGGTCGTTTGCACCTCATCATGTCCGCATGAAGCTCAGACACAATAACCTGCTTTAAATCGTGTTAGGTAAGCCTCCTCTAGTCCAAGGATGTACCTGATTTGAAATGCTTCTGGATAGCACAAATTTGATAACACTTTCCTGGCAAAGGTCTCCACAAGAAAAGCGATCATTTATCTACGCAGCAAGAGCATGTTTGTCGTTTAATTTCAAAAGTCAGCTAGGGCCGCGTTAGATGTCATCAGCATGTTTACCAGCACCAATCACAGTCTAGCATTCGCCCTACGTCACGTCACGTGACCACAAATTCACGTGGCCTGTGACGTCACGCGTCGGCTGACGATAATGCCAGGATCTTTTGTCAGCTCGTCAGCATGGAAAGAAAGCGCTATTAGATAAAAATCACTCTGACAAAGCAGGGGTCTGATTTGACAATTCTTGCGTTGGCAGGTACCTTAGGTGGGGTGGGCACATGCCTCTAATTTTGGGAGAAATTCGACGTAAGATAGATAAGGGGAATCTGAATGCTAAGAGTAGCGATGAGAAGGGGTTACAGTTAGTCGTATAATTACGTTACAGTGATTAGTGTGGTGTGTAGTTGCATTTCCCAGTGAATTAATAGGGTTGAGGGCTGTGGGAGACGGGGACGGGGTTAGCCACGAAGATCTTAGGTCATGCCCATATTTCAGGCCTTTTCACTTTAACCTCAAAGCAGAGACGTAGCCTTTAGCATTCATAAGGCATTCCTAAAGCATTCATAACCCGGAGAACGGAGGGACGGAAGGACGATTCACAGACCAGTGAACGGAATCAGCACGAATCCCAGAATCAGCATGTTACGTTCGAGGAATAAGTAATTAGCGTGACGGGTGGGGCTAGGCCCGAACCGGGGAGGCAGTGCCAATTTACTACTGCCCAGGAAAGAGGAAAAGAGTGCTACGTGCACTTCCACAGCTCGAGATTATTGGTTATGCTTAGAATCGTTTTTGAAGTAAAGATGCGAATGTTTGCGTGACGCTCACCTGGCCCGGCACTCTCTCGTCGGGAGTTTCCTGCCACGGCAAAATAGTTATGCAAAGTCTCAGCCACATTGCTCAATCAAACGGCAGGCGATCGCCACTTGGTAGGACTTGCACTACAGCTGCAGCTTAGGCTGTGGTGTTCCGTTCAGTCCTTCGATTGGTGTGTGTTAAAACTAGGCTTCCACAGCCGTTGAAACTTGCGCCCTGAAATGAAATCGAAAGCATGTTCCTCCCGTAGGTGTCAAGCAGCGTGCTATGCTCTTGAAATCCGAATGAAATCAAATCAACATAGACTTGGACCGTGGCAAAGCTCTGGCAGCGTTCGTGGACAGCGACGCCCATAAGCTCACTACGCTGCGCTCATCAGGTCGTATAAGGGGCGCCATTCCCTTCACTGCAGCTTCAGTCCAGGATTACAGGAACGATTGAAGTGCTTCCATTTGTGCGTAGAACTAATCAGTGAATTACAACGGATGTTTCTCCGTTCCGATATGTGTTTACTTTTGCTTTTGCTGATTTCAGTTTCCACCAGACTAATTCACATGTGGCATTTTGGAAGTCTGGGACTACGCATGACATGATGACCCCCATATAATCGTTTGGAGAGAATATGAATGGAGCACCCCTCACTTAGATCTGCCAGAGCCTTTTCTGGCCACTGAACTTCTGTCATAATTTCCACAGCAGATTTTGCGTTGGATGGTTATGGGTCTACCATGCAAAAGTGACAATGTAAGGGAGCAGTGTCGCTATCACGCAGTGCAAGTAGTCTTTAGCCAAACGCACATCCAAGGAGAAGGTTAAGGTTCGGGTTTTTCACGCGGAGCGTAAAAGCGGAGTTTCCTGGGTTACCAGTTTTGTTCTAAATCCGGTGATAAGTTTCCCATACATGAATAAGGCCGTGTGGGCCGGTTCCTGCACCCCCCCCCCCCCCCCATGTGCCAGTTTAAAGTTCGACCCTACAGATAAGATATACTGTCGCCAAAGCACGAAGTGGTATTTAGGCAATGACAAGTGTGAGACTATAAAACTCCGAAGCTGTTTTACTGGTATTTATTAACGACTTATCATCATGTTTTTTATTGTATTTATGTTTTGCTGGTATATCTTAACGACTACGTCTTCATGGAGTCTGCAGAAACTCAAGTCAAAAAGTTTCACGTGCAAACCCATTTGCCTCAAGATGCCTGACAAAAAGGTATAAAAGAGTGAGTGTACCTTTCAGGTCGAAAACTGACTATACGTCGGTAAATAAAGAAGGCGCGTTTGGCTGGAAAATGCGTAAACATATTCAAACTGAATCGCAGCGACAGTAGTGCCAAACTTCATGCCAAGAGCTTGGACATTCTCTTCAGAATGGCTACATTTGCAATGTGATGGTTATAATGACGTCTTGGCATGTAATGACATCTTGACATATAATGACGTATATGTTGTGGCTACATTAACCTCTTACGGCATTATTCCGTAAGATGCTTCGCTCACCGTTACCAAGAACATATTGTCTCCGGTAATCATTACATTATTCTGAGCGCATGCGGCCAAAGTATGTATTTTTAGAAGTTGTAAGATATTGCTGTGGCCACTAATCGTGTGATAGCTCAATATATCGTATATCAAAGGCAATGCATTGTTTGTATTTAACATATTCCGGGCTGAAACAAACCTGGCAAGCCTTGACTGCATGCATGGGACGATTTCGTTGGGCCGTCCAAACTTATCGGTTTAACGAAAGTGTTAGAGTGTCCGTCGATGACAGACTTGGACGGAAATAGTATGATTGGTTTAACAAAAATGTTACAAAGTCTGTCGTTGACAGGCTTGAACAAAAAAAATGTCGTTGACGGCTTTGACGACCTGATTTTGTGCTTGTTAATGAGTTAACATGGATAACAGATTGCATGCTTCGAGTATATATATATATATATATATATATATATATATATATATATATATATATATATAATTTGACTACTTTCAGGTGATATAAATGGCCCAACATTGAAAAAGACGTTAGTCGATGGAAAAATATTATGGCAGAGGTGTTGCTCGCCAAATTTACATTTTTGTTCCCCATCTTTTCGGGCATGGCTATGGCTATGACTACTTCGGGAACAGCCATTTATGGTTTTGGGTGACGCATGGTGCGCTTTGTATTATGGTGCTCAGTGACAACTCTCTCCACCCATTAACTACAACGTATTCTGTAACAATATTTGAAAGGGGCTGGTCCAAGCTTTAACACCAGCTCTGATGCCCGCTGACTGCTGACGTCATCGTCGTCGTCCCCATGCGCACGGTGGTCGCGGATCGCTGGCGGACACCTGTGATTAGTGTTTGCGAACGCTCGGAGCTTTTCGTTCCGCAGGACGAATCGCATTACATGCATGGTTTGGCTCTGCCGCGTGCCTGTGGCTTAGGCCGATTATTGTGGTGACGTGAACTCATAAGCTGCACGGAGCACGCGAGCCAAACGTCAGGCGATGACCATTTCCAGCGTAAATGTACGTGCAGCATCCGCACACGGACATGATGAAGCTCATATGGGCGTTGAGTTCGTGAAGAAGAATGAAGAAGTTTAAGAGAGAAGCTTTATGAAATACGTGTTGTGGGAGGCCAAAAGTCAGATTTTCCGGCTCACAACACTTGTTCTGAAAGGTTTTTGTGTGAACTTTTTGGGAAATGGGGCTGGTTACTGCATGGGCTGACACAGACGCTGGGGCTAATTTCTGCGGGAGCTGACACAAGCCGGGGCTAATGACTGCGGGGGTTGACACAGACTGGAGCTAATTACTGCGGGGGCTGACACAGACTGGGGTTTATAGCTGCGGGGGCTGACACGGCCCGGCGCTATTTACTACGGAGGCTGACACAGGCATCGAGGCTAATTACTACGCGGGCTGACACAGACACTGGGGTGCCAATTCCGCTCCCATGACAATTAAGTCTCGATCCATGATCCCTGACCTCCGCTCAAGCAGTCAGTTCGGGCCGGCGGTTCAAGTCGCAGGTTTGCCCTGCCTATCCCTGTGGCTGGCACCGCTAATACGGGACAATCGCACCGACCGCTCCCCGGGGACGCTCCCCAGGGACGGCCTCGGGTGTCCGGTCCTTCACCCGCTCCCACGCAGCACCCCTTCTGCCGCTGAGCGATAAGGCACGGGGAGAACTGGGGAGGTCGGGAGGGGAGGGGGGAAATTTTCCCCTGTGAACTTTGGTGAAACTTAGCCTTTGCCCCTGTAGGTCTGCAGAAAGCTTAACATAACCTTAACGCACTACGTAGTAGAAAGGTAATCCAAAACGCGCGTTGACTTCGAGCCCTTTCATCGCCGCCAGTGTATCATCATCATTTATTTAGCAAGGCCTCTGCACGCAGCGGCTCTTCCAGCTAGAGATCAAGTATAGTAAACACACGGAGCAGAACAAGTGCGAAAAAGTTAAGCCGCCTCCACCACCGCCGTGGCATCCTGCCGCACCAGGACGATGTGCTGACCTTTTCACCCGCTGTGGCCACGTCACCTGCTAATGAGAGTTCCCGTGCCCGTGGCTGGGCAATGGCACTGTGCGGGGCGAGGCAGGACTTACGGCCCACCTCGCGCGGCAGGCCAGGGGAGCGGCGACTCCAGAAATCGGGTGGTGCGGGCGGGCTTGTTGTGCCGCTGCTCCCCGCCGTGAGGGGGGTGGGGGTCCGGCGGCGAGGCGGGTGCCGCAGGGGCGCCGGCACGAGGCGCGCCACGCCCGTGTGGCAGCAGCGGTAGATGTGAGCCTCGAAATCTCGCTTCGGCATGCTAGCCTCACTCCCCTTCCCCGCTACAGATGGCTGCTTTTGTGCATGCTTCCGTTCGTGCCCTGTGCTTTGTCTTCACTGCTCTTGTGCTTACCTGCCCACCCGAGGTCAGAGGCTGGCTGCGCCCTTGCCCCGTCTTCCCCCATCGAGGGCTGGTGGCGGGTGTGTGGGCCCTAATTGCCGAAGCCTTTTACCTGATCTCGTGCGAAAGTCGCTTCCCGTAGGCCGTTTTGGCCAAGTAACGAAGCATAGATTGGAAAGTTCCCCTCAAGGAACGACGGACGACTGGTCGTACTTTGGGCTAGGCTGGCAGCGACTGCCCAGGCTTACATTCCATTGATGGCTCCTCACATCAAAAATTCCGAGGAGCATGCATGTTTGGCCATTCTCGTATAACCCCCTCCCCCCCGCGCGCTGTCGTGCGACGATTTGTCTTGGAAGGAATCATCATCCTCGGTATGCGGTAGCTTAAGGACTATGTTGGGTTGAGCTCTTTTAAATGAATTGTTCGTTTTTTCGTCAAAAAATGGAGTTTGTTTTAGCAGCAGGCAGATCAAGGCAGTAGGATGTAGCGATAGCGGTATATTTTCCTGGAAATACCTTCCTCCGCAGGAAAAAAATGTTAAAAATGGTTATGCCACTGCGTACTTTTGGCTAAATCAGGTACCACAGCGCTGTCCATTTCTAAGATCTCAACGCGGCGTACAGCATCCGACGAGCAATACATAACTTTTTACTACGTTCCTGTCTAATTGCCTTAGGGTGTCCGAGGCATCCCAGTAGGATGCCGAATCCAAAAACATAATCCGGAACCAAAAGCATGGCTTCTAAGCGACGAAGAGTTGGTGTCACAGGCCTCCGTGGCTGGAGGGGTTCCCTTTAACCCAATTCCCATTCTGGCGATTTAGAGGCTCCCCCACTGCTTGATCTGTGTGAGCAGCATTTACAGCTTCAATTAAATGCATAATGGTGTTTGAGGTCGATGTCAGGGAACTGGTGTTCGCGAAGGTATTTTATGTTTCGCTATAAGTCACTGGTCATTGTGGTTGGTGAATAAATCATCAGAAACTTTACCGTGTAAGAATTCATGACCGTGATTGTTGCTAGAAAGGACGCACTTCTTGCGAGTTGGGATTCTTACTCTGAAAATAACTGACCTTCAATACACCGCGAAGTGTTGTGACGTGGAAGCTATTCGGGTAATAACCGACGTTGAATATACCCGCACCAAGAGGTACTGGTTAAACGACGCGACCAAAGAATAATTGCTCTATTGATAGCGCTCGACGTCTCAAGCTGTAATCATGGCCACAAGTAAGCACAAGTACGCAAAGGATGAGATTTAAAGGCCAAGACACGTGTATGCAGAAATGGTAAAAATACACAGTTCTGTCCCTTGCATGAGTGCCACGGAACGTCCACTCGCGCCACCGCTCACTTCCACCCCAGAGCGGAGCACTCCCCGCTGCACGATCGGAGCAGTGCGTTCTGAGTATAGCAGGCAGTCCCAAGCCACAAGCGTCGGGAACTGTGCCTGACGAGCGCACATACCGCGGTGCCACACGTGGACGAGATAGGGGTCAGAGGTCAGCGCCGAGGTGACCGGGCACGCGGCTGTCGCTCGGCCGGCGCCTTTGACGCCCCCTCCAGCGGCCAATCGCCGCCAGCATGTTTCGGAATGCAGCGGACGGGGAGGGGGCGACGGGTTGTGGTGGGGGGGGGGGGGGGGGAGCGTCGGACGGGATTACAGCATCTCTGGGACCGCCGCCGGACGGATTAGCGACCCGCCCCGCGTTGGAGGCGCGCTGTGCACAGCTGGCGCGCGCCTCACGGCCACGGCCGACCACGTGGGAGACCGGGTAGGGGGGTGGGGGGCTGTCGGGGACCGGTAAAATACGTAGACATTACCACCGAGGCGTCCAGTGTCACCTCAGTGGTGGTGAGGGAACGGTCTGGTCAGTTTGCCCGTGCGTGTCCGAGGCCTGGAAGTGGGTACTTGACTCATGCACATTAGAGTATTCTACCTTTTTGACTTTTTGCACTTCTGAAGCGTAGTTAGACCACACGGATCCCATCTGATAGGTAACACCAGTTTTCTCGAAATCCTTCTGAAAGGCTTATAAATTTTCTTTGAAGCAGTCTCTTTGACGGGGCGTCATTGGATTCCTTCTCGCCATAAAAGTAATTACTTACATTTGTTTGGTCTTTCGCAATGTGTGCGTGTGTGTGTGTGACATGATATTCTCAATACACCAATTCGCCACAATTTTTGCGCTATAACTAGTATGAGAGCTTAAAACCCTCTGGAAAAATGTGCAAATGTGAGGCCATTCTCACGCAAATTCAACGATGCGTTGCACTACGACGTTGATTTCTCTATGGCGTTTGGCAAAGTGACCCCGTTCGAGGGCGCTTTGGCTTTGGAATGCATTGTTTACTTGATGCGTATTTCGTCTAAAGTTGCGCATGCAGTGCAGGTATGTACCAGCGACAGATCAGCTGGACGCATCAACGGACCACTCACCAAATGCTTACGCGGCGATGTGATAACTACAAACTCTCAGTTCTACTAACATTATGCGTACCTAACTAACACGCAAATGTGAGATATGTCCAGCACTGCAATTAAGGTGGATGGGAGTACCACGCAATTCAAATGAAGATATTTGGCTCCACTTTGCCAAAACATTTTGTTTTTCTGAGAATACTAGTTTTACGTTGGATTAACCCACTCATTACGCACTAACAGCCGCTGTCATCACATTATTAAGCCGCTTTGGTCACCATTATAAAGCTAAAAAGGATTTGCTGAATTGAGTGGATGTTTATTTTGCTATTTTTAATTTTGCTGTGCAAGACTAAACGTCAACATGGCTCATCGCATAAACAATTGTGCTGGACGCTTTTCTGGAATTGAGCCATTTGTCGACTGGTAGTTGTGTAAACATTTACCAAAGAGTTCAAAGTATGCTACAGAATCGACCTTGGCCAACGCATCGTTCATGCACAGCATCACATATGGGTAGACTAAATGAGATAGGAAGTCTAGCGCGGGCCAGAAACGCTGACTAGATAATTCGGACTCGAAAATAACCAAAATTTATTTGCAAATAACATCCCATGATGAATATTATCACTGTTAGCTGATGCAGCTCAGCTCCCCAGCGCAATCAATATGAAAGACAGGTCCTGAGAGTTCACCAGATCATGTTTTTGAAACATGTTCCAGCGGTGGGACACCCGCTTGAAGTACGCTTGTCGCTTATCTGTTGGTTCATCGATGCTCTGTTATTTATCATGGACTTGTCGCAGACATGAGGTCAAACAGCAAGCATTCGAGGAAACTGAACCCAGCCGGTGTTTGGTCATGCATGAGAACGGCGCTGAGCGCATGCCCTATCCTCACGCACGAAAGAGTGAGCTTACTCTCAACAGTGCACTGACCAGCACAGATGAAACTCAGCTGTCGTATGAAATGAAGCCAGGTGACATATGTCAGGCCCCTAGTCAATTAGCACACGTTTTTATACGCACAGCTGAAAAGAAAGAAAAACTTGACCGTGTTCTTACCGGCCCAGCGCCATCTATGACCCCCGGCGCGCCGCCGGGACCTGCCCGGTGTGACGTGGCGGGACGCCGGGCGCGGCTGCCTGACCGGTGCAGGAACACCGAGGCCCGCTGCCGCCAACGGGCGCGTCGCCTCGCAGGACCTCCAGCCATGCCGCCTTACCTCTCAGTCGTGACCTCCAGTCGTCGGCCGCCGTACCGCTCAGCCATGACCTTCAGCCGTCTGCTGCCGTACCGCACAGCCGTGACCTCCGGCCGTCAGCTGCCGTACCGCTCAGCCGTGGCCCTCAGTCGTTAGCTGCCGTAGCGCTCAGCCGTGGCCTTCAGCCGTCAGCTGCCGTACCGCTCAGCCATGACCTTCAGTCGTCGGCTGCCGTACCGCTCAGTCGTGACCTCCAGTCGTCAGCTGCCGTACCGCTCAGCCATGACCTTCAGCCGTCGGCTGCCGTACCGCACAGCCGTGACCTTCAGCCGGCGGCTGCCGTACCGCTCAGCCGTGGCCCTCAGTCGTTAGCTGCCGTACCGCACAGCCGTGACCTTCAGCCGTCGGCTGCCGTACCGCTCAGCCGTGGCCCTCAGTCGTTAGCTGCCGCAGCGCTCCGCCGTAGCCTTCAGCAGTCGGCTGCCGTACCGCTCAGCCGTGACTTCCAACTGTTAGCTGCCGTACCGCTCAGCCGTGACCTTCAGCCGCCAGCTATCGCACCGCTCAGCCGTGACCTCCAGCTGTTAGCTGCCGCACTGCTCAGCCGTGGCCTTCAGCCGTTGGCTGCCGTACCGTTCAGCCGTGGCCTTCAGCCGTCAGCTGCCGTACCGCTCCGCCATGACCTTCAGTCGTCGGCTGCCGTACTGCTCAGCCATGGCCGACGGCCGTAGTGCGAGCGGCAACGCCAGACGACCCCAGACGGTAGGACCGCGAGGCGGCGGGACTCGCGGCGCTGGGGTTTTGTGATGGCTGCAGGGTGTTCAGTCGCGTGCAACGTCTTGCATACTGGCGTGGGCTCAGCTTTTTAATTCCGCCATCGGCTCGCGGTTTGGAGCTCCGTCCTGGGCTTAGGGTGTTGGACTCGGCCAGCAGCTCAGGGTCTTGGTCTCTATCATGGACTCAGGGTTTTATTTTCCATCATGGGCTTAGGGTCTTTAGATCCGTCATTCGTTCAGGGTATTGGTCTCCATCATGGGCTCAGAGTCTTGGTTTCCATCATGGGTTCAGGGTCTTCAGCTTCGCCATGGGCTCAGGCTGTTGGTCTCCATCATGGCTCAGGGTCTTGGGGTCTGTCATAAGCTCAGGGTCTTGAGGCCCACCATGGGCTCAGGGTCTTCAGCTCCGTCATGGGTTCAGGGTCGTCCGTTTCTGTTACCGATGTGAGGCATTAGGGGCTGTGATGGACCAAGGACCTGTTGTCATCAAGGGCTGTTGATGAAACGTTCCATCAGCGCTCTTTCGGCGTGTCGGAGCTGTCGCATACATCCTCTGGTCGCCCAAACAGGCAAGTGGCCTGATTAACAGCACTTCTAAACCCATGCAGATGTTTGGATGGGCTCCGCATATATTCTAATTTGAAAAGATACAGCGTCACAATTCGTAATGTACGGGGAGTCATGCTCTAGCACACACGCGTTGAACAAAACCAAGAAATTCTGTTAAGTTGCAGTTGGTGTGTAGAATTAATCGCGGTTTTGGCATGGACAGATTTCAGTGAATTCAAGACGAGCATTAGCACCCTACAAACAGCTCGCGACCAGGATCTGAATTATTGGGATCCCCATCCGTCCTGTGCCACTCGCGAGTGAGGAGCCCAGGTTACGGTAGTTGTTACTATACCATGAAACGGTGACTGGGTTCCTTGCAAGTCATTTGGATTTGGGGTCAGGGTTTATATCTTGCAGCACTGGCATTTCGCTCCGCTCATACTCCTGAAGAGCTTTTCACATCCCTGTGGTCACGAACAAGACTTATGCATTTCGTCGTCAAAATGGCATAAGGTCATTTTTTGTCGCAACGGCGCCCTGTCTCCCATCCAAATAGAGCTCGTACAGAAAAGTGCACGTGATGACTAGTTCCCTTCATCATGAAGGAAATATTGGGACTGCTCGTGACGTACAGTTTAATGCATGCTGAAAGTTGCTCAAAACGGGCACAAAAGAACCGACGCGGCGTTATATGACTTATGCAATGGTCTGTTGATCGTGCCGCTCAAACGCGATCTCTTCCAGCGGGTGCAAGTACTTTGTGGTACTCTCTTGCAAGCCTGCCAACAAAGAACCGAAACATTTGCGCAATATCCCTGCATCAGATATTTCATTTATCCTTGATGCAGGCTATACACGGCATGATAACCTTTACATCTGAGATGAAAGTTGGTTAAAATAATGCATGTTTTCCTTAGAAGCACCGACCTTTGTGTCATGTTTGGATCTGTAGGCTCCCAAAAAATCTGTAAAAAATATTATCTGTAGGCTCCCTTTTAAGATATATTGCTTGCCATCCACAACACGCACAATGCACTTCGCAGTAAAGCTGATCTGTTCAATCTAACTTAAGCCCCTGGACGCCTATAATGCAACACGGCGGGGCTGGATCAAATACCTTGTGGGCATTGTGCTGGCGCTTGTGTTGTGACAACAGCATAAGCGTCAACACAACATCCCACAAAATCCTTGACGTTGTCCGCTGATGTCCGCGCCCGTAACCGCTCATAGCTGCTATACGGCCTCTCGCATTGCATTCCTGGGGGAAAAGTGGCCTCTCTCGTGCAGAGCCTGGCGGCTCACGCCGGCGAGGCTGGCGCGCGCGCGGCGCCGCGGCCGCCTCCGATCAGCTGACGGCGATCAGCTGATCGGCGGTGCACGGCGCGCCAGCCGCCCCGCCGCCATTCGCGCCCAAGCGGCGGCCGGCGCGGGGTGCACAGTGGGAGATCCTGCGCGCCTGCAGTGGACGGGACTTGGTGGACGGTGGACACGGGTGGACGCCCGGTGGCATGGATCGTGCCGCCGGTGACAGCCTGCTCTGCTGCGAGAACGGCGCGCTGGGCGCCGAGCGGCAGTGCAGGGCCTATCGGGACAGGGCGCTGATCGGCGACCACCGGGTGCTCGCCAACCTGCTGCTGGCCGAGGGCCGCTACCTGCCCGCCTGCTCGGCCTTCAAGTGCGTGCAGGGCGAGATCAAGCTGCCCATGCGCCGCGTGCTCGCCTACTGGATGGTGGAGGTGAGCGCGCCCCGCCAGGGGATTCTGTCATGGAATGGCAATATGCCGTCCTCGGTTGACGCTGTCTGGGCTTCCGGTGGTGAATGGCTTAGCAAGATGAGCTGACTGGGAGAATAGAGCTATCAGCATGACATTTCTGTCCGGGGAGGAAGTAGCATGCCAGTTATGTCGTGGAAAGGGTTGTCATCCATGCGGCCGTCTAGGCCGTGAGAGAGCGACGTGCACGGTTGGTGCAATACGTCGACGCTCAAAGAGCTTAGTCAGAGTACCTACACATTCTAGATAGTTGTTAGATAGCTAGAAGATGGATACACATAGGGGCGCTGGGTGTGCCGAAAATATTTCAAAAGCTCAACGCATGGAGGAACGCTGAATGATTCCCTGATTTATTTGGCATGTCCTTTGTCAGACGCGCTCTCTCGTGAACACGCCGTAATGGTTCTTCCTTAAGAGAGCGTTTTGCTCGACGAGGTTACGCCCGAATACGAAGCGAAAAATGAATAAATCGGGTTGCCGGTATTTTTGAAGATTTAGTTACTGACTTTTGGAATCAAAGTTTTGGGGAGTTCTTTGGCATGCGTAATCACTGACAGCATACGCCGTTTAGATTAGCGTAATCTAGCACGAGCTATTCCATAAGAGCGTATGTTGTGCCGGTTGATACCCTGAACCACTGCAGACAGGGAGACAGACCAGCTGAAGTGATAACCATTCGAGGTAATTGTCGGCACTTAATAAGATAGGCCCACCGCACTTGAAAGTAGGGAGGCAACATCAGCCGTACCACGCATTTATCGTCCAAGGCGACGACTCGGCGCCTCCGCCTATTTCACCCTCCCCCCCCCCCCCCCGCTTGTCATGCAGGTATGCGAAGAGCACAGCTGCCATGACGACGTCTTCCCACTGGCAATGAACATGTTGGACCGCTATCTGAGTGTGACGCCGGTGAAGAAGGACCAACTGCAGCTGCTGGGGGCCGTCTGCCTCTTCATCAGCTCCAAGCTGCGTGAGACCCGCCCGCTCACGGCCGGCCTGCTGGTGCAGTGCGCCGACTGCAGCTTCGCCGTCCAGGACATCACGGTGAGTGCAACCGGCTGAGGCGCGGCTGTCGGGACTGGGGGACATCCCGCGGAGCCGACACCGCTGTCGGGCCGGGTGACACGTGTCCCGGGCGGCGCTGCTGCCGGGGCATACCTGGCCTGAGTGGCTGCTGCTGGAAGCGTCCCGCTTCGCCGAGTCAAGGCGGCGCAGGCATCGCACTTGTCCCGTGCTGATGTTGCTGCCAGGGTCACACGCTGAGTGACTGCTGAGATGACACTTACCCGGGTCGGCGCTGCTGCTGGGCCCAGCACTTGCGAGACTATTGATTGCTCACAGACGGAGTCGAGGTACAAAATACAGAGTTGAGTTGAACAGGTGAATGAGCCCGCCGCGCACTGCGGTGTTTTGCGGCCACACCAAGATCTGGATATCAGGCTCTTCCGCCACAATCTCGCCCTCTTTACATGTCGCTACGTAGCATTTTGTGACTGGAAGGTGGTTGACAGCACTTGACCGGCGCTGCAAGTTTTCATGAACAGCAAACCCCACTACCCCAGAACCGAAGCACGTCAACATTTCATGGAGCTGCGTACATTTCTCTTCCCGGTGCGTGTATCGCCCGTTCTCTAGCGCGGCATGAGCTGGTCGTCTGTTTGCACTACCAGCAAGCGGGTTTGCTGAATTCGGACGAATCAGTTCGAATATGGTGACGAAGAACCACGAATTGGTGCACCTGTCCCCAACAGGCTCTTTGAACGCCGGAGGTGTTAGGTGGTGTGAAGTTAGCACCATAATTATCACATCTCCTTTGAATTTAGCTTAATATGCGACCTTGCTGCATTTATTGCCCAGCCCGTCGGCGCAATATGCCCTTGGGAACCTGAGCGTGCATCCCGAAAGTGGTTTTCATGATGATATGCTAAGAATGTCATTAGTAGATCGCGGTAATTACCCAAGGTACTCTGCCCCCGCTTAAAACCGCTAATAATAATTTGCGCACGTGATGTTACCCGGGGGACTGGTGCTTTTAATGAATACCGTGGTCAGTCTGGTGGTAAATTCACCGAAATTTGTACCTGAGTGGCATTCATTTGGGAACAGAAAACTTAACCGTCTGATGTGCGAGCGAGCGAGTGGTACGCCGTGCCCTCTTTTGGGCGGAACCATTTACTTCCAGCGTTGGTGCGGAAGGCAGCGCTGACATCCGGGCTCAATTAGTCCCGTCCAAATGGCATACGCTGCGGGATTTCACAGCAAACTGGAAATGTCGCCGCACACACAGGCGTCATCAGTTGTCATGACTCATTACAAACGGCGATTCACCGGCGCGCTTGCCGCATTCGAGGCAACCAGCCGGGGTGGTTGTCGGTTTACCTCCCGCTGTATGGTTGATGCAGCGCGCGCAGCCGTGGTGGTGGTGGTGGGGGGGGGGGGGGGGGCGGTGCAGACAGTACCGGACTTCTCAGCTTAAGCCCATGTAACCAACCACCGCTTGGATCCGCCCGCCAGTGGTCCTAGGAGAGGTGTTTGTCAGCTGGATTTGTTAGTATTAGTCTAGTCGTGTCGGCGCCTGACAAGGAGCATCGAATCCGCGGGGCATCGGCTCAAATTTGTACGCAGTTTTCAAGGAGCTATGCAGTTTTACAGTAACAGGGACGAAGACAGGCGGCAGCAAGTCACCGCTGAATGGCTTGATAACTCTGAAGTGGTTCTAAGCACCATATCTCGTACTTCCCAACCTGCGCCAATGAGGAAGCGAAAAGACGGAATGTTTGCCAGACGCCGATGCATTCACCTTCACGTCGTTCGGGCAGCCTTTTGGCGCGCAGAACCCGTGTTCTTTATCTCCGCTTCACCTCCGCTGTTATTACCCGACTACCAGTTTAGCCGGGCGGTGCCGTTACGCGCGCTCCGCCTGTTTTGGCTGGGCCGGGCCGGCTGCGGTCGTGCGCGTGTTTTCGTGGATGGCACCTGTCCGACTGGCGTCTGCTCGCCTCCTCTTCGGCCGCCGCGCCAGATGGCCATTGTGGCCGGCGACGGGGCACCCAGACCTTCTCCGATCACCTGTCCGGCGGCCGCGGTCGGCTCGGTGACGTCGCGCCGCCGGCTCTGTGACGCCGCGCAACCGGCTGCCCAAGCGCTCCCGCCGGCGGCCGGCTCGGTGACGCCGCGCCGCCGGTTGCTCTGGCGCTCTCCGCCGGCGGCCGGCTCGGTGACGCCGCGCCACCGGCTGCCCAGGCGCTCCCGCCGGCGGCCGGCTCGGTGACGCCGCGCCACCGGCTGCCCTAGCGCTCTCCGCCGGCGGCCGGCCTATCGTGGCGCCCAGACGATGAGAAGGCTGCCGCCACCGCGCCGTTGTTTGCCCGTCGTATCGGCGACCCGCGCGACCCCGCAGCCGCGCCCGGCAAGGCCAATGCCCGGCGGCCATCTGACCGGGCCGGAAGTCGGTCGGTGGCGCCGCGTCTGATGGACGACAGCCGGAAGCGGCGAAAACCGCTCGGTTCGGGCCCATGGAGCCGGCGGCCCAGCTGGCGGCGGCGACGTCGCTGGGCGGGCGGCCGACGCTGGGAGGGAGACGGACGCTCCGCCGGCCCGCCCGTCCGCCGTGAGAATCCGTGACCGACGACGTTCGCACGGCCGGGGCGACTCGGGTCACGGCGCTGCTCTCGAGCCTGAACACTCGGAGCGCGTCTCCCGTGACACGCCGGCCTGGTGAACGCGGCGAGCAGTGTCGTCTGGCCATGGTCGCCGATGTTTCAGCGCGTCACAGATGTGCCACATGCCACGGCGCCGCCGCAGCGCGTTTGCGTGGCCTGCGCTCTGATCTGACCGGCGGTCGACGGCTCGTGCAGCGGGCCAGATAGGCTATCCATCCGGCGCGCCCGAGAAGGCTCGTATCTGTGTGCAAACTGCTGTGTCGGGATCACTGAACCTGCTTCCGGCTGCGGTGTCGCACCAAGGCCGCGTCGTGGACACATAAATAAACAGTCTCGGACTGGAGTGAATGGGACGAGGCCTGGTGAGTCACACCCGGCGGCCGCCTTCCTCGCCGCCGCCTCAGAGCAACGCCATGACGACGGACGCCTGCGACCGCGCTGTCTCTGGCAGGCCTGTGGTGCCGGAAACACGCACACGCACGTTTCTCGTCCCCATGTTCTGGATTTGGGATGTTTTGCCGACCCGACACGCAAAAACAGTTGTACACCGTGTCTCGTTTCCGGGGAGGCGCGCTCCGCGCACGGGGTGTCGTTCTCAAGTCTGCGTCTAAGGAAACGAAGCTTCGTTTTTGTCGCGTGGGACACGTGCGTCCTTTCTTCATTCATCCCGGCGTCTACTTTGGCTTTAAGCCTTCGTTCCGCGACATTGCATTCCGAGTTTGGGCGAGCTGTGGCCGGACCGGCGATCCGAAGATGCGATGCAGCTATCTGTCATTCTGCTGGTTCGCTGGGTTCCGGCAAGTTGACATGTCGGCTTCTCCAGCGCTTGTCTGCTTTCAACTCTTAGGGTTGATGATAGCAGTGGTCTCTGGAGTTAAGTGTTCTTACTAGGGACGCAACTGATCCCGAAACATCAGTCCGCAGCCCGGGACGGCCACTGTTGTCAGCTGGTTGTCAGTTTCCCCTGCAACTTTCGATCTTTTTACGTCGTATGTGGAAGTGAAATTTTTGACAAACCTGCATACAGATACACATTTTGGAAAGAGTGGAAAAAAATGAGCAGGAAAGCCTTGATGAGATATGCATGTTGAAACCTAATGGCAATTATGGCAAGCTGAAGCGCATTTTATGTAAGAGCCCTTGCTATCGTGGTCGTAAATTCTCCAGTCATAGATGCTGTGCGGTAACACTTAACACAGTTTTGACAACTGTGACGCATGTTATAAACCAGTGACCGTGGGCTGTCTTGACAAGTGGGTGAGGCTAGCGCAATGAAGTACGCAGTTTTCCATTCATTTTAATAATCAATGATATTGATTGCGAGGTGTGGCTTGTGTACGAAACAAAATATTTTGAATACACCTTACCCTCACAATAACAGCTAAGTAGAGTGTCTAGCTGTGTTCTTAACCCATCTAACTCATCTAGCTGTGTTTAACTGTGTCTAGCCCGTCTAACTACACCTCAGTGAAATCAGGACAGGGTGTTAAAATTTGGGCTGTTAGTCTTGAATTTGTCAGTAAGATGTGTGCCTAAAGTTTTTCAATATATGTAACCTGGCCTTCTAGTGTGTCATGTCTGCCATGGGTCTCCTGTTACTTTTGCTATCGCTGTGAAAGTGAAAATGTGTTTTTTGCAAACTATTTTTTTACAGTACGCTATGGTTTTGTATGGTTTTGAAATTTACAGGATAGTGAACAATATGTAAGTTCTTTCGTTACAATTTTCGACCCGTAAAAATCCGTCAAGTCTAGTCCACGCTTCAGTCAAAGTCTGCAGGCTCTTGCGGGTCAGATTTTGGCGGCTCGGCGAGCTGCAAAGTTGTGTCGCTAACCTTATCGCATTCGGGGCATGTGCAGACTGAGTGTGCATATAAGATATGCCGGTGATGTTGACGACTGGCAGCAATATCATCATTTCAACTAGCACGATGTCATCATTTAAAGAAGATTACTAACCCGTAAAGCCTGGGTTAGGCACCGGTCAGTTGCTAACACAGCACGCTCTAGGGTCAAAGGTCAAAGGGACTTGCCAACGGAGTTATGTTGTTTTGTTTATACTAGGATGAAAAGAACATAACGTCTTTTGGAGATAACTTTAAGCCCCAGCAAATCCTGAATACCCGGAATATTGTCATTTTTGTTGTGGGTGCTCGGCCATCAATGCGATTGGATAACACACTATCGTAAGGAAAGTATCACTATATGGCAATTGCGTCCCATTGGGTCCTTGATAAGACCAAAGCTTCTTAGAATGAGTACAGCATAGCCTTGCAAACGAAAACCACAGTTTTGTAACAGCCAAACTTTTTGTGTTAGTGACAACCACCCTTCGCCTGTCATCAAGTCTGAGCATTCACGAAAACAACCCACTGTCAATCAAATGTGTACGCTAAAAAATCTTGCGGTCCTTTCGTTAATGGGTACTTACGCAGAAAAGTGTTGTCAACATTATTTTGACAAACGGACTCACCATGTGGCGCTTCAGCCAAGACATCGTCCATGCCTTTGCGCGCAGTCGTTGTCTTACCTCTGAATCTTTCACTCGTTTTTGGTGGGCGAAGGTGTGACTGACTTGGCACCATTTCGTCCAGTGCGGCTCCAACCCAGTGGTCCAGTGGCACCGTCCCATGCTGTCCGGTGTGGCTCCGACCCAGCGGTGCAGTGGTGCCGTCCCATTCGACAGTGGTGCCCTGCTGACGCCGGGAGCGCGCCGGCCGGTCGTGTTCAGTCCATGCTGGTCAGTGATAGGGCATCTGTCCTCGCCTGACTACGGCACGCTGGAACGCAGGGTTCCCACGCCCGGCCACTCGAAACACAGCCCCTTTTGGAGCCGGTCGTGACCGGCTGGAGACGCTCAAATTCCAGCCGGTCGTCGGGCCTCTTTTGCTGCCGTGTCGTGATGTATGGAGTGGAGCTGTACTCTTTTATCTGCCTTGGTAACCTGTTCTCACAAAGTAATGGCGAGATGCTGCGTCTTTATAGGCGTAATTACTAATGGTGACTATTTGATACGGACTCAACGGCAGCGTTTTTACTGTCAAGTCGCCGCCAACACCGGGGATGTTCAAGTAGAGGAAAACGGGAAAGCAGGGCAAAAATGAATGACGTTTGTTCTGCAACGACGCTGCAAAATGGCATTCGTATGGATAGGAGCGGTAACGGATCAGGGATGCTGGAGGATAAGCATTTGACGTTGAGAAATAACCAGGGGTCTTTTCAAAGCAGGCGGGAGCTGTTTCTTACCCTCCTACCCCCTGCAACCCCCAACTGTGCAGTTTCCAGCTTTCCCACGTCTATGGTGTAGACAATCAAACTACTTAAGCTGTCTAACACGAAAACATTGTGCATTGCGCCGGCACCTGTGTAACGATGCGGTGTTCTGTTCCACACCCTGCGCCCACCTCCCGCGGTGAAATTGACAACGGGCGGGCAAGCTGACTGGTACATCAAAGGTGTTTTTCACGCTCTGTAAACGCTTCCGTGCGCCTTCGGAATAAGATCGCACCATAAGATTGACAGGTAACGGACGCGTTGTACGCGAAATGTTTATTTGTCACCGGCGAGAACGTTTGTGGGCCGCTATATTCAAACCCCTGACAAGAACTACCTTGTTTGTGGTGGAACTTGTGGATCTACAAAGGGCGTCGTTTGCGTGTGACTGAATGCGTAGTGACACATTCACGAGTCTGGCGGTAAGACATGACGGCTACGTTTGGACTGTTATGATGGCAGAACGAAGGGAACTATTGCGAGAGGGCGCCTCAGCCGTACCCATTGGACAATGTGAATGCTGTTTTTACCATGGCAGGCCTCTAACATGCGTGAGCGTGCGTAGTTGGTTTCCGATTCGCAAAGACCCAATATACGAGCATTGGTCAAAGTTTTCGGCCCGCGGGGCATGCATATTTGAACCGGCTACTGTTTCCTGCATTTTCCAAAAAAGAGGCGCCTGCACTCTGGACGTAATAACTAGGGGCTGAGAGACCTACCGCATAAATCCCATCCAACGCGATTTTGTTCCCGATTTGTCGATAGAACTCACGTGCTTTATCTTTTCCTAATCTGAAATTCATTTTCAGATGCGATTGTCCCAAAATTCCAGTTTAACCCCTTTGATCTTAAGTCCACCCAAACTCAGAGGCGTGGTTACATCCACTGCCGGACCTATGGAGGGACTAGCACACTTCGGCCAACGACCTCACCATTCAATGGCCAAATGTCTCAAAGCGTGTACAAAATGCGGAGTGCGTTGTCAACTTTCCCTGGCAGAATGCATGTGTCGTAACCGTCTTCTGTTACTTTCGGCTTCATTGGCATAATCTGGAAAAAACGCTTTTGTGTTTTTATGCGGCATGTGATGCAAATAGCAACATAGTTAGGCTGAAATTTGTTTGGGGGAGGACCTCAATCAGTGCCTGATTTTTCCTCCCTCGACCTCCGGTCTCTGGAGAAAAATGTAACGGCATGCCTGGTGCAAGCAAAATTATTTTACCGGTCCCACGTAGTATAGCATGCACATCACGAAACACATTACGGAATGTGCACATCCGAATGTGTCACGGAAATTGACATGGCTTTGCGAACTGATTGACAGAAACTCTTAAACGGCATGTATTGATAGAGATGATTGATTTATCCAGAGTGTACCGTGTAGCATGCATGAGCAAAGCAGAACAACAACCTTCCATCCGGTAGTCCGCTCTGGGAAGCATAACACCAGCCTTCCACCCAGCAGCCCGCACTGGCAACAGAACACCAGTCTTCCACCCGGCAGCCCGCACTGGGAATCATAAACACAACATAGTCTGCGCACGAGCAGAGGAAATAATCTGCGATTCAAAGCTAATATAAACAAGCTTTATAAATTGTTTCTCTGCATGGCACACGAAGCGCGCGTCTTGAGAAGACCCGGCTCGTTTTACTGCAACTAGTCGCCTCACCGCGGCATATCGGCGGAGCGTCACACAACGTATCAAGGCGTGTTATTGTGAACCACCTCATGGCGGTCGTGCTCAATTCTTACCGCGCTATCATCCAGCGCGTGTCGTCGCACGCGTGCATCACGCGCCTCCCGGTCTCAGCATGCGCCGAACCCGTCTGGCCTGCAGTCGATTGTCCTCGCCGCCGCGCCCCCGCACGTTCACCTCAGTCGGGTCAGGGCTGCGCCGCGGGCGGGCGCCCGACAAACTGGCGACCGTGTGGGCACGGGGGCGGCGGGGCCGGTCCGGCCGCGACCGCAGCGAGCAGCGGCCGGTCGCGGCCGGTCGCGGCCGCCGCCGCCCGGGACGCCTGCCGACCGGCTAAACAAACAGCTGACGTGCCGGAGCCGGCGGCCGCCCGACCAAGGTCGCAGACGCGTGTCGGCGGCGCCCGGCGGGGCGCTCAGACCGCCGCGGGGCACAGACTGCCTGCCGGGGCCGAGAGACGCGGCTGTCGGACGGAGCGAGGCTCTGGGGCGTCGGATGGAGTGACACTCGGGTGTCGGCGGGGGGGGGGGGGGCTGTCGCCGTGGAGCGGGGTCGTCTGGCGGTCAGAGATTCTGCCGACTGGAAGAGTCACGCGGATTCTGTACATGACGGTCATTGGAGAGGGGGTGGGGTGGGGTGCAGGCCATCAAGAATATATTTCTGGCGACCGGAGGAACGACGATGGAGAGCGGCTTGGATGGCGGACGTACGAGTTTTTGCCAACGGGAGATATTCGCCTGCGGGAGTGAGAAGTGCTGACACTGACCGCTGACGGCTGACTCGCTGACGGTTTGTCTGATTCGGTTAGCAGGTAGCCCCTATCGATGTCTGAAACACGGTTACCAAGCAAAGTCTTGCAACTGCAACTGAGCGGTGAGCAACTCTGGCACTCGCCGATTTAGCTACAGAGCATCGGACTTGTTTAACTGTCTGCCGCCCGACTTGCGCAATGTTCAGAGTCTAGGCCGCTTCAAACGCCAACTTATGGAGTTGCTACTGAGTGAGGCGAATGTTGGCACATGAGTGGGTGCGTGTGTGAATTCGATTGTGTGTGATGCTACGATGTGAATGCAGTAGTATGATTCACCGAGATGATCCCTTGACCGATGTGTGATGTGTTAGGCTATTTTTATTAGGTTTCACATTGTCGCCTTTATGCCCGTTTTTATCAATGATGACGTGTAACTTCTAAAAAGCCACTGGATCTTGTGGAAAGTTACGAAATATATGGACATGGACATGCACAAGTCTGCTAGCTTGCAAAGACTGCCCCAGCCTGCAGACAGGCTGCATTACTGTACAAACAGTTCTTCACAAACATGGGACTTCGTCTGATGACGAGTTTGGTGCTTGGTAGACAGTCCAGTGATAATCAATAGCGCGGAATATTGAAATATGTGGGCTGTGTCTTTGGGGCCAATTATCTCTCACTGGAAGCGCTTATCTGAGAAAGTCGTTTAACCTTCTCATTTGATTAACATTCATGAGTTGCAGGCAAAGAAAAGAAACTTTTAGTTTCGCTACACTTGGACCGTCTCAACAGGCCGACTATTTACATTGTAATAAGGTTCTTCGAAACTTTAATGGTCTTTGCGGCACACCTGTGATAAGCGGGGTTCTCAAAAATTTAGTAATTTCAAGGTATCTTTATGCGCTGTCCATGGCTTACGGTCTGACTGGATGGGGTAAGAAAAAGTGCATCTTAGAAATATTTCCGGCAGGTATATATTTTTATCCCTCTTAAATGCATGTGCCGCATTGAAACCACCCTGAGAATGGGTGACACACCAAGCTTAGTCAGAAGCCCTGGTGTATTCCAAGTCATCAAGTGGATGATCGCATACTTCGTTAACAAAGCCTTACAAACGGATGATTAAACGGAACGTTTCACATTTGTGTGGCGTTTTGAACTGAAATAGCTATCTTTTTAACGGGGATGTTCCACATTTGAAGATATTGAAGCAAGCATCAGATGTGATGAAACAGGCTCACCAATAACTATTGGTATAGTCTTTTAGTGGAAATGACTGCTGTAGATAGCACAGTTCTCTGTTTAGATAATATGCTCCTCAATGTGTCATGACTTGGTTACATCATCGCACCATGCGACAACATTGATTTAGAGCCAATTGGCAGTCGTTAGGAAATCGTACCCACGAACGCTAGATATGAACGCCTGGATAATTATATCTATCACGGCCCTGATCATCGCATGGCTCATGGAGTGACAGGATATGAATGACGTTATTATGACGTCATCAATGCCAAGGTGACTTTGAAATACTCTATCCTAAATACTCTCCCCATTTTTGCGGGCGTGTAGCTCGGAAACTAGGGGGGCTTAGGTGTTAAGGAAGCTAAGATGGCCTTTTCAGCTGAAAACCTCACGTAAATGTGAAACAGTCCCTTTAAGACCTGCCTGCCCTTCTTAAGACTTAAACCACTCTAGCTTCTGAGGGACACGCCAGCGAAGATGTGCAAATTATTTCGGGGAGACTTTTTCGGTGTCACTCAGGCATCCATGACGCCATAATGACGGCATTCAAATTCTGTCAATCCACCAGCCATGCGGCGATCAAGGCCAAGCAAAATAGCATTGTTAAGTGGCTCATATCTGGCGTATATGAGCACTATTTCCAGATATAACGGCTGTCAGTTGGCTCTCAATTTATGTGTGCAAGTTATGATGACGTAATCAAACAATGAGGCCTTGAGCAGCATATTTCATAAGCAGAGAAGCGGTGCTGTCTAGAGCGATGTTTTCCACGTAAAAGTATAGCAATAGTTTTAAGTGAGCTTAGTTCATCTTCTTTGATGCTTGCTTCCATGTCTTCACACTTGAAACATTCCTTTCAATGCAATGATCCTTTATCTTAAGTGCATTATATGCGATGATCTACCCAATTATTTCAAAATGAACCAACAGGCTTAAAGAGGCATTGAGGCTTTTGTGCTATGATGCAAATAAAATAGTAGTGTCCAGGCCGTGGTACTTCCACTGAACATGCTCACATTCATTGTTCATGAATGTCGACTGCTTCGGTGCTTCAAAAGGGCCACAGGCTCCATAGACAGGCACTGAAGTGGTGCGTGGCCACCTCATTGCCTCAGGAGGTCACTTCAGCCCCGAAAGCCTCTCTCCCGCTGCGAAAGTCATCCGCAGCAAGGAACATTGTGGAAAGTTGAATTGTGGTCTTCATAAACGAAAGATGCACTTCGACCTCATTTACCTGTTACCGCGACACGTGGCCAGGGTGCCTCGCGCGACTCCACGCCTTTCGGGACCATCCGCAGCTGGTGCCTGAACCTGTGATCATCGGCAGCTCAAAGGCTGACGCCTCCTCTGACTTCCAATTACGGCCATCGCCCGGCGGACGGTGACGACCCCGGCCTTCATCGAGCCCGTATATAATGGCCGGTCGGCCACCTAACCTTGTCCGGTATGAGCGATAGTGGCGGCGGACACGCGGCGGCGCGAACCGCAGGGTTATCCCGGCGGGAGACCGCCGCCGCCTCCGTACATGGTCGCCGCTGGCGGCAGGGAGTCCGCGCGGCTCCCGTCGCCGGCCGGGACCGGCTCCCGTCGTCCGCCGGGACCGGCCGATGAGCTCACTTTGGGTGCCGCGTCGGTGGCACTGTGGTGCACTGGGCATGGGTTAGGCCCTATGCGGCGTTTGTTCTCTGCCGCTGATTATCTATTATATCATCTGTTTGTGTCCGTTTTCGGTTTTTATTCCGTACCGTGTTTTTGCGACACACACCTCCACCACCAAATTATCAACGTTCTTCAGCTGAAATGTCGCGGAAATCCGTCCTCACATTCATTAAATGCAGTTCTGGTGTCAGCTGCTTCCAATCACGTAAATGCCGCCCTCAGCACCCACACCTCAGCGTGCTGCAGGTTATTCACCACCCTGAAGCCGATCCCACATTCGTCCGGCGTCGGCTGACCCCAGACCGTTCCTCCCTCCGCCTCCGCCCGCCTGCTCCTCTCTGACCCCGGTAACCCGTCCAGCGCCGTGCCGGATTCCCACGCCGAGGCACGGCCCCTCCTCGCGCTCGCGACGGGCCCGGCTTCCATGCATACTGCTCCGCGCTGCCGGGCCGGGGGCGAGCCCATGGCACCCACGCCCGACCGCCACTAACCACACCCGTCGCTGCACCGGACTGGTGCCTGACATGGTGCTCGGGCAATGCATTGCCAGCGTACGACTGGTGCTGCAGTGGTGCACGACTGGTGCACACCTGGTGCCTGCCGATGGCCGACGGTCGGCACGGCGGCGGTTGCGAGAGAAGATAAGCAAACAGAGACCTTGGGCCGGCGCGCTGTGCGGTCCGATGTGACGTACCTTGCCGGAGTTTACTGCCTGATGTCTGATTAGCACCGCCCGGTGTTGACACGGCCTGGTCCGGGCAGAGCAGCGGCGTAATGTGAGCTTCGCCACTGTGTCCTGGTTGGAGGAGCCCAATCTTGACATCGGTGCTAGCTGACCGATGGCGCTGTTCGGCAAGCTCTTCACTTCATCAGAGGACACACGCTGGCGGGCTCCATCGCTGAACTCATCAGCACGTGTGAGCGACTCGTCCTTTACGCTCCAATGCCGACGACTGGCGATTGTATGGTGCTGCACGTCGGGTAGTCACCGTAGGCGTGCGAGCCTTGTCGGGCAGTCACTGTGCGCTTGCGGGTCTTATCGGGTAGTCACCAGAACGTGCGGAGCTCTTCGGGTAGTCACCGGAGGCGTGTGAGGCTCGTCGGATTGTCACCGGGGACGTGTAAGGCTCGTCGAATAGTCGCCGGGTCGTGTGAGGCTCGTCGGATAGTGACCGGGGGCGTGTGAGGCTCGTCGGATAGTCGCCGTGGGCGTGCGAGGCTCGTCGGAGAGTCACCGGGGACGTGTAAGGCTCGTCGAATAGTCACCGGGGTCGTGTGAGGCTCGTCGGATTGTCACCGGGGGCGTGTGAGGCTCGTCGGATAGTGACCGGGGCGTGTGAGGCTCGTCGGATAGTGACCGGGGGCGTGTGGGGCTCGTCGGATAGTCACCGGCGTCGTGTGAGGCTCGTCGGATAGTCACCGGCGTCGTGTGAGGCTCGTCGGATAGTCGCCGTGGGCGTGCGAGGCTCGTCGGATAGTCACCGGGGACGTGTAAGGCTCGCCGGATAGTCACCGGGGTCGTGTGAGGCTCGTCGGATTGTCACCGGGGGCGTGTGAGGCTCGTCGGATAGTCGCCGGGGTCGTGTGAGGCTCGTCGGATAGTCACCGAGGACGTGTCAAGGCTCGTCGGATAGTCACCGGGGTCGTGTGAGGCTCGTCGGATTGTCACCGGGGGCGTGTGGGCTCGTCGGATAGTCACCGGAGACGTGCGAGGCTCGTCGGTTTGAGCTCGTCTGCTGCGGCGCGCTGCAGTCGCTGGCGGCCGCGCCCCGGCCGGCCCGCTCTGTTCACACAGCTCCGGCCGGCCTTGATGGCCTATTGGAGTTATCAGCCGCACGGCCGATACCAATCGGCGACTGAGTCTGAGCCGGGGTCCGGGTCAGGCGCCGACCGTCTCTCTTCTGATGCTGGCTTGGCGAACGTGCCATCATTGTCGACGCCTGAGATTTCCGTTGTCTCGTATTCTGTTGGGTTCCGTCGTCCCGCGGCATCACTGCCCTCTCACTTTTGCTGGATGTCAGACGTGTTACCCGTTAGCGTCCCAGATTATGAAATATATCTGCCGTCTGATCCTCATTTGTGACTGCTCCTGTCATGACTGGTCTGTCCTGTCTTTGGCCGCCGTCCCTACCATCTCCTCCCACCGGACGCTCCGACCGGCACCGGCGCCAGCGCCAGCTCCGTCCGGTCCGCTGGCGCCGCCAGCGTCGTCGCCGGGCGACGTCGCGCTGCCACCTCCGCGTCAATGCCCCATTTGAATATTGCTTTGATTGGTAATTAAGAGCGGCCGTCGGCGGAGCGGCCGCCCGCATATTTCGAGCCGACGGAGAGATAAGCTTTTTTGTCGCCGGTCTCCGTGCGGGGGGAGCGCGGCTGCCCGCTTTATTGGTAGCTATCGGGCGCGGCATCGGCTCGGGCGGCGTTCCGAGCATCGCTGCTCCTGGCCGCATCCGCACGGATGTCCAGTGATCTCGGCATTAAACTTAGCGGCCGTGACCGTGACTTTGCAGGCGCGCGGTCGGCGGCCTGCGTGACGTCACGCCCGGTGACGTCACGCCAGACGGGCCGCGCGGGAGCTGGATAGCCTTGGCGGCGCAGCGCGAGCACAGCCAGGCCCCGCCTGCTTTGGCGGATGTGCGGAGGTCGGAGGCACTTTGTGGCGGCTCTGTGGGTCCAGGAGTGCCGCGTCTCCTTTATCTTATTTGAGGCGCCTTCCTTCCCTCGTTTCCTCAGCAGGGAAGGTCCTTGTGCAAGGCGGCTGCGGCACGAACTCTCAGCTCTGGCCATGGGGAGGAGGGGGCTGATCCGGCGACCATGCGGCTCCAGTAGCCGGGGCTCCAGATGGGTGGTCCTCTTGCTCGTCATGAGAGACATGGTGCGCTCGGGACCCGATGAGCGTGGCCGCACTGGAGGCTGCGGCGATGCTGGCTGGCACCAGGGACGCGCAGGAACGGCGGGCGCCAGAATTCCAGCAGTGCTCATACGCTCGCAACGTCACAGCAGGTCGCGTCAATAATGAGGCCCGTCGGGCCCGTCCTCTGCGCTGATGTCCCACGCCAACGTCATGCCCGCGTCGGACAGACGTGGGAGATGACGAAGGGTGATGCCTCGATTCAGGCTGCGGTCGGATAAGGTCTGAGTACACCACCAGTCACCATTCCCAGAAAGCAAAGTCGAGAAAGGGAGAAGCTCGTCGGACCGCTGTCATCGTCTCGCAGGGTCATGACCCCTTAACTCGCTCCGGCATCCGCCATTGGATACTGGAATGATCGGATTTGGTTGCCCGTCTCGATTGTTGCTGCCACAAATTGTTGTGGTGACGACTGCAAGCATTGAACCAGTCCTGATGAGAAAATTCAGCTGCAGACGGATTTTTGGTGCGACGATTGATCCCGCTTCCACGGCCACTGACTTGCAGACGGCGTCGTGTGTCCTTAACGTCTTCCAGGGTTGCACGGGGCTGGGATTCCTGATCGATGAGCTTGCCGCTCTCTCGGGAGGCGTCGCCGCGAACGTGTTGTGCACCGTGCAGTGTATGTGCACAGCATTCTCCGCGTGTGTGGCTAGCGTGCATTACTGCCGACCGTGTGTCGCTCTAACTGGCATGGCTGTGGTCTGACATCATCGCGCATTCCAGGGATGCTTCAGTGGCCCTTCGCGCCCTGGCATACCGCACCCTGATGCGCCACCCTGACCTGTCACACTGCCCGGTCACCTGGGACTCGTCAACGCTGACCTGTCACCCTTAATCCGTCACCCCGGATCTGTCGCCTGTGGCCGAACAACTTTGACCCTTCAACCCTGACATGTTAGTCCTGACATGTTGTACCTGATCCGTCACCACCGGCTCACATTCTCAAGCCGTCAGCTCTGATCTGTCAGCTCTGACCACGACTGGCTGTCACCGCTGCTGGGTACGGTTTTGAGATGCTCAGTGACTTGTCCTGACCTGACCTGCAGGACTGGGAGCTGCTGGTCCTGCACCGCCTGGGCTGGGAGGTGAGCGTCGTCACGCCACACGACTTCCTGGAGCCTCTGCTGCAGCGGCTGCCCCTGCAACGGTACCTGAGTCCGACGGCCGAGCTCGATATCAGGCGACAGGCTCAGACCTTCGTCATCATGTGCTCCACAGGTCAGTCAGGCTGCTGAACTGGGCCATTCCCCAGCATTGCGTGCGTGCGTGCATGCGTGTCTGAGCAGGCTAGCCGACCTATTACACAGGTGCAGGGCCTGACCACGCTGTTGACTCGTCAGTCTTTCCCCCGCAGGCTGTCGCCAGCGCCGGTGAGACGGGCTGGCAAGGACAAGTCCCTGACACCTGCTATGTCACCTCCCTGACACCTCCCTAGGACAAGTCCCTGACACCTGATATGTCACTGCTGAGCTCGGACCTGGCGTAGGTCACCTACAGATGCATCCCGTGATCACTTGCCGCCATTTGCAAAACTACGCAGAAGACTGCAAGGCATGGAGGCAGACGTCTGGAGAACATTCCCGGATGTCAACCGACACACACCGGCGTTTCCCGCGCGCACACCGCAGTTCCTCACGCCGGGCCAGGCCGCCGGCTGGAGGGAGGGAGGGAGAGGGGGGGAGGGAGTCCGGTCTGCGCAGCTTGCGGCCCGCCCCGCCGACCCGGAAGGGGCCCTGTTTTGGTTCCTCCTCCTAAGGAGGGTGCGACCGTTACCGATCATGCGCTGTTTGTGGGGTAGCGGGGCATCCACTCCGGACACATGATATATGGGATATTGGGGATATTTTCGGACCAGCCAGGGACGAGGGGAGGCTGTTTTCTTGGTCGCCCGCCATCTGGCCGTCTGTTTCCCCACACCGTTATTATTGTTGCTCGCCCGTGGGGGGCTGACCTTCGTGCCGATCCAGCTCCCCTGATTTGGGCAGCCCTAGCTATAATTAAAAGCGGCGAGCGCCTATTAGACGCCGCGCCGCGGCCCGCGCCGGCGTCGCGCCGTTTTTTTGTAAGTGCCACCTCGCCGGTGGCCATTCCGGCGCAGGCCGCGGCGTCCGGAAATCGTCGCCACATGCGTCGCGCGTGACGGCACCCGTAACCCGACCGGGACTAGGAAGCGGCGGCGCCGGAGAGGGCGGCGACACCAGGCAGCGCCCGGAGCCTCCCCGGCGTCACCGGACCGTTACGTCCGTGTTGATGTTTTCGTCTGGGTGCCGGCGCGACCGTCGCGTGGCGTTCCGGGCTGCTCTCGTGGGTGTGGCACCCCGCCGAGACGGGGGCGGTGATGGTGGTGTTGTCAGCGCCAGCGGGGTTCTGATATTGGCGAGTGGTTAGGCAGGGGTCAGGGGACAGTTCAGCAGCGGTGGTCCGACCTCAGGTCACAGGAGCAGAGACGAGCGCAGGTCACAGAACCAGGAACGACCACAGGTCATATGGCTAGACACAACCGTAGGTCACAGTATCAGAAACAACCTCAGGTCACCGGACCAGAGGTGCCCCCAGGTCACAGGACCAGACAACCTCAGGTGACGGGACCAGCGAGGCGGGGTATAAGGAGATTGCCTCAGCTCCTCCAGTGGTCGGTCCAGACCGACAGGAGATCGGAGACCAGCAGAGAGGACTGCTCCCATGCCGGTCAGGCGATGAAACACTGGTAGTCGAGCTGGCCTGGTCCTAGTTCCGGCAAACTGGCATGATCTTTGTCTGGTTCAGCATTCAGCACTCCGCTTCCATTGGCATGACGCGTGGCAGTATTTCAAGACTGCTAGATCAGTGGTTGACATGTCTGGATCATGAAGTGACAGGCCAGGGACATTAAGCATCTGCAGGGACCCTTCAGGAGCGGTAGTGCTGCGGCCGCACTACTGGTACAGGGAGATGTGGGGAAGAGGTGTCCGGGGAACTCTTGCGAGGTCGGAGACGCGTGACCTCCCGCGCCACTTCGCCGCCTCCGACCGAGCGAACCATCCGCTGGAACAAGGGATGGAGAGAGCCGACGCTAGCGCAGACTCCTCCAAATTGGCGATGCGAGGCTCCTCCCAGCCGCTGCGCCCGCATTAAAGGTCCTGCGCAGTGCTCCAGGCGACCTGAAAGCAGCCGCGTCAGCTCCGCGCCAGACAGGTATGCTAAGTGTTCTCACGAACCGAGCCGGGTCCGCTGATAAATCCCGGTCGACGGGGCGTTCGGCGCTGAAAATTAAGCCGGCCCCGCTCTTAGCGCCCGCAATAGCCCACTAACCACATTATTATGGATGTACATTGGAGGCGCCGCACAGAGGCGGGCCCAGCCCAATTGCACAGGCGGCCCGCCCCGCGGCCGCCGCCGCTCGCCGTCTGCAAACCGGTTCAGCCCATGAATTGCGCGGCGTTTCATAATGGCGACGGCCTAGCAACGCGACGTGACGGCCTCGCCGAGCTGTGGAAGCCGAGGCTGAGTGGGTGGGCGGGCTGGCGAGCAGCCTCCTTCGATTGGCGGACATTTCTCTGGCAGGTGGACATCCCTCCCCGGCTGGACGTCTCCCGCCGTTGGACATCACTCCCCGGCTGTAGGACATCCCTCCCCGGCTGGAGGACATCCCTCCCTGGCTGGAGGACATCCCTCCCTGGCTGCTGGCATCCTCCCCCGGCTGTAGGACGGCCTCCCGCGGGTGGAGGGCAGCTCTCCTCGGTGGACCAACTCCGGGGCTGGGTCGGTGATTGTCCCTGTGTGTGCCCTCGAGCACTGCCTGACGGTACTTCCGCGTGACACATCTGTTTCGGTGGGCAGAGGCCGCTGGCACGTCGGTCCGTCGCCGGTCCCTCCGCCATCGCCGCATCGGCGACGGCGTCGGTACGCCGTCGTCGCGGCGAGCTCGCAGCTGTCGATCAACGCCGTGGCAGCCGCCTCTGGTTCACATCCCTCGGCACCTCAGCCGGCGGCACGGGCCGGCCCGGCCGCGGCGCTCCCGTTACCCGGCCCTGCCGCCGACCCGGCCGGCCCGGACAGATGTGTCCGGCGGAGGGGCGTGTGGGTCACCGGATCACCAGATCATGGTGGCCAGACGCCCCCCTCCCCTCCCCTCTGGCGTCGGCCGGGCGCCACGCACATCCCGGTGCTGTCGGCTCGACGAGGGGTCTCCGGCCAGCTGCCTGGCCGCCGCTGGCTGGCCGGTCGCGGCCCCAAGCCGGAGACACAGCAGCTTTGTTCGCGCCGAGCCGCCGAACCCGAGGGGCCCATGAGGGCTCGACGGCGGCTGTGGTCCGCTGGCGCCCAGAGCTTACCAACGGCGGAGGAAGGCGCCTCGGGAAACGGGCGGCATCACGTGTATGATCTAACCTCCCTCTGAGAACGTGCTACACGTGGCATATAGTTTGCGCTGGCGTCTACGGTGGGGCGTAGCGTTAACACGCGAGCTACACATTGATGCCCACGCCTTCTCACCTGCTCCACATGGTCCAGGGCTGAGCCCAGTAGTCACGTCACTCCCCTGGCGCTATCCTTGAGACGATGATCGGCTGAGCATCATTCACAGCATGCTGACTCAACGTCCCATCACAGCACAGTTATAACCGAGACCATCCCCACGGCATCTCTGCTCGCTGTTCTTGGATCTGCCGGCGGCTCCCTCGTCCGCACTCAGCGTCAATATGGGCGGGGGCAGACGGCCATGCCACCGTTCGAGTCCCCTCGCTGGCGGGCGGTTCGCGTCTGGTACGACAGTTCGCGTGGAGCCGGCGGCATCGGGGAGGGAACCGGCGGTCGCTCGTGGCTGAGGTCTGTCGGCAGCGTGCTGCGGGAAGCGCTGGCCAGCGGCCTGGACAGCGTGGTTAGCCGGAGAGCCGTCCGGCCTCGCTGGCACCCTGGAACCGTCCGGCCGCGCTGGCGCCCCGGAGCGGTCCTGGCCGTGCTGGCGTCCTGGAGCTGTCCTGCTGGGGCTGTAGCTGATTCGCTGCCGATTTGACTTCCGCCCCGCTGTCTATCTGCGAGTGCTCACCTGCTGATTCTAAGCTATTGCGATCACCCAGAGAACCCTACTCGTCCTTATGCGGTCTGATGTTCGGCACTTTCACTTTTTCATTGCGCTACGCACCAGCCGAGGAGGGGAGGCGACGCTCCAAATCACGCCCTCTGCCCTGATTGGTTTTGTGCTGTGCGATTAGCAGCTTGTTACAGTTGATAAGCCCTCAGATGTGAATTCCCAGCTAATGTTTGCAATAATTTGGCAGCTGGTGTTAACGACTGTCGTAGCGGTCAAGTCAAGATACTTGGCCTGCATTGGAATGCTGATCCCTGGTTCTGATACCGCTTGTGACGGTGCCCGTCAGGCGGCTCATTGATAACGTGCTGCTGCGGGTGCTGGCGTACTACGCAGAATTCCCTGCACCTGCCGTCTTCAACCTTGGAGGCTTGCCCCACATCTCGTTTGTCTACGCGCGGAGGGGTAACAGGATCGTAGTCTGTTGCAATGTTGTACATCTTGTCACCGTAAAACATCCTTTCGCTGCATTAAGGTGCTGGGACTGGGGAGCAGGGAGGACCATCTTGCAGGGGTTTGAGGGAGCGTTCACGACCCCCCGCTGGCTTTTAGGGGCTCATTGTTCGTCTGGAAAGGGTCCCTGCCGGCCTATGAAGGCCTTTATTGACCTTCGGAAGGACTTCCTTCCGGCCTGTAAGAAGGCCCTGCTGACCACTAGACTCACCGCCGGTTTTAAAGGCCCGCTGGGATGTCAAGGGTCCCTGTTTGCTTGTAAAGATACTGCCGGCCTGTAACAGGCATCGGTCAGTTCAGGAGGAGCATCTGTACAGACAAACACGGGCCCCTTATCACCTACAGCGGACCCTTTCACAGGCCGACAGTGCGTATCTGTATTGCCCAGCAGGGGTCTTTTACAGGAGCCCCAGGCCTCTGCTGCCCTCCAGGTGCCGATAGAGGCCCTTTATGGACCGGTGTTGGCCATTTCCAAGCAGAAAGTGTTCCAACCTGCTAGCAGGCCCCCCTGAATGTTCCCTCAAGGGCCCGGCTTTCCTCTAAAATGCCTCCGCTGATCTCTAAGGGGTGTTCATTAGGTCGACAGGGGCATTCTTACAGGCAAGAAGTCATCCCTTAAAAAGGCTCCTGTTGGCCAGAAAAAACTCTGTTGACTTTTAAAAGGGCACCATTGGATTGTAGCAGCCCGACAAGCAGAGGCCAGGGGGCCTTAATAATCCGCCAGGAGGTCCGTTACAGACAACAATGCGGTTCGTTTAGGCTAAGGGGTGTCCTTAAACGCTCATTCAGCGTCCCCTGCTTGCCAACAAAGACACCACTGCCTACCTGCAAGAGACATCCGTCGGTGTGTAGAGGGGGCCCTCTGTCGACGTGAAGATTAGTTCTCTGCTGGACTGTGTACTGTTGGTGAATGGGCTCCTCCCGGCTTTTAGACTTGGACGGCATTTAGACGGCATTACCATCCCGACAAAGACAAAGACCTGGCTATCTGAATATCCCGTGTTCTGTAACAGGTTCCTTGCGCACTGCAGAAGGGGACCCAAGTAAGCAGGCATGCATGCTGGCAGATTTCGTGCCTTTTCCGTCGTTGACTGAGAAATTATCTACTTCTTTCTCGTCCCAAGGATATGGCGGTATTTCGTGGCATCGCAGACAGGCGGCAATACCACCAAGCGTGCGTCTCCCCTGGTAGGATGGTGGTATGGAAGTGGTACTCAACGTCAAGGGTGTGGAAGTGGTACACTTCCAGGCAGGCTGAGGGTCTGCCGCGGGTCCATCGTCCTGTCCGCTCAGTCCAGATTCTTTCCGAGTCTATCCAAGACTGGCCTAGACCGTAATAATCCCTGCAAATCTCCAGGTTAGGGGCGTGTTCGGCTGGTGGATAATCTCGGAGAATTATCCGGAAGACTGGAAAAAATTTGGGACGGCATTCGGCGCTGCCAACACGAAGAACCATTGCATATAAGTATCTGTACCGAGGAGGAACCACGAAAAATTTGCAGACCATGATCCAGGACACAGAACCTTCTCCTGCAATCTTCTCCTTTTTGGCTTCGCGTAGCAATGACTGTTGACTATGCGTGGCGCATGGGAGACGAAACTGGGAATAGTTGCCGGACGTGCGGAACGTAAATGGGGAGTACCGTGGATCACAATCGGAGAGAATTATTTGTTGAATAATTTTCCCTCGGCCGAACGCGCCCTAGTCCATGAGGCGTACGTGGTGACTTGTAACGAGGAGATAGTAATGACAAAGCTAATTAGTTCGGTAGGAAAACAAAATTGTCGATGGACACCACTCCGTAGTGTTGTATTCGCATCCACTGATAATGAACACTGAGTGTCTGAAATCAGTTGATATTGAATCAAAATCGAAAACAGTCGAAGACTGCAGTACCTAGCTTCACAGAAATGTGGAAGATGGCCCACTTTCCAACCGCCGTATTAAGTCACAATATGGTTTTAATCACATGAAACCCCATTGGTTAAGAGAGCTGATCCTGACACCACTCCTCTCAATAGTACCCACGGCGCCGTTAGTATCAGTCAGACCCTAGAGGAGGGAGGACTGTTGGACGCATTTGCGCGGTATGCATGGCAATGGTCCGTACTTATTTTTAGTGCATCGGACATTCCAGTTACGCCTCACTAGACCCGCTCCGTATCTTGTCGGATCACCTGCACCGGCAGCGGCGGCTACCCCCCCCCCCCCCCCCTGCCCCCTCCAGCTGCGGCGCGTGGTACAACTAGGTGCCTCGGAGTCCAGACGGCCGCCGTCCTCACATCTCCGCCGCCCTTCTGCGGACTTGCTGCCTCGTCCGCACCTGTCGCCCGCAGTCTGGCGGCCGGCGGTCGTCGGCAGAGGCTGCCGGGCTGCAGCCGTGGCAAGTGTGTCAGGGCTGCCGGCCGGCCACCGCCAGCTGCGCCGTTCCCGGGTCACGTGGTCTGGCGGGCGGCGGCCGTCTGCCCGGCGGCGGCGGGCGCCTCTGAAGCCGACCCCGGCTCGGACACGCGGTCCGGGGTCAGCTTTCGGAGAGGCTGAAGACTGGACCCGGTGCCCGCCGGCGGAACCCGTCCAGACGGCCAGTGAGGTGTCTCGCCGGCGCCTGGTGACGGCTCGGAACGCTGACCGGTACGGGACGGTCGGCTGACGTTGTGGTCCCGAGGCTGGAGTACAGCGAGGCCTGTGCTGGCGCTCCGTCAGCTGGTCTCATAGAACGGCTCATTAAAATGGGGAGTGACGACGTGACGGGTCGCACCTTACCGGCCGCCGCCACTGCCACTGTCGCGGCCGACGATCTGTGGCGTCGAGGTCGCCGCGTATTGTCAGGCGTTCTGTGAACGTCACCGTGCGCCCAGTCTCACTTCAGCCTGCGCTTGCCTCCTTGGCACTCGTGTAGGCCTGCGCTTGCCTATTCGACACTCGCGAACTGCCTGCGGCTGTCTCGCTGCTGGAGATGCACAGCCTGGCTCCGTTGGGTTCATCACACCGCGCAGTTTTATGAGCTTTTCGTCGACAGACACCCTCTTGTTTGTGTATAGTTTCACGCTATTTGTCACTCTATAAACGGAGAGTGCATTCATTTCGCGTCGGTGCCATCGTTCTGGGTCATTTGGTCGGCCTTGCGACAGGTTTATGTGGTAGATTTACATCCTGTACTAGCAAGTTTACCACCTTCATCTCCGAATGTATGCAAATCATTTGCCGCCTCTATGGTGAAGGGGAGGAAGGCTGGGCTTGTCATACAGCGGGTTTGGGTACAAGTCCTAGAGCGGGCTCATTGTTTGGTCCGACAGAAATGGCAAGTTCACGTGGCAGCCGGCCAACGAGAGTCAATCCAGGCCCGAGGTGGCCGTGCAGCAGCATTGCTGCGGCACATAAAACCCTCGGCTTCTATTGCGTGAAATTGTTCGTCGAACTGGACGACGCAACTTGGGTGCTGGGCTCATGTGCACGCAATAAGCTACGCTTGGCAGGTTTTCTGAGCTTAAAGTCACTTGTGTAAACCTTTGGAAAGAAACTTAGTTTAAAGAATAAGAAGAACAAATCCCACAGCTTAGCCTTACAGAATATAATAGCTCATCAAGCGGCATTCGAGTGCCGGAACGACATCCCGACACGGATTTCTGTCGTCTGCAGACCGTCTGCCAGCCGTTTGCGGACCGTCTGCCGGTCGTCTGCAGACCGCCTGCTGGTCGTCTGCAGACCGCCTGCTGGTCGTCTGCAGACCGCCTGCGGGTCGTCTGCAGACCGTCTGCCAGCCGTCTGCAGACCGCCTGCCAGCCGTCTGCAGACCGCCTGCCGGCCGTCTGCAGGCCGCCTGCGGACCGTCCGCCCAGGCGGCCGCCCCAGATGCCGAGCATGCAGCGCGGTCCGATCGGCGCCGATACGGCCGGCCAGCTGACCCGGTCACCGTCGACGGCCGCTGTTTACCCCGCCGCCGCCGCTTCCCTTTGATGTGGGTCACAGCCGGGCCGAGCCGCCGGCGCAAGGAGCATTGTCGGCGGCAGATGGGGTGCGCCGCTCGACTTCGACACGGAGCCGGCAGACAATTGCGCGGCGGTAATGGTGTCCGCTGGCCGCGCCCGCTTCCGTGCCCATTACTACGCTGGCCGGCCCGGTAAACACGGACCTGTGTGCCTTCTTCGGAGGACTGCGCGCAGCCCGGACTCGGTGATACGCGGGCTGTGCAGCGCCGGCGCTGTGGCCATGCCAGTGGCCGAACCTCCCCGCGGCGTGCCGCATGGTAGACGGGACAGCGGGGCGTCCCGCAGGGTAGACGGGACGGTCAGGCATGCTGCAGGGTAGACGAAATGGCGGGGCGTGCCGCGGAGTAGACGGGACGGTGGGGCGTGTTGCAGGGTAGATAGGACGGCGGGACATGCTGCGGGGTATATAGGACGGGGGGGGGGGGGCGCGTCGCGGGGTAGACGAGACGGTCGGGCGTGCTGCTGGGTAGACGGGACGGCGGCACGCACAGCCTGGTCTTTTCGGAGGACTGGGGCTGGGTCGCGCCGGTGCGGGCGGAGGCGACGGTGGCGTGCCGTGCCCTAGCCGTGTCCCGGACGTGCCCTGGCCGTGCCCTAGTCGTGCCAGAGCCATACCCTAGCCATGTCCTAGCCGTGCCCCGGCCGAGCCTTTTATCGGTCATGCTCCGGTCGTGACGGGACCGTGTCATCCCCTGACCGTGTTTGGTCCTGACCGTCCCATGATCGTGTTGTTTCACGCTGTGTACGGCCCTGATCAGTGCTCGGTACAGCAGCTGACACGTCGGCAGCTGTGCCAGAGCCGCCAGACAGCCCTCTTCTGCCCAGAGGACGTCCCGGTCTGACGCGTCACCCAGCCCGCTCAATACCTGCGGACGGCGACGGCCTTCCTTTGCGATTCCCCGCAGGATTGGGAGGCTGGCGGGAGGGGGGGGGGGGGCGCCCCTTCTATCTCCACCTGCCTTGTTTCGAACCCGGTCCGCTCCGTCTCTTCACTCCCTTCGCCGACGTGTTTTCGTGGCGCGGTATTTTTCGACACCGACTGTACAAGTTCCTGGAAATTGGTGACCACGCAACGCAGGCTGGGGCCCATTTCAGAGAGGGCCCATTCCAGCGCTTTCGCGACTGCTCAGGCGCACCTGACGCCTATTGTTTTTCTCCCGCGGCGGGCGCCTACGCCTTCAGATGGTGTCGCCTGGGCGGAAATGCTGGCGCACGGTAATCGGTAATCCGTCGCTCGTTATGACAATCGCGAGATGCCAATCGCTGTGCCCCGGACGGTGATGTTCCTGGGTCCCGGGCGGTGATGTCGCTGTGCCTCAGACAATGATGCCGCTGCACCCCGGGCGGTGATGTCGCTGTGCCTCAGACAATGATGCCGCTGCACCCCGGGCGGTGATGTCGCCGTGCCTCAGACAATGATGCCGCTGCACCCCGGGCGGTGATGTCGCTGTGCCTCAGACAATGATGCCGCTGCACCCCGGGCGGTGATGTCGCCGTGCCTCAGACAATGATGCCGCTGCACCCCGGGCGGTGATGTCGCCGTGCCTCAGACAATGATGCCGCTGCACCCGGGCGGTGATGTCGCTGTGCCTCAGACAATGATGCCGCTGCACCCCGGGCGGTGATGTCGCTGTGCCTCAGACAATGATGCCGCTGCACCCCGGGCGGTGATGTCGCCGTGCCTCAGACAGTGATGCCGCTGCACCCGGGCGGTGATGCCGCTGTGTCCCGGGCGGGGATGCCCCTGCGCCCCGGGCGGCGGGGGGCTGTGCTTCGGCTTGTCTTACTGGCGCGCGTTCGGTGCGCACGGTGGCGGCGGCGGCGTAGCTCCGCCTCCGGGTGTGGGCGGCGGCCGGCCGGTCGGGGAGCCCCCGAGCCTGCTCCCGCCGGGAGACAGGCGGCGGCGCGGCCGCCCCACCCCGCTCGCCGGATGCGGTGGTGCGCTGACAAAGGCAGCAGCGCTGAGCCCGGCCGCCAGCCGACTGGCTGGGCTTGCTACAAAAGGAGGCGTGGTCACCCCGGGCTGCCGATGGAGGGGTGCTCGGGTGACGGGGACTGATGTATTGGGTTGTCGGGGACAGTTGTGTTAGGTTGTCAGGGATAGTTGTGTGGGGTTAACAGGGACAGTTGTGCTGGGTTGTTGGGGACAGTTGTGCTGGGTTGTCAGGGACAGTTGTGTTGTGTTGTCAGGGACAGTTATGCTGGGTTGTCGTGGACAGTGGTGCTGGGTTGTCAGGAACAGTTGTGCTGGGTTGTCGGGGACAGTTGTGCTGGGTTGTCGAGGACAGTTGTGCTGGGTTGTCAGGGACAGTTGTGTTGTATTGTCGGGGACAGTTTTGTTGTGTTGTCAAGGACAGTTGTGTTGAGTTGTCAGGAACAGTTGTGTCTGGTGGTCAGGGGTGGCTGTGCTGGGTTGTCAGGGACAGTTGTATTGTGTTGTCAGGGACAGTTGTGCTGGGTTGTCAGGGACAGTTGTGTTGAGTTGTGAGGGGCAGTTGTGTCTGGTTGTCAGGGGTAGTTGTGTGGGGTTATCAGGGACAGTTGTGTTGTGTTGTCAGGGACGGTTGTGCTGGATTGTCAGGAACAGTTGTGTTGTGTTTTTAGGGACAGTTGTGTTGTGTTGTCAGGGACAGTTTGTGCTGGGTTGTCGGGGACAGTTGCGCTGGGTTGTCAGGGACAGTTGTGTTGGGTTGTCAAGGGCAGTTGTACTGGGCTGTCGGGGACAGTTGTTTCTGGTTGTCAGGGGTAGTTGTGTGGGGTTGTCAGGGACAGTTGTGTGGGGTTGTCAGGGACAGTTGTGTTGGGTTGTCAAGGACAGTTGTACTGGGCTGTCGGGAACAGTTGTTTCTGTTTGTCAGGGGTAGTTGTGTGGGGTTGTCAGGGACAGTTGTGTGGGGTTGTCAGGGACAGTTGTGTTGGGCTGTTAGGGACAGTTGTACTGGGTTGTCAGTCGACGATTACATTTGTTACCTTGATTGATGCATGGCTTATGGAATGACAGGATTTGAATGATGTCATTATGACGCCATGAATGCCAAGGTGACTGAAATACTCTCCCCGGTATACCTTTCCCCATATTTGCAGGTTTGTGGATTAGAAACTAGAGGGGTTTAGGTATCCAGAGGGGCAGAATTGTGAACAGCACCGAAATGTCTTCAAGATGGCTATGCCAGTTCAAAACTTCATATATGTGCGGAACACCCCATTTAGTTCAACATGAAATTGTATGTTTAAAATTACCCTTGTGCTAGCAGAACATGCATATGCTTTTCACGACGCAGTAGGGCTGTATTGGGTTTCTCTTTGTTTTTAGTTTCAGGATTTGTCAAAGCTTAGCCCCGCATCATATCATTATGTTTGCACCCAATGGTATTACTGCATTAGTACCTGACACGTCCATTGTCCATCCCTGGCAGTCCTCTGTTGGGCACCTAATCTCTATGAATGAATCTAGTATGAATCGCTAACCGTAACTTCTTTGTTTACCTTCTAATGACCAGTCCTGACTGCTTTCACTTGTCGCCCATTATCGCTGCGCTTGGAACCGCCTGCTGCCGGTCATCAGCGTCTCCCGCCCCGGAAGTGGGGTCGTCCATTAGCGTACTGTTTGGGTGATGGGCTGCTGTACTGTTATTATCGTTGTAGTTGTTGTTATGGTTGTTAATCTTGCATCAGTGTCTGCTATATGTCTGATTCGTCTCCTTCACCTTGTGCGTCTCCTTGCGACTGCTGCGTCTCCTTGCCCTTCAGCGTCTCCCGCCCGGAAGTGGGGTCGTCCATTAGCTTACTGTATGGTTGATGAGCTGCTGTACTGCTATTATCGTTATAGTTGTTGTTATAGTTGTTCATCTTGCATCGGCGTCAGTTATATGTCTGATTCGTCTCCTTGACCTTGTGTGACCATGGGTGACCTTGCAACCTAACTTTTCGAACCTATTATTTTTCGGAGTGGAATTTTTCGTCGATGACCCGAAGAACCCCGACGTTGGTGCCTCATGGCGCTGTATCGCTGCACTCAGCCCGTGTCCTTCTCTGATGCAAGACCATTTTACATCGGCCCGTCTTTTCTAATGACTGGGATACCCTCGCAGCTAGCGTCGTTCAGTCTGGCGCCTGTAAGTCCCGTCTGCAGATGCGGGCCTGACCGGATCCGAACCTCCTCCGGCGGACAGCAGATGGCCGGTGGCCGACACTGACGCCTGTGGTCGTTGCAGAGCACCAGTTCACCCAGTACACGGCCAGCGCGGTGGCGTCTGCTAGCATCGCGGCGGCGGTAGCGTGGCGCGGCGCGCGAGGACCTGTCCGCCGCCGCCGTCATCACTGACTGCCTGCAGCGGCTGCACGAGGCCACCGACGTGGAGACGGTGAGCGTGCCGGGTGGATCTGCCCCTCCCCCCCCCCCCACATCCGACCAGGTTTGAGGGGGTGACGGCCAGGTATGCCCGCTTCAATCTGTGGTTTCTGGTTGGGCATCATCGGTGGACGTTGTCGGATATTCTTTCACCTCCGAGGATGTTCTCGAGATTCCTTGCTGAGCTGCCCTCTGACACGTGGATTCTCTTAGGCTTGGGGATCATGTCTGTGGAGGATCATGTCTCTCAGGTTTGGGCATCACGTTTGCGGAGAAAAAACTCGTGGGCGGGTGAAAACCGCCGTCACGCCGCGTCGTTTCCCGCCGCCGACCTTGTCTGTAACCCGCGCCCTCTGAACCCAACGTAGGTGTTATCGTAGGCGTCTGCGCTTCGTTCACCGGCGTACCGGTGTCACGGGGTTCGCCCCCCTCCCCTCAATCCCCGTCCCCGGCCGAGGCACGTTGTACGGTCACGAGGTACGGGAGTCGTCTGGCGGTGGGGCTGGACCCAGGACATGTCGCCGGCGTATCCCCTGACTGACCCCAGACCCTCAGCTGACTCCAGCCCTCCTATAGCACCCCCCCCCCCCCTTCAACCAACCTCAACCTGCCTTGTTCGCGGCCGGGCCGAGGTCACCTGCGGTCGGCACATCCGTCCTGTCATCCTGTGTCTTGCTTAATCCTGCATCTTTGCGACGCCCCGCGTGTCCGGGCAGACTACATGCGCCAGCCACGAATGGGCCGGAGGGCCCACTCGTCCGAGCGCCAGGCGCACACCCCACAGAGGGGTCCCTGCGCGAGCTTAGTCCCGGCGGTCGAGTCCCAGACGCCTGTAGTCCTGCTCCGCCGCTATTCATGCGCCTTCATCTCGTAACCCCGAAATGATCGAAACTGGCCGAAAGGGCTGTAATCCAAACAACAAACCAACCCGTCGACGTGACCGCGGGTGTCAGTGTCGCCTGAACAGCGCGGCTGCACACACCGGCAAACGACGCGCGCGCTACCGGCCGGAGCATTGAGCAGCTCGCGCACGCTGGCAACTCTGTATCGGGCTCCAACTCGATGGTCATGGTGTTTTCAGCACAAAATGCCTCTTTTCCGATCAGTCCCAGGAGCTGACCTGCTAGTTGAGGGTGTTCATTTCCGCTGCGCTTCCAGTGTGTCGAAAATGGTATTTCTTCTTCTTTTATAATATGAGAATGGGAAGTTGCCTTCTGAGTATCACTGTTGTGTAATACGTTGTGCCGCCAACTTCTGTTATCTGCCCTTTACATTTGCGGCCGCTGCTGCTCGCGGAGTGAAATACAGGCACGTGCACAAGACTTGATCTATCGCATATCATATATCTTAATTCATTTTTTCCGAGGTGAATGTTGGGTACCAAACCCCCAAAATAGTGGCCTGTACACACTCTGACTTGTTAATGCTGTTACTCAGTCCTACCAAGCTGTTACCTTTGACCGACGGTTGTTTCGGCTCTCTCTGCATCCCGTATAATGAAGCATGCTTGTATTATGAAATGCAAAACTGCTGCTTCATTTTGCTGGCCAAAACGACGCAGGTTCGATTAAAGAGATCCGCTTCTATCCATGATCTGGCTCCAGTGCGACATTATGCGTGAGAACCTCCGACCTTGCACGTAAACGCGCGACAAAATATCACGCAATGTTTTCCATCTTAACGGCCGTGATATTCGGATGAGAAGGGCAATGATCACCATTTGCCTGATGCTGTGAAGCGTTGTTTACAGTTGCTTGTCATCACACCTAATCTCCCAGGGTCCTCCAATGGCCTGCTTCGGGATTAGCCTCCTTATCTTCAGGTTAGGAGAAAAGATGACTTAACTGCACGTGCTTTGTCAAAAATTATAATTCATGCTGCTCTTTTTTACGCAGGCTTATTTCTCACACTATTGAGACATCAAGTGGCCTGAATAGGTCGCGCTCCATCCCGATTGTACGGGGTCTGAGATTCGGGCTCGCTAGTCAACGACATTCCACGCCACGGGCCGGCGGCTTGAGTCGAGTGGAAGGGTCCGTTACTCCGCGGCCCGTCCGCTGGAAACTGTATCGACCGGAACAAATGGCGGGGAAGGACGGCGGGTCATCCCTTTGTCGGCCGCCGGCTGCCGGCGAGCCGGGCCTCCTGCCAGGCGCTGGACCAGCGTGCGGCCGCCCGCTGCCGCAGCCAGTGGCGCGGCGATGCCGGCCCGCTCTGCTCGCTGCCCACCGCAGCCACACCGGCCCGCTCTGCTCGCCCCCCCCCCCCCCACCGCAGCCACACCGGTCCTGCTCTGCTCGCCTCCCACCGCAGCCACACCGGCCCGCTCTGCTCGCCCCCCACTACAGCCACGCCGGCCCACTCTGCTCGCCTCCCACCGCAGCCACACCGGTCCGCTCTGCTCACCTCCCACCGCAGCCTCACCGGCCCGCTCTGCTCACCTCCCACCACAGCCACACCGGCCCGCTCTGCTCGCCTCCCACTGCCGGTCCGTGCAGCCACACCGGTCCGCCCTGCTCGCCTCCCACCGCGCTCGCGCGTGGAGGGGGTTTCCGTCCGCCTGGCTTGTCTGTCCGCCTGGCTTGTCCGTCCGCCTGGCTTGCGTCGTGTCCGGCAGGCGTTGTGTCGACATGGGATCGCTAATAGCGGGGAAGCGATTGTCGGTCGCCGCCGGGGTTCAGTGCCCTTGCTTTCAGGGCGGCTGGGGGCCCAGTGGGGTAGGCGGTTGCGGCGCAGTTGGTTACCAGTGTCGCTCTGATGGGCGATTGACAGTCCCCTGGCCGGCTTTCGGGCGCCCTCTCAATCCCCGCTCCGATGGGAAACCGCTTCAGCGGCGGACCGGCGCCATTTAGTTTTCCTGGAGAGAACTGGTTAATATGGAGCGCCGTGTATCCGGTACTTGTCACACGACCGACATGCAGACGTTGGCCTGACGTTAGTGCGAGCGAGTCACTTTCCATGACAAGATCGACGACGAGATTGCGTCGCTGTCGTCTCCATGTCAGTCGTGTCCTCCAGGCTGGCGTTCGTGAGAATGTTATCGCGAAGCAGGCATTTTCCGTCGCCGATCGGAGAAATAGTGTTATGAGTGCTGGTAAAAATCTCGTTGGCTGAGAGTTGGCTGGGAAGGCACGATTTTTATCGTGTTCGGGCATATTTATTTTCGGCGAGCGGAGCATATTGAGGCTGCAAAAATGGCAAAACAGATTTCTGATGTGATTCAGCTTGCCATGCGCTGTGATGTTCACCCTGTGCTACATCGAGTTTCTTGCCTTTTTCTAGGGCGATGTCTTCGACTTGAGTTTCCCATGTTTATCACGCAACCAACGATATGTATAAGCCTGAAAAACCATAACGGTATAGCGCAACCATCCACGGTCAGGTACCTAAATTTTGTGTTTTGCTCACTGACGGCGCGACACACAGTTTTAGTTCGCATCCATCACTCGGCCTTCGCGAGACTTGCTCAGCCAGGCATGTGTGCGAGCAGCCGGCCGGTCAGTCCGCCGTGTCGGGCGCCGGTCCGCCAGCCCGGCCCGTCCTGGCCCGACGTAGCTCGGCCGCCGCGGCGCGGCAGGCCTTGAACCTGGCGGCGGTCACGTGACCTGCCGAAGCTCTGGGCCCGCGCCGGCACCCGGCGTTGGCCCCTGGCTGGGCCGCCCGGCAGGCGGAGGGCGGCCGGACCGGCGGCGCCGCGCACTGGCCACTAGCGGCTTGGGGTGGGCTCACTCTGTGGTGTGGACTCCGAGCCATGGAACTAGTGTGGTATTGAAATCAGTCATTTTCCACTCAGTTGATCATCGTCATATCACCTCCCGTTTGTCCTTTTGTCGTCTGTCAAGTTAGCTGCACCACACCACGTATGTACGAGCCGCGTGCGTTGACGACAGCGAACGAGGCCTGTTGCGTGCGTGCCGAGCACACTGAGTGGATCGCGTCCACTGCACTGCACCCACGCGATGCGGCTGACGGCCGTTTGGCGAATACGTGACGGCGAGGCAGCGAGTGGGCAGCCGCCCCGATCGGTCTATGCCACTGGCTTTGGACTATACCGTGCGACTTCTGTTGGCCCGGCGTCGGATGCGCTCTTGTCAGAGAGGCCTCGCCACAGACACGCTCCGTGGTGCTGGGTGAGGCCTCACGTAAGCCCGGTCCGTGACGGAAGCTGTGGTCAGAGGCCCCACCGAAGTGCCGTCGGAACGGAGCGCTTTGGCCGAGCTGCGCAGGCCTGCACTACACACAAATATGTGGGATAGCTGTGACGGTTCCAGTCTGAGCTTTTATGAGAGCTGCCATCTCAGATGGAGCCCATCTTCACTGAGGCACGTTTTCTTACTCCCAGGTCGTAATGTAAAACAGTTCAGCAATGTGCACCGGGACCCGAAAAAGAAAAGTGGTAGTGGCTACCATCCTGTGTGGTATTCTCCTCTGAATCGTCTGCGGTCACAAATTCGGCCTCGGTCCCGGCATCAATCGATGTCAGATTTCCCGCGATCGGCCTGAGCAGACAGGCAGCCCATGAACGTATTCGCGTTGTAACTGTAGCATGTCAACTAGCGACGCCCGAAACAACGTGCCGTGTGAAGCCGGCGCACCTGTATGTCTATCTGATGTCGGTGCCCCCCTCCACGTGGCGCCGGCGTGACCTGTGCTGCGCGGGGTCTGACCTCCGTCCCCCCTTCCAGGAGCAGCTGCAGCGCTGCCTGGACGACATTCAGGAGGCCATACGCTCCTTCGCCGAAGAGCAGGCCGGCCGGCCGGAGCGGAGCCGGCCGACCGGCCTGCCACCTGGCGACCTGGCGGCGGACTACAGCGACGCCGGCACCCCTACGGATGTGCGCGAGGTGCACTTCTGAACGGGGGCGATGCCACGGGTCGCCGCGTGTCCGCCGCTGGTGATTGGCGCCCCGCTTGGCCTTGTTGTCGTTATCTTGCTGCAGGTGACTCAAAGAGCTCTGTTTTCCGTGGCCTCCGCCACTTTTAACGCACGCTGTTGGAGCAGTGGCGGAGGTCGTTTCGTTCCTAGCCTTTTTCCGTGGCTTCAGGCTTCAGGGATCGGGTTCAGCATGTCAGCGGGTTCTATGTATTTAACTCCACTGCCAGGGCGCCGTGTTTACCGAAAGCGTGCCCTGTTGGCGATATGCCTCAATGAACTGGTCATGGCTGCGGCTGTCGGTTGGGTCGCCACCCTTTGCTACTTCGTTACGCCTTGGTCCGCCCAGCAGCTTGTACATAATGTGATACGCGAGGTTTTGGCCCCAACCATGCCCAGCTGTAGTGTGATAGACGGGCGGGGCGTGCTACCAGTCGCAGAACTCCCGAGTACAAAATTCGCCATCGGCAACGAAACTTCACCCGGGATATTTGCGCGCCGCCACCGTGGGGTCCAATCGGTCCAGTCCGGGCTCCACGTGCGGACGCTCGGCGACCGCCAGGCCTCCTCTGGCGCGGCCCTCCCGCCGACCTCGCTGGGATGGAGGAGTCGCCGAGCTCCGCGGCCGGGGCGGCCGACACGATGCGCTCTGTGGTAGTCGGCTGTGCTCACCCTCGCGAGGGCAAGCGAAGCGCCCGCCGCTGGCCGGCACCGGTGCAGGCCGCGGTGGCCGCCAGCGCGGCTGTGCCGCTGGCGCTCAGCGACGCTGGCGGTGTGTCCGCGAAACCAGGGTTCGGGCAGGGAAAGCCAAGAAGGACGCGCAGCGGACCAGACACCGGCGGACCCGGGTGGTCCGCAGACCGCCCATCGGATGGTCCGGAGACCGCCCGGTGTGGGTGGTCCCTACTTCGGACCGTGTCGCTGACCCGTGTCCGCTGAGGGCTTGCTCGTCCGAGCTTGTTCTGTTCTGCCTCAGGAAAAGGTGCCGCAGTGCTGTAGAGAGAGACAGAGACGGACGGTGCACTCCGCCGCTGTAGGGTCGCCCCGCTGGTGGACGGAGTGACCTAAACGGGTGGCACTGTACCGGGTTCAGAACGCGTCAGGAGGTGCCAATGTGGACCTCCTGCAACATAATACTGTATATAGGATAGAGGCCGCCGTGTCGGCGATGTGTCTGCTTGTGGCAAACTGACTTCTGTTCCGATGCGTTATATGCTGTGTATGCGTGTTGGGTTGGGGGGAGGGGTGGAAGTCGTATATGCCCGTTGCTCCCCCTGTGCGTCACCCAGTGTACTATGCTTGCTGCTGCCAGCTGCGGGCTATCGACTCACGTCATTTGTGGGTGTCGGTGCGCAGAACGAAGTCGTTGAATCACTGGATTCGGCGGAGAAAGGCACGCCAGTCGATGAACAGAGCGGCAACACCTTTGTTTCAGTTCCGAAGAACAGTGCCATAGAGGTTTGTTTCAGTTGAATAGGTAGGCTGGTTGCATGGCATATTACGCTTAATACCTGTACCTCAACTGTGTTTTGAATAAACGTAATTTCATAAAGACGGATATTTGGCTGAATACCCACAGGTGACATTCCTCCCAGCCTTGCGCCCGCAGTAAACAAGGGGACAATGTCGGAGCGTGATGGGTGTCGTGCAACGGCTCACTTTGCTTCAGGCACACAGGTGTCATCAGGCAGGAGCGTGTCTGTGACGTGGCTGCTGGTTGACACACATGTACATCACGTGGGGCCGACAGGTCGGTGGCCTTGCGAAGCGGGCTAGACTCGGCGCTGGTCCCCGAATGGCCGCAGTGGGGCTGCTGTTGATTCCACGCTTCGAGCGGTCCTGGTGGTGTTAAACTGACACGTGACCCTCACTCCTGCTCCTGCCGCACCGTAAGCTTCACTGGCGTGTAGATCCACGGATATGGCACCAGTGTGCCACGGATATGGCACCAGTGGGTCACGGATGTGATACTAGTGAACCCCGGATATGATACCAGGTGTCACGGATAAGGCACCAGTGTACCACGGATGAGATACCAGTGAGCGACGGATATGACACCAGTGCACCAACGATATGACACCGATAGGTCACGGATATGACAGCCGTGAGCCACGTACATGACACCAGTGTGCCGCGGGTATGATACCAGTGAGCCACGGATATGACATCAGTGGGCCATGGACATGATACCAGTGACATAACACCAGTGCGCCACGGATATGACACCTGTGGGCCACGGACATCACACCAGTGTGCCACGGATATGATACCAGTGGGACAAGCATATGACATCAGTGCGCCACGGCTATGACACCAGTGCGTCACGGATATGATCGCCTTGGCATTCACGATGTTATAATATCGTAACTGAAAGCTTGCCGTTCTATAAGGCATGCGGCGATGAAAGCCAAAAGTATCATGGTTGAGCCGTTCTCATTTGGTGTTTGCGGGCGTGATTTTCAGATAAAACGACCGCCTATAAGGCTCTTAATCAATGTGTTGCAAGTTACGATGACGTAATCAAACAAGAATGTGTCGACGAGCGTGTTTACTCTACAGAGAAAAGGTGTTGTACAGAGCAGTCTTTTCCACTTATAAGCATACCCACGGTATGCTTTTATTTATATTCTGGTTATAAACAATCTTGTTTCATCATACCTGATGTTTGTTCAGCATCTTCAAACGAGAAAAATTCCCTCTTGAGACTCGACGTCCGATCTTAAGGAATCCTTGAAATGATCCGTGCCTTGATCTTGAGCATTCCTCGGCAATGTTTACGGCTGGAATTGGGCCTTAACGAATCTTCCAACACATAATCGGAACATGGATCCTAGAAGGACAGAGCCACGCGCAACAAAATTAAATAGCTGAGCAAAAGAACCAGAATTCGAACTCGGACCGGAAATTGGATGTTGGGATGCAGTTTGTTAGCTAGGGTTGCGCGTAATCCGTACTTTGCAGTCACGTAGCGTGCAGCGCAGCCACGTAGCATTAGGAATAAATCAGTCTTGGTAATAAATGCAACTGTCACTCATGCATTGACTTATGACCGATGCTACCTTTTCCAGTCTGTGTTGAAAGGCTTAACTTCATGTTCTAAGAAACCAAACGCTAATGTGTCACGCAAACGCCCTCGTCCGATATTGTGTCCACTATTCCGGGTTCCACCATATTAGTGCTATGACACAAACCACTGCCGACAGGAGTGTCGTGCAACGGTGCAGCAGTTGTACTCCATTACTCCGAGTCTCAAAACTTATACCCGACATTAGTGCTAAGCGACAAGCTTCTGCAAAAATTACACCCATTATTACTTCCACTGCAAAAACTTAAAGTCTTTGGCTATGCGCGACATTACTCCTACTGCAAAGACTTATGCACATTACTATCACACAACAAAACTCATGCTTGAAATACTCATACCCGTCAATGCCTCTAGCACAAAATTATATGAGAATACTCACACTTAGGAGTAAACCCCAGCCGAGCAATACTGCGAATGATAATTTGTCTTTTTCAACGACATAGTTAGCAGTGATATACTATCAGTTCCAAAGTCGTCGTTGTTCATTCTGCAGTGTAAGTTGTGTTGCAACTTTGTCGTTACAATCAGTGTTCGCGTTCCATTCATCCTTCGCATGATTACCTTAGATGTTTGAGTAGCTATGTTCATTTATCCAATTGTAACTTAGACGTGCCTCCCCAGTGTTCATAACGGCTAATTGTGTGTTCCCTTCAGCGTTCGTGCTTCTTTTTAACACGTGCCCGGGTGTCTGGCTAGATACCCTTCGCTCGGGCGGGGGTCCACTTGACCCCCCTGAGATCTCGGGACCTAAGGGAGCTATAGACACCAAATTCATCGTGTGTGTTGGCCTGTACGTGAACTCATTTAGGTCAAAGTTTGAGGTTTTTAGGTCGTGACCTGCGGGTCAAATGAGGTCAACTCTCAGGTTGGTCTCCAAAGTGCCCCAGAGCCTAGATAACTGTTTCTAAGCAAAAGTTCACATGCTCAGTTAAGGTCAGTGACCCTGCTTGACCTTTTGAAGGTCAAGGTGACCAAAATCATACAAGACTACTCTGAGTTTTGCCTTTGAATAAGCGACAAAGATAACACCAGGCAGTATGTTTCTAAAAACAAAATGTTGACCCGGGTCAATTTAGGTCAATAGCCTATTCTGACCTCCAAGAAGTCCATGGAAGATGTATAATGCGGTTCCTGCTATCAATAAATTCGGAATGAGCACCAGAAACTATCCCATACTGCAAGCCCTAAAGTAAAAAACAGGTTGGTTTTGACCTTGGCCTGAACTTTGTACCTGACCTTAGGTCAATACAGTTCGCTTATTCAATATTTGTGTTGCCTGAGCAAGCATTTCAGAGATGTATGGCTCCGTCTAACATTTCGTTGTTGCACCAGATCAAACGATTCCCTAGAAATTGACTTCGCTGAAACCATGGCCTGACCAACCTGCCATAGGTCAGCGGACCTTACCAGGTACATTTATATTTTTGATGTCAAACGATCCGCTATTTAATTGTCTACAGCTATGCAAAATTTGGCGCGGCGGTGCCACGTCGTTTGGAAACTATTCTGGCAAAACCTTCGGGCGGAGGGGGTCAATTTGACTTCCCGCCCGAGCGCTGTGTTAAGCTATATTCGAAGCACCGTGTTCCGTTTTGTGGATTTCATCAGTTGTCACATAGATGAGAAGGATGTCTACGAGTAGAAATGAAATGGTAAGGCACAGTACGTGAATTACCAAACAAATTGCAGGAGTATTCATAGAAAGATAGTGTGTGCGCATATGCTTGGCAGACGAGGCATACTAAATCTCACGCATTTTTACCTTTCTGTGTGGTGCCTCGTGGAGCATTTAATAAATTGCGTCCACAATTCGCATATTCACTCACCATTAATGTGGTCGATGCAGTTGCGAAACATATCATGTGACGCCAGGGTTTGGCCCTGCTCTGGGTATTACAGATTTCAATATTCTGTCAGGCGTTTAACGCCCCCACTTCGATGCGTAGACACTTCTCAAAAATCGTCGCGAGGATATGCAATGCACATTGAATAACCAAATCCTCAGTATGGTGGCACGTGTTGAGGAACTTAGATTTGTTTTATATTAGGACGGGAAACAAGAGGTAAAGCGATAACCTTGTTGTGTACTTGGTGGAAGCTCTTCAGCATGGGTAGCACCTTTTCCTGGCAAGTGTAATTGCGGCTGTTAAATGAATTAGACTATCACTGACAATGCCACAATTTTGCTGGCGAGGTCATAAGCCGTTTCAAGGCATGCCCCGAATAAAAGTATATTTTTAAGTCGGTGTTCGTTCAGTGCCGCTTTCCCAATGGTATGCGTGAACTGCGACTTGTGCGATAAAACAATAATTTTGGAATATCCAGTGGCCAATGAACAAGCACTTGATCATGCCTTTTGAGATAGCACCGCGCTTCCACCGTTCTTTCTTGAGCCGTTGGGTGTTTTAACGGTCCCCTCCCGCAATGGCGAGCAATTAATTCTCGAGCACATTGTCGTTGTCAACATGACAAGTCAACTGAACATATGTTAAAGAGTTGTGTTAAATTCTTCTGTACAAAGTGTCGCACGCAAATGCCACCAACATCATTACTGTTCCCAACCAACACACACGCAGAGATGTGGTGATGCTTATCCCACCTGTTGTGCTTTTCCATGCGCAAATAAATAAAACTGCTCTCGCATGAACAAACGTAAATTGTTCAGCGTTAGACGTTATTGTGAGTATTTTCTCCACGGTGCACCTTACGACCATGATTACGAGAATCATGATCGGGAATCAGTCATGAATCGCGAGATCATGATCTCGCGATCCGGACTCGCACTTCGGTGGCTGAGCTCGATCCCGCCGTTGATCCGAAGCTCCTGTCCATAGGTTTTGTGGCTACGATATACCCACTCTTCGACGGGATTGCATCAATATTAGAAACGGTGGATGGCTATGGTTTTGCCCGCAAGCCATATGCCATTTATCGCCAATTTCTACCACATCCTTAGGAGAGTAGTTCTCTAGAAAACTTCCGTGGTTTTGCGCAAACCCCTACTTATTGCTTTGCGCAAACGGCTCTACAAATGTTTTCAGTTCGGCACGGAACTCTGCATATTTGTAGCAACATAACAAGTTAACAAGTCTTGTTCGTGGTGATGACAGATGGCCAGCTGTACCGCGCCGCACTTGCTGTAATATCGCTGAGCCACGTTAACAGCTTTTTCTTTTCTTCGACTTATTCGACGACCCATTCTCTGGAGGCACGTGCCTGAAGCAGCAAACCTGCAGGACTTCATTTCCCAGACCTCCCGGCAATAAGACTCTACACTCATTGACCGAATCCTGCCATGGGTCCGGCCTGGGTTGCTCGGAGACGGTGTCGAATTAGATGCGTGTTGTATCAAATTTCATGTGCGCGGTGCCAGGCGTGCTGGGTCAGACCTTTGCTCGTGCTCCAGGCTAGATAAGAAAAAAACTTAAAACCAGTTGTTTTTTTCTCTCGTGTTGACCTCCAGCTCACCTTTTGGTTGTCAATGTGCTGCGAGGACGCGGAGGGCACGACGTTGCCATCTCCACGACTCGGGAGGAATGGCAGGAACGCAGGGTCATTTAACACGTAGTTATTATTCATTGTTCTAGAGTTCTTGGAGAGTGTCAATATGACGGATTTTTAGATTAAAATGAATGGTTCCCAGCACATGGTCACAGTTCGCGACGCATTGAGCCGGTCGCGTACGGTCACCCGATACCGGCCCGTCGGCGCAGAGCGTGTCGCCGTGCGCGATCCGCCAATGTTCATATTCGACTTGCGGCCAGCCTAGAACAGATCCCATACGTTTCTTTTTGAGTCTGAGCGTCCATGAATTGGTATTCAATTAATATCAGGTTAAAGAAAATCGAAGGCACCATGCGTCGTCAGAAATTAGACTCCAGTGTTCAAGTAGGCCACTATATTTCTCTGGTAGATCTTTAATGCTATATTGACCAATGTTTCAAAAGTATAGGCATTTAGCTTTCCGACGCACGTTTTCCACTCATTACAGTCCGCAAACGGTTTTTCTTTAGAGCAAGTTGAAACATAAAGCTCGTGGTGTGATCGCGCATTTTCATTTGTTCCTGGTTCGTTATCAATAGGTCGTTCAGCTCTGGGCTTGCAGAATCGTGTTTTGACCTTGTAACTGACCTTCTGACGTGTTTTCGTCAAGTTCTATTTTTTTGCTGCAGACGTGATGATAGGTATATGTTTCGCATCATAAGATTTGCCGTGTAGCACTCATGTCGGGCAAGTTTTTACGGTAGAAGTAATATCGTGCATCAGTCAAGACTGACTAGGTTTGTTGCAGTAGATGCAATGACAGGTGTAAGATTTAAAGCACACATTTCGACAGACGGAGCTCACGCCATGTATAAGTCTTGGCGGCGGGAGCCATGCCCCGTATAAGTAAATTCTGTGTAAGTTTTTGCAGTAGAGGTTATGTCGAGCATAATTAATGTCGTAGCATTCTAAGTGGTAAAGGTTTTTGCCGTTGTACTAGTGTCGTGACCGGGGCACTTCGCGGTTTTGACCAACTCACGAATTGTGGATCCATCCACGGGCCGGATTGGAATGGATCAGAAATTTCCTCCAGAGCATGAATTAGGACCGGACTGGATTTTCAGATTCACCAACTCACGTGGATGGAACGGATTGAAAACCAATCAACTAAACTTATTCCTTAGAGGTCCCTGAAATACTCAATGAAGACATCAACCTAAAAACATACAATTAAACTAATAAAATACAATAGTTTCGATTCTGAACAAAGCACACACGGGCCACACAGTACATAACTCAGCCACATATGCCACAAATAAATTTTCTGATGAACATATCATATTGGCGAATTGATACGAATGACTGGCACTTATATATGCTGGCATGGAAAACTGGAACACTCGTTCTCTCTAAGGTGACTTAAATGTCTAAAACACTACTACACTGTTTTATCATTAAGTTGCAACTATTCCTCCTGACCTTGCCAGTAATCCCATCAAACCCCAATGGGTGGCATTGCACTGCATGGTTGAAAAAACTAGACGGAAACATGTCTTGTTGGCAGGAAACACATCATATAGTCTTGAAATCCAAGCTGCTGTTTGATGAAATTTCAGCACGTGTGTCTAGTCAGTCAACCAAAAAGTTGATGGTATCAACATCAGCTTCCAATTCGGTCTGCAGCATCAACTGGTCCATGTCCAGGTAAACGTGGGTAAAGATGCTACCCAAGACCATCCACTTACACCTCAAATGAAGATTGGGTAAAATTTTTAGTAGCTTTTGCGATCACCAGAACCCCTTGGCAAGTGAATAATAAAATAGCCTGTATATGATATGTCAAAGCGCCAACAGTTATAACAGATGGCGGGCGAAACGTACCTAACTCTCCCCCATGTTTTTTGAATATATTATGCTTCTATGTTTGTGACAGCTGCACTTACAGCACAAGGAAGACGTAACACGCTTTGACCAAAACGCTGCGCCACCTAATTAAGAGTATGTGTGGGAGCTTTCTGAAAACGAATGCAGAACGAATACATACATGTCCGAGAACACACACGAATGTCATGGGAAGACACACCACGTAACCTATATGAGACGTGAGATGATCGTTTATCTGTTCAGAAGGCATGCCGGATGAGCCTTGTCCTGCGCTGGTGAACTGGCTATCGCTGAAATTGTCGAGTGGCACGTACAGGTATGTCGTACCTAGCCTGGTGTCTGTTGGATCATGCCATCATACCCTTAGGTTATTGAAACCAAAAGTGGTTTGGCTATTGTCATGTTGTGGTACTTGAGAATGCTTGGCCAAGATAACTGTGACATGACTAGTGATATGATGAACCTTGCGTATTCTGATGCTCATGTAAAATTGCATTCCTGACAGGTTGCCAGTCGTGTTAAGTATATTAGCACCGAGTGACTTATTTCGACTTACCGCATATTTTTGTAAAGCAAATTAACGACTAACTGAAATTTCAGATAATGACATGAACCCAATTTGCCGTTAAAAGTTTAGAAGTACTTAATGTGAAAGCGGATTAGCATGTATTCATTTCGTAAAATTGTCCGGTGCGGTGGACCGGGTCGGATTGGGTTCAGAAATCTGAGAAAAGCCGATTGGTTAGCAGATTGCATCTGGACCAGAAGGACTGGACCGGAGCGGATCCTGAAAATTCAATCCGTGAGTTGCTCCACTCGTGACCTCCGTATTCAAGGCCCAAACACATGTCAAATACAATTTTGTGACGAGCAAAGGGGTACCCACGTAACGTTTGTTTGCTGCTCTGAGCCTATGTTTCTGCAGTGTTTCGGCTAGCTCAATATGTGATCACAGACACAAAGTTGGTCCTGGATCGAGCCGAGCAGTGCGTGTTCCGTCCCGTCTCGGAGGACGCGACCCGATGCGGTTGGAACATGACAAACTTTCTCGGCAGGTGGCGCGTCTCTCGGATCTGCCCTGTTAAAGGTGGCAGGTCCTCCGCCCCGTGGCGTCCGCGGCCGGGTCAGAGGATGTTGGTTGGTTTTTGGTTTTTGGATTAGAACCTTTCGACCAGACATGATCATTTCAGGGCTATGTGATGAAGGAAAATGGCTAACGATGGGGCAGACGTGCATGCGCCTGGGGGCCAACCGCTAAGCTTTAACCCGCGCATGCGCGGGTGCCCGGTCGGGGTCCCCCTTCCCACGGGGCTCTCGGCCCACCCGTGGCTGACGCATGCAGCCTGCCCCGGACAAGCGGGGTGTCGTGAGGATGCAGGATGAAGCGAGATAGGGAACAAGGGGGACGGATCCCGGGGGCAGAGGACACACCGCGCTTGGGTGGCGGAGGAAGGTCAACTGTCGTATTTCCTTTTATTTTCCTGAGCATGTATGTGAGTAAATATAAAATGCGTGCGATAAATAATGTATCCGAGAGGCAGCAATTCAGCAAAACTGACCGGGTCACTGTAAGATCTAATTTTGCATGGATGTTTACAAATATTTGGCCGCAAGGCCGGAGACCATTTCCAAACTGTTTATCAAAATCGGAAGAGCAGATCGAACCGGCACCGGTTCGGGGTAAGGAAGGTAATTCCTGCAGATTTTGCACCCTATATTGTGGTGCAGACAAGGATTTCTCCCACTTCTTGTTAAATAGCGCAAGAGAGAAATAGAAGAGAGAGAAGAGATATATAATAGTCGAGAGATATAGAGAGAGAGTATCGAGAGAGCGAGAGAGATCACGAGCGATAGATATATCGAGAGACGAGACGAGAGGACCAGAGAGCTCCTCCTCGCCTCTCTCTCTCTCTCGCTCTCTCTCTGTCTCTCGTCCTCTCTCTCTTCTCTCTCGCTCTCTCTCTCGCTCGCTCTCTCGTCTCTCTCTCTCCTCTCGCTCTCTCTCTCTCTCTCGCGATTGCTCTGCCTGGTTATCTCAGACATAAACGGGCATCACTTTTTTCAGTTTGCCTATCATGTGCAAGCGTTTGTTGGCAGATATAATCATTGACTTTAAACGAAAGTGAGAGGCTTGATCATATATGTTCTTAGTACCAGCACATGTGTCTAGCATACTTCCCGTGTGGGAATTGTTGACGTCGCTTATCCACTTTCCTTTCTCTGTGATATTTCACACCACTTTGTGAGACAAGTGGCGAGTGCTTAAAATCTAATGCGCGAAATTCTAGCATCTTCAAGTACTAAGCTTATTTTATAAGGTATACGAGGAGATACTATACGCGATTTACAGTGCCTTTCTTTGGCGACGCTTGGAAGATTTTTAATAAGGCACGTAGTAAAGTAATGTCATAAGAACCTCGTGCACAGTTTCTATTTCTTCTTTTGCATAAAGAGTCCTCGTGGTGTCATTTAAAAGATCTGCAACAAACCTCAATCCTTTGTTATCCCATGTCTTACGACACCGAAAGCGAATTTTGAAACAGTTTACGGTGCCGTTAACACATTTCGAAACAATTCAAAGTTCTTCGGTTAATATTTGTTCAAGGTTTGGAGAAGATAAATCACATAACTCGCTCCAAGCTGCAACCGCCTCCTTTCATAAGGAGTTTGTCACCTTATTCTTCGCTTTTGAGAGGTCTGCCGCTCCATATGTTGGCAGTTCTTGAATTGAGGAAGTTCTTTCCGTACTACAACAGACCAGTTGTGCTTGGATTAACACAGTCTTCTTATTCATGTTGTCTTCATACTTTTAACAAAGCTACACTCACCAATTGCTTGCAGTGCGTCATGCTCGAACCCTGAAAGATTTTCATAGTTCAGCGCCGTCATTTTTATTTCCTGTAGAAAACAAAACAGTTTTGTTTTAATTTATATTGCGTCACTTTCGAAAGTGAGGGTAGTGCTGAAAATAATACAATTGGGATGCAAGCAAAGATCTCATCACAGTGATCCTGCCGATGATTGATGGTGGTGGTAGTTAATACTTCAGGCTGTTATAATCGATTCCTTATTGCTATTCAATATTATACCTAGGATTTTAATTCATTGACGTACTGTATCCCGTTGGGATTAGCTTGTGAATGCAATGCGTGAGTGTGAGTCCCAGCTGGGAGACATTCAGCCCCGTCCACATTTCATCGCAGAACTTATAACGATTAAAATATTTTTCCCGATATGGCATCGGTGAAGGACGGAGTTTAATCGTCTGGAACAAAGTTAAGTTGTCATCATGCCATTTCATTGTTTATTGTGATGGCGCATTACCGGTATGCGATTTTCTAAAGGTTCTATCGCATATATAAAAGAGGCACTCTGAAACAGGAGCCTCTTGTTTTATTCCGTGGTCCATGACATTTCTTTTACCTAGATTTCCTACGAAAAGTGTCTGCGAGAAATTACCGTTGTTGAAGCAAGCAAGCTGAAGCAATTATGTTAAGTTTTCCCTAAAGCTGCAACAGTGTTGAGTTTTTAGCAATAAGTTCCATGATTTCAAATAATATGACGTGATTTGATGTATCTGATATGGTATATGATGCATGATGGTACAATATCTAATAATTTCAAATGCCGCTTCAAAGTCGCCCGCTTCTATGAATTGGACTTTTGAATCATTTGCTTTTTGAAATTTGTCTTACACTGGCCTGTTGTCTACTTTGTAACGGCCTTTCATATGTGTTGATTATGCCGGTGACATAATGCCGTTGGTTACATCTTTAAATCTATCTTCTTTAGCAGCAGAAGTTATTCTGAAATCTATATTGGGTAGATTTCTATGTTAGGTAGATTTCCACGTTAGGTAGATTTTTACGTTAGATAGGTAAATGGGTCGCCATCGCCTGACTGCAGATGGTGACTTACCGGGTTTAGGGATTAAATTTACAATGGCTTCGAATGAAGCCCTCCATTTTACTTCGCAGAAGGGAACGGAAAAGGTGATCTCAAAAGCATTTGAAGAAACTTTCTATGAAACCATTTGATCCTGGCGATTTCCTGCTTTTCATAGACATTAGGGTTGTTCTTAATTCATGTATTGAGATGGGTTCTTCTAGCACTGGTGTGCATTATCAAGCTTGGGTTGAATATTACGTTTAATGAATTCGGTCACGCTTGAAATTTCACTGTTAGTGTAAGTGTTGTATCGTATAGTGAGTTGCTCACTTAATTTTGAAATGATTTGGATCTTCTTGTGATTACATGGCCGTTGTAATTAAAGGGAGTGTTGGGGTTTGAAGGTGAAATAGCCATAATGAAGATCATTCGTTGCAGTTCATAGTCCTGCCCCTCTTAATACGCGCCCGGGCGGCCGGTTGGATATCCTTTGCTCGGGTGGGGTTCACTTTGAATCCTCCCCCTGAGATCTCAGGAACTAAGAGAGCCAGAGAAAACAAATTCGCAGGGTGTGTTGGTTTATACGTGAACTCACTCAGGTCAAAGCTAAAGGCTCCTAGGTCATGACTTTTGAGTCAAATAAGGCCAAACAATGTCAAATTCCATGGTGGTTTCCAAAGGGCCCCTAGAACCTAGCTAATTGTTTAAGCAAAAGTTCACATGCTCATTTAGGTTCAGTGATTTTGGTTGACATTTTAAAGGTTATGGTGACCAAAATAATATAATACTGCCTTAGTTTTGCTTTTGAATAAGCGACTAAGATTACGCCAGGCAGTATGTTCCTAAAAACAAAATATCGGCGTGGGTCACTTTAGGTCAGTGACGTATTCTGATCTTTGAAGACTCCATAGAAGATGTAAAACATGGTTCCTGTCATCAATAAATTTGAAATGAGCACCATAAACTGCTCAACACAGCAAGCCCTAGAGTAATAAGCAGGTTGGTTTTGACCTTGGTCTGACCTTCATACCCGAACCTAGGTCAATGGTGTTTGTTCCTTCAACTGTTGTGTTGCCTAAAATATATATCAGGGATGTATGTCTTGGTCTAACCCTCTGTTGTTGCACCATATTAAGCAATCCTCTATAAATTAAAATCGCTGACTCCATGGCCTGACTCTGACCTGCCGTAGATCAGCGACCTTAGAAGACTTTTTTGTACCAAACGATCCGCTACTTAATTGTCTACAGCTATGCAAAATTTGCGTGGCTACGCATCGCGCCTTTCGGGGACCATTACGTGAAAACCTTCTGGAGGTCAAATTGACCCCACCCGGGCGCGAGATAGCGCTTAAATAAACTCTTTGAGCTTCTGAGCGACACACCCGCAAAGATGCGCGAACTATTTCGGGAAAACTATTTCAAGGTCAAGAAGGCATTCATGACGCCATAATAAAGTCATCCAAATCTTCGCATTCTGTTAGCCATGTGGCGAACAAAGCCAAGAAAAGAAGAATCGTCGAGTCGTTCATATCTGGCGTTCGCGAGCACGATTCCCAGATATAACGCCATCAATTGGCTCTCAATCAATGTAGTGCAAGGTACGATGACGTAATAAAACGATGGCTTATTGGGGAGCATATTTACCAAACAGAGTTGTGCATATTTACAGAGCATATTTACCAAACAGTGTCTAGGGTTGTCTCGCCAGTCTGCTGACTGGCAGGCGAGACTCTCGGAGCCGCATAAAGCGATTCAGCCTACGACCAGCGGAGGGAGGAGACGGGTCTGCTGACGACCAGAGTGGCCGCACCGACGCCTTCAACACCCACTTGGCCGCCGTGGGTCCCCGGATAGCAGCGGAGGCCGCAGCGGTGACGCGTGACGATGCCGCCCAGCCCCCGGCCGACCCGCGACCGTACCGCGTCTGCGCCTCTTTCTTCGATCTGCGCCTGGCAACCTCGCTCGAGCTGTGTGCAGCCATCGGCCGGCTGAGCGCGTCCAGAGCTGTCGGCGTCGATGGTGTCCCTCCGCCGGCTGTCAGGAGGTATCTTCCGGCCACCGTTACACACCTACTTCACCTGGTCAACTATCATCTCGTGTACTTTCCCGATGCCTGGGAATTCGCTCCTGTCACTTCCGCGTTCGAGTCAGGTGACACAGCAGATCTTACCAGCTTTCGACCAATCGCCGTCCTCTTTGTGCTATCAAAAGTTCCGGAAAAGTCGTCTGCGTTCAGCTCACCTCACATCTGGTCAACCACTACTTGCTGTCGCCGTCACAGCACGCTAAGATGGTGTGGCGTGGCAGAGATGGTGCGCCGACATGGCTGTGTCAATGTGCACCGTGCATTGTATGTCAGTGGGACGCCAGCCGCTCCGTGTGTTCGTTTTTCTGCACGCGCGCGGAGGCCTCCCAACGCCATACCCGAGCCGCGGCCCGTGGTAACGGTTCACTGTGCCTAGAACGCGTCAGACTGGCCGCCACTCAGCGTCAGTTTCCGTACCGGGCGGCTGCCGCACGGAGCTGCTCGTCCCCGGCGGCCACCGATGCTCCATCACAGCGTACCTTCCGGTCTGTTTTAGGATCCTGACTTAGTGACTGAGAAGCGTGACTGTGTGTGTGCGTGTGTGTTTATGCTGACCTTAGAAATATTTTCTCGCATACTTTTATGTTCTAACGTTCTTGTATAAAAACCGACTGGATGCAGAAAAGCTACCACGCGGAAGCCCGCTGAATACAGTAACTATGAACTATGTGAAATGATGCGCAAACACTGCACTCAGACAACTGTGAATGAATGCAAAGATCGAGCGTCTCTTTGCAATCTGCCTTGTGCTGCCGAGGCCTTGTACTGATCGAGCCATGGATGCTCCATTGCCGCAATGGAACCTACAAAAGACGTTTCACAATTTTTAGGCGTACCACTAAGGGCGGATCCAGAAAAAAATGACATATACGCGGTGTCTAAATCGTAATACCACACAAATGGCAAGTCACGACACAAATATTGCAATGCTGATGACAATGGCAGAAAGCGAGGAAGCCATTGAAATAAAAAGGTTTTTGACACGATATATTTTCCCACTCAGATCCCCGAAATGTGTGGATCGTTTTGCGACGCTGGCATGGAAACTATCGATTTTTGCTGCACGTTTGAGCACATTGAAGAAGTAAGAAAATTGTCCAAATACTTGTTGCGGAATATGACTCGAGTGAAGCAGAAACGTTATGAGCTTCACAGATTCGAAAGCCAAGGGATAATAGATACACTGCACCCGCGGCACGTCAAATTAGCTTGCAATCGGAGCAAAATTATCATCGGAAAGCGTGGTTACTGTATGCCTGAGGCGAATCTGTCAGAAAAAGGAAACACGGCACACGTCGTTGCACACGCTTTTATGGAGCGTCAGCGGTAACAGCAGCCTTGATAGCGCTCGGCGGTCATGGCGCAGTCGGGTTTCTAATGTCGGCCCTCACGTGGGAGCCAAAGGCGCTAACCACTCGGTCATTACGCCCCCGGCAAGAAGGGATCGTCATTCCACATACCTGGAACTTTCGCAACCGTATTTGTTCGGTCGCGTCAGTTCTCAACCTGAGATGTCAAGGGCACACCCAGCCTTGTTATGGGCACGCATTTTACTGCTATCCCCCTTCCTTATTCGGAAGTCTTTAACACGTGCCCGGGTGGTCGACTAGATACCCTCCGCTCGGGTGAGGGGTCAATTTGCCCCCCCCCCCATGAGATCTCGGGAACTAAGAAAGTTAGAGACACCAGATTTGCAGGGTGTTTTGATCTGTACGTGAACTCAAATAGGTCAAAGTTTGAGCTTCCTAAGTCATGGCCTTCTGGTCAAATAAGGTCAAACAAGGTCAAATTCTAGGTTAGCCACCAAAGTGCTCCAAGAACCTAGGAAACTGTTTCTAAGCAAAAGGTAAAAAGCCCATTTGAGGTCAATGACCTTGTTTGATCTTTTGAAGGTCATGGTGACCAAAATCACATAAGACTGCTCTGAGTTTTGCATTTTAATACGCGACAAAGATTACGCTAGGCATTATGCTCATAAAACAAACTGTGGTCAGAGGCGCAGCCGGTCCTGGCAAGAAAGGGGCTCCTCGTTTAACAAAAGGTTTATGTTGGTGGAAAGGCGGCAGGGAATCTAATCCCGCCAAAATCACCCAAGACTGAGCCGCCGCATTTAGCCGTGAGCCGGGGCTCTCAGAGGGACACATACACCGGTTCCATTCCTGATGAGGCAGGCCCTTTTACTTGGGCATTTCGCACAGGATCGACGCAGTACGCCGACGTCACTGACGCAGGTGAATCCTTCACTGGCGCAGGGAGTCCAATAATCGGCTCCGGTGTACCCAGCTGGCTGATTCCACTTCGGCGACCCAGAAGCAGCGGCGGGCAAAAACTAGTCCCGGCCGGCGGTGCTAACGGGGCGGTCATCCGCGCGGTCAGTGACCGGCGGCGGTCCGGGCGCCCCAGCCGGCGGAGATGCCGCCTGGAGGACACGCCGCCGGGCACCCCAGCTGGCGGAGATGCCGCTTCCAGGACACGCCGTCGGGCACCCCAGCTGGCGGAGATACCGCTTCCAGGACGCGCCGTCGGGCACCCCAGCTGGCGGAGATGCCGCCTCGAAGACACGCCGTCGGGCACCCCAGCTGGCGGAGATACCGCTTCCAGGACACGCCGTCGGGCACCCCAGCTGGCGGAGATGCCGCCTCGAGGACACGCCGTCGGGCACCCCAGCTGGCGGAGATGCCGCCTCGAGGACACGCCGCCGGGCACCCCAGCTGGCGGAGATGCCGCCTCCAGGACACGCCGTCGGGCACCCCAGCTGGCGGAGATGCCGCCTCCAGGACACGCCGTCGGGCACCCCAGCTGGCGGAGATGCCGCCTCGAGGACACGCCGCCGGGCACCCCAGCCGGCGGAGATGCCGCCTCGAAGACACGCCGCCGGGCACCCCAGCTGGCGGAGATACCGCCTCCAGGACACGCCGTCGGGCACCCCAGCTGGCGGAGATGCCGCCTCCAGGACACGCCGACGGCTGGTGCGCTTGCCTCGGCGCAACACAGCCAGGCCAGCCACCTCAGCTGCTGAGCCGTTCACCTCTGAAACCGACTGTCAGGATAGCGCCAGGCCAACCATTTCAGCTGCTGACCTGTTCACCTCTGAAACCGACTGTCAGGATAGCGCCAGGCCACCCACCTCAGCTGCTGACCCGTCCACCTCTGAACCCAACTGTCAAAACAGCAGGACGCGATGGGCAGTTGGCGAGAACATCGCGATGTGAGTGAGCGACGGACGCCGGATCGGCGACGTTTTCGTACGCCTGACGCAGAGGCGGGTGGATGCAAGGGTGCACACGTCGCTCTGACATTGTCTCCAGCTGGTCATTCCATGGCGCATTAATCGAGTGTGTTGCTTACTCTCCGATGTCGGTGAATTTGTGCGGGTAAAGCGGGCCATGAAACAAAGTCACATGCTCACCGTATAGCTAGCAGCCCATGCATATTGGGATTCATATTCGTATCTGTCGAAAACGCGGTCACGCACGATTACGCACGTCAGTAATACACTGAGTTCCAGTCTGAAAACAGCCAGGCGCTCAACGAAAGCACTCACCATGTCGTCAGGTGTATGTACCTGTAACAGCCTGACCTCTAAAGGTCACCCCCAGGTCTCCAGGCAATCAAGGGTCAGTAAAGTGGTCACATATTACACCGTAAGTAACGCATCGAATTCACATCTGACAAAAACTACGTTCTTAGCAGGATGTCATGTGTATGCACCTTTAGCAGCCTGATCGTCGATTTCGGTGTTTCGGTCCGTTTCCGCGCCGATGGAGGCCATCAGTTCCCCAGCCGCCACTTCAGGAAATTCCTCAAACGTTGGGTAGTGAGGCTGGAACAATCGACGCCACGCTGTCCACAGTCAACTGGACACGCTGAAGCAGCAGTCAGACCGTCAAGGCGCCCATTCAGACAACGTGCCATGGTAGAGAGCTCAACGCTGATGCTTTCTTTGAAGGTCTTTTGAATCTTCAGAGCACGCCCCGGGCTGATGGCCGCTCCCCAGCTCAGGTCGTTCACGGGCATCCTCTTTGCTCCCACGTCCCTGTCGGTCATCGCTCATCCTCCCGTGAATGGCAGACTGCGTCAGATGGCTGTGATTCCAAAGCAACAGCAATGAAGACCACAGTTGATGACCACGGCAACCGGACCGCGAAGTGTCTGCTGCATCTAAAGGTCGGTTCAGAGGTTCTCATACAAGATCCCCACAGCAAGCGGTGGAATCGCGTGAAAACCGTCTTGGGTGTTGGCCGCAGATGTGACTACCACATTAAGACGCCCAGCGGGGGGGGGTCTCTTTAGAAATCGTTGTTTTCTCCGCCCGCCCGCAGAGCCTGGATAAAGCTCAGGAAGGACCAACTCATCCATCTTGCCGACCTAGCCCTTAAGGGCGGAGTCAGGTGCAGTCAACGCAGCAAGCGGCGAACAGATCGCCTCCAGCTGTGACGACGCCGTCACTTCGGTCGCTGTGGAGGGGAGGTGATGTGTTGCCACCGGACTGGCTCGCCGGGACGCGCCGGCAGCCACCGGGCCGCCGCCCGGTGCCACGCGGCCCGTTGCCTGGGGCGCCGGCAAACCGACGGCGCCAGGGGTACCAGGGCCCCGTAAAACTCTGCTATTGGCTGGCGAGTGGTGAGCGAGGTTATGTTGCGCGTGTGCGTAGCTGTAAGGGCAGAGTCGCCCTCATCGACTCCGTGGGAACACACCTCTGCTCGACTGTTGTCTCTCGAGGGCACAACAGGAAACACCTTCTCAGACCACCTCCCTGCGGTTAATGAAGTGTCACAAGGGGGCATCCCAAGGGTGCCGTTGTTCGCTGTTGCAGTGAACGACATCGGTGACGTATTGCCCGCAAATGTGCGTCGCTGGCTCTTCGCTGACGACTTCGCCATTTGGGTTTCCATTTCCTCGTCAGCTTCGGCTGAACGACAGATCCAGATCTGCCATGACAAACTGACGCACCGGAATTTTATGAATCGCTTTACCTTTTCAGCTCCGAAGACCACATGCATGCACATCTGCAACAGGCAACGTGATTGTGCAGACCCTGGTGTTGAACCCTGGGGAAGGGCGTACTATACTAACTCTATATTTAATCAAATATACTGAAGCTATGTTTTGCCACTTCCGGACGCGGTGAGGTTCCTGGGCATTGTTCTCGACAGAAGGTTGTTGTACCACGCCCATTTCAGAAACCTTACTGATTGTTGCTCAAAGGGGTTGGACATCCTCAAGGCAGTCTCGAGGATGTCTTGCGGCGCAGACCGGACAACCCTTCTCCGCCTGTACTGAGCGCCGATACGCTCTAAGCTAGAACACAGGTGTCAGGCGTTTGAGTCTGGGCGAGACTCCGTAAAACGCACCCCCGGCACAGTTCAGCACGACGGCGTACGCATCGCCATTTTAGTACTCCGAACAAGCGCTCCATTCGTCACCCTTTTAGTCGAAGCACACGAGCCACCGTTAGTTCTCCGGTGACAGGTGCTCAGCTCGCGCTATGCACTGAAGGTGGCACAATATGAGACACGCACGGCGTTTGGAAGCATCTTTTCAGAACACCTGACCCAGCTTTTTACCACAGGCCGAGCCAGGTCTTCTGAGCCCGTCTGTTTGCGAGCCAGCTGGTGGCTGCTGGAAGCGGGCATGGGCATAAGGAACGTGGCCCTAGGAAGAAGCTCACCATGCATTTGTGGGATGCCGACACCTGTTTGCGATTTGCGTAGTTTTGAGCGGGCTGCGATCTGGTGTCCTGAAAAGCAGCATCCTAGGACCGTTGCTGTTTGCCTGCTTTCTGACTGATGTTCCTGACCAGATTGCGAGCAAATGTGCGCTGATGATGTGAAAATGTATCACCAAATCGACAACGCAGCAGATTATCTCTCACTTCAGGCGGATTAGGATCGCCCCTGCGAATGGCCCAAAAACTAGAACTGAAACTGAATCCAGCTAAGTGAAATGCCACCTCATTTACCCTCCGCACATCGCCTGCCCACCACTCATTCGCACTGACGCCCACCGCCTGGATGGCTGCCAACAAATTCGCGACCCTCGCCGTTCTCCTGGATACCAAACTCACCTTTGTCAGTCACATGTATTCGACTGCCTCAAAAGCATGCAGGACGTTTGGCCTTTTTATGCGAAGTGTGCAAATATCGCTGTGTCATTGTCAAGCGTGGTTCAGCCATAAGGCATTGCCGTGTGTCTTCAACGCTCGTGTATCATGTGGTTGGGCTCCAGAACCCAGTGCCGGTGTTCTCCACTGGATTACGAGCATCTCCTCGTTTATTTTGATACAGTATCTATCAAAACACGCTTTACTCAGTCCGACATATCATTTCTATACAACGTATATCATCAGAGGCTTCACTGCGCTCACCTGGCGTCACTGCTCGGTCAGGCTACACCTGCCCGGCGCTCTACGCACACAGGCCTTTATACAAAATGTTTCAGAACGGGCACCGTATGCTGAACCAAGGCAGTGTACAGATCGTAAAAACATCGCATGCAATCATCCCTGCAAATTCCGCCCGCAGGTTTTATTTCAGTCATGACCAAAAAAGGCAACTCTCGGCCGCCGCGTGTTGCACCCGAGATAAGCCTCTGCTGTAAGCCTTTGCGGCCATGAGATATCAAGTCTTCAGAGTCTATGGCGGAGCACGCCTCAAATGTTGCTGGAGCTCATGCCTATTTCGATGATGACATTTTATCAATGGTCAAAACATAATAATTCTTGAATGTGCCAGAAGGTTACCGGGGTCTGAGCCGCATCAACCCCGTGATGGTTGCGCCCATTCCTTCTTCAGTCCGACTACAGACGGTGCGAGGTGCGGGCTGCGTGGGCATACGCGCGTGCTGCTAACATAAGGAACACTACCAGTGTAAGATACAAGTGCGGCTTGAAACAACAGGTGCATAGACACGCTCTGTGACAGACTGTAGGCAGTTGCGCTTCAAGTGATCACCCTGATATTACACGGAAAACACTGGTACCATCTCGCCCGACCTAAATAACACTTTGAGAATGGCAGTTATCACGAAAAACAGCACATCGGTCGGGATTTAGCAGGCAGCATTGTTTTGTACCGAGGAAAAACACTCTAGAGGCTGAAGGCGAATAAGACTAGTCAACACCACAACCTTGACATACGCCAACTACCCGGCGTGTGACAACATATTCGGCTTTGACGGTTTCTGATCTACTTTGATGACATTTTACCTCAAGCAGAAAAAAATGGCATCCCCGGCCGTGGTTACGCCTCTGCTGATTCTCACGGCGCCGGCCCCCAGCAGCCCCAGCCGTGGTCACGCCTCTGCTGATCCTCACGGCCCCGGCCCCAAGCGTTCCCGGCCGTGGCCACGCCTTTGCTGATCCTCACGGCCCCGGCCCCAAGCGTTCCCGGCCGTGGCCACGCCTTTGCTGATCCTCACGGCCCTGGCCCCCAGCAGCCCCAGCCGTGGTTACGCCCTTGCTGATCCTCACGGCCCCGGCCCCAAGCGCTCCCGGCCGTGGCCACGCCTTTGCTGATCCTCACGGCCCTGGCCCCCAGCAGCCCCAGCCGTGGTCACGCCTCTGCTGATCCTCACGGCGCCGGCCCCCAGCAGCCCCAGCCGTGGTCACGCCTCTGCTGATCCTCACGGCCCCGGCCCAAGCGTTCCCGGCCGTGGCCACGCCTTTGCTGATCCTCACGGCCCTGGCCCCCAGCAGCCCCGGCCGTGGTTACGCCCTTGCTGATCCTCACGGCCCCGGCCCCAAGCGCTCCCGGCCGTGGTTACGCCTCTGCTGATCCTCACGGCCTTGGCCCCCAGCAGCCCCGGCCGTGGTTACGCTTCTGCTGATCCTCACGGCCCCGGCCCCAAGCGCTCCCGGCCGTGGTCACGCCTCTGTTGATCCTCACGGTCCCGGCCCCTAGCAGCCCCGGCCGTGGTTACGCCTCTGCTGATCCTTACGGCCCCGGTCCCCAGCAGCCCTGGCCGTGGTTTCGCCTCTGCTGATCCTCACGGCCCCGGCCCCCTGCAGCCCCGGCTGTGGTTGCGCCTCTGCTGATCCCTGCAGCCCCGGCCCCAAGCGCTCTCGGGCGTGGTTACACCTCTGCTGATCCCTGCAGTACCGTCCCCCAACATCCCCGGCCGTGGCTACACCTCTGCTGATCCCCACAGCCGACTCGCAGACCTTCAAAACATGTCTCAGGGGATTACGTCGCGCTGGTTGCGCAAGAGAGAGGAGAAGCTTCGGAACACAGTTACGCATGTTCATGCTTTGTTTTCGGTTGGCAGGCCCACTACCTTTGGGAGAGCGCTTTCTCCCGGTGATCAATTTTCATTCGTTCACCCTGCTGTAGCCGGGAAGATGTGGCCTGAACTCGTTGCCGACAGCAGCAAAAAAAAGGGGGAAGGGGGTAGCAGCCAACCACGGCCGGTCTGACCAGTTTGGCGAGCGGCGGCGGTAGCGGAGCTCGCGCTCGGCCGCGGTCGCAGTCGACACGCGACCGACGATGGGGCAGGTGCGTCAGCGGCGAGGTGAGGCGGAGCCGGCTCCGCACGAGCCCGGCGCGGAGCCGGGGCCGGCGGCCGAGCCGGCGCGTCAGGAGCCGGCGCCGGCCAACGACTGGCTGGCGCGGCGCGGCCGCAACATGGTGCTCGTCATCCTCTCGTACGTGCTCGTGTCCATGGCCTGGTTCGTGTGGTTCCAGGTCGGCAGGCAGCCGCCCAAGCTACTCGTGCTGTCGGTGGGCGGTCTGCGCCACGACTACCTGAGCTTGGTGCCCCCGGCGCAGCTGCCCTTCTTCACACACTTCGTGCGGTATGGCGCACGCTCCGAGTGGCTCAACCCGACCTTCCCGTCCGAGGGCATCGCCACGCGGGCATCCTTCTTCACCGGCCGCTACCCGGAGAAGCACGGCATCCTGGGCGAGCACTTCCTCGACCGGCAACGCGGCGAGCTGCGAGTGGACGGCCCGGCCGGCCACTCGGCCACCGACCCGGCATGGTGGGACGGCGTCGTGCCCCTCTGGACCTCGGCCGTCAAGCAGTGGCGTCGCACAGCTGTGTTCAACGTCCAAGGCGCCTGTGTGCCCATTGATGGCAGCAATATCAGCTTTTGTCAGGCGCCGGGGCAGGCCGGCGAGTTCGAGGAGAGTCTGACGCTGGCGCTGGACCGCCTGTTCGCCGAGGCCTACCCGTGCAATATGGCCATCGTGCACACGGACGAGCTGCGGCGGACCGCCGAGAAGCACGGCGCTACGTCCGAGGCCGTGCTGGATGCGCTGCGCGCACTCGACGGCCAGCTGCAGACGCTCGACCGCGCGCTGCTGGACCGCCAGGCCCGCGGAGAGGTCAACGTCGTCATCGTGTCGGACGGCGGCCTGACGGACACGGCTGACATGGAGGTGATCTCGGTGGACAGCCTGCTGCCGTCCGAAGCTCCCGTCACCGTCGCCGGCGACGGTGCCGCCTGCCTCGTCTACATGGCCGGGGAGCACGCGACGGCTGCGCACGCGCAGGCGCAGGCCGTGCCGGGCGTGCGCGCGTACCTGCGCGGCGCCATTCCCGCGCGCATGCGGCTGGCGCACGGGCAGCGCGAGCCCGACCTCCTCCTGGTGGCCGAGCCAGGCTACTACCTGGAGCACGAGCGGCCACTGGCCGTGGAAGCGGCAGGCGGATACGACGACACGGCCGGCGGCGTGCCGGACATGCGCGGCGTGCTGCTCGGTCGCGGCCCCAGTTTCCGCGCCGGGGTCACCGTCCAGCAGGTGAACGCCGTCGACGTGTATGCCATGCTCGTCGCGCTCATCCAGGTGACGCCCGAGGTGCACAACGGCCACCTGGACAACGTCTCCGACATGATCAACTGGTGAGGCCGCGTGGTCGTGTCACCGGCGCGCGGCGGCCTGCTGCCGCGGCTGCGTGACCGTTGAACCGGATGTGGCGTGTTGCGGAATGTGGGTCTTTCGGCCGCTTGTCTCGCGGCCACAGGGAATACCGACTAAGAGGTAATTCCGTGCTTTATAAGCGCCGCTGCAGAAGAGGAAATATTTTCGTGGTTCGCACAGTTGTGTCGTGTTGCACAGACTGGTCGTGATGTGGTGTCATTGTACGTTGAGGTCATAGAGCTGGGCAAGTATGGGCAGGCAGGCGGAACCAATAAAGTGTCGACATTTCTAAGGTTGTGATTGCGTATTAATCTATTATTTATCCGATACGAAATACCATGGCAAGCAGGCCTGCTAAATTTAGGCCGAATATAGATTTGTCCGAAGAGACCATAAGTTCGAGCATATGTGATATCTATACATAGATGTAAGTCTCGGACGATTCGTCCACACCTACAATGGCAAATAGTTGTCAGAGTGGTGTGTTTTAAACACACGCGTGCATCCCGAGAGCTTCTAGCGTCCCAGTTTCGCCAATGGGGTGCGAAGAACAACCGCTGGGCGAATTCAGACAGCCTCGACCCAAGTGGTGAGATTCCTTCGGGCCAGTCAATCGACCGCAATCTCGCACAGACTCAGTCTTCACATCCGTTCTCCTGGATGGGATAATAATACGAACGCACAATGGAAACAGATAGGACAGATGTGCGGCGTATACCTACGTACCTAATACCGCTGGGGCAACTGCAAACCCCTTGCTGCAATGGTGGTAGTTGTGGCAGCCAACCCACATTCATCCATTTTTGCATCGCAACGATTGCAATGACCCCATTGCAAATCGCTGGCAAACCGCAGGGTAATCAAGCATGGGCAGTACCTCTATCACAACATAACTGTAGCAGTTGCTGGCATAAATAGGTACGCCTGTATCGATAGCACACATATGTGCTACTGAGCGTTATATTTGACCCGTTAAATTAGCAGTGCGAGCTACCTTAGATTGGCAATATCCGCGCGAAAATATTGAATTGTTCATGTGAACATCATTCGTCTAACGGCCTATCTAACGGCCCCATTGCACATTGTTTAGGAAGCGAGCTTGTGCAAGATCTCCGGCAAGTTCACCGGATGAGAGTGATGCGCATTTTCGGCACACAACGCATCCTGAGAACATCAGCAAGCTCGATCGAACGGAAACTCATGCTTGCCTGATACAGCACGCACCTGGAGAACGACTCTCTCGCTTACATCTGAATGGCCGGCTTGGCATAAAAGCTGTGGCGGCGACATCTAGCCAATGAAGCGACAAGCTTCAGTTCATCTGTCTATGGCAATGCCCCGCACCAGGCTCGAAGCCAGAGTGTACCGGTACTCTGCTCTATTGTGAGCATTCCATTTCCGAACGTCAGCGTCACGTTGTCCGGGCTACTGGTCATCCTGGGGCCGCTGCACTATCCCAGCTCCCTGGCGATGCCAAGGAATCATTCCGGAACGCATTCTCCACTTAGGACCTCCATGAACTACCTGAGCTCGAAAGGCCTACGCTCGGAGGACCTACTGCCGCTGGACCTACTGCCGGGAGATAAGCACTCGTTATAGCTAATCCTGGAGGAACTACGCTCGGAAGACCTATCGCTCGAATACTTACGCTAAGACTTACTACTGTTTCTTGTTTGAATAGTGAGGATCTCGGAAGACCTATCGCTTGAATACTTACGCTACGACTTACCACTGTTTCTTGTTTGAATAGTGAGGATCTCGGAAGACCTATCGCTTGAGTACTTGCGCTAAGACATACCACTGCTCCTTGTTTGAATAGTGAGGATCTCCGGGTTGGTATTCATGACATGGATAGGGGCGGCGCCACCGACTTTTCTCCAGAGACAAACGGATCTAGTGGTGTCCAATCCCATCCTTTATCTAAAAATTTGCCTCGGATTCCGATTAAATTTCGAGACCATCTCTTGTATAGGCTTAATAGCCCTCATTTCGATCTGACAGAATGCTCTGTATCGGTCATCAAGACCTCCTGTCGACACGATGGAAAATGGGGGCCTGCTGAAAATGTCACGGGGCGTACATATATGGGCATCAAGGGCATACAGGCATACAGGCATGCGTGTCCCTTCTAAAATGGCGAGGGGACTTTTGCCTTCTTGCCCCACTGGTCGCACCACCCCTGGCCATGAACAATTCATAACTATCATCACACAGGCACCACTCGCCCCTCTTATTCCCCTCTGTTTAAGTTCTTGGTCAGCGCCTTGCTGCCGCCCAGCGGAAGGTGCCAACAATGACCAGAAGTGGGCAGGGTCAGGACATATTCACCCAATCCGATGGAGCCTTGTCATCACACACCGTCAAGTTACCAAGTTGCCACGTCGCCTGGTGCCCGGCTAGTTTTAGTTTTTTTTAGTTTTATCCTCACCTAGGCAGGCCTACCCCGCTCCGGCCACTCCTCGTGTGCCGCTGCCCCTTGCTGCTTGAATATCCTGACTCGACAAACGGACAACGCCAGCAGGCAATCATCAATCACGGCACGGTCCTAAGGAGTAGGTCCTCCAGGAGTACGTCTTCCGATCGTAGGCTCCCGAGCATAGGTATCAATAGCGTTGTGTCTTCCGAACGTAAGTCGACTGAGCGGAGATATGCCGGAGCGGATCCTTCAACCCTCAACCAACCTAAAGACAGCGCCCACGCACAACCCGGCCTTCTCTGAACAGTCATAGAGTTTCATGGCAATATCAGAGGCAATCTGATATTTTCCGGAACCCAGTCGTGCGCCAGCAATTCATCGAGGAAGTCTTCAAACGCCCGGACAGTCAAGATCCCTGCTCTTTTCTCTCGGGTTTGCCAGCCGTCTCCACGGCAGCGAGCCCCGTCACAAATATGTACTCTTCAACTAGGCGGAGGTCGCAGTCGTCGTGCCCGGTCATGGCGGTGAGTTCAATGGCCGCCATGGGCACTAGAATACCACGATAGTCTCTAGCCTTCCCCGACGCCGCTGCAGCGTCACGATGCACATTATTATGGAAGGTTCAACACACTTTAAGGAGCCTGTAGACAGGGGCGTACTTTCTCAACATATGTTGAGAAAGTGCGCCCCTGGTGGTGACCTGTGCAGCGAACAATGACGAGTCCTACGCTCAAGATATGTCAACAAACGGATTTCTTTCCGGATTGGTCCCATTTTCTTTTCAGAATTAGGGGAGCCCAAGTTGGACGCCCTCTCCCTATATCCCCCCCCCCACGCACACTGAATAGGAAACTTCACCCTGGCCCGAAGATCTCAGCATGCAGGGGGAGACACTCACACGATCCTAAGACATGAACACGTGTTTCGCATCTACCTGTAACTAGGAGGGTGCTGAAAAACTCAAAGATATGCGTACAACACAGCCAAAAGGCCTTGGAATGGCGAAGTTAGTCCGAGCTCATCAGGGGATGGGGAAAGTATTCAGGATATTGTAGCTGGGTCGATGTGAGTATGGAAATTCATAAAACTCACATGTGGCGGACAGCAAAACATATATTTCATTCAGTAATGAATATGAAAACTTGTGGTCCTTGCAACAGGAATCAAGCTCACTGTAAGCACAGATGCATGGGTGACACTGGCACAAATGGATCACACTGTTCTCCAACAAAGGCTCATGATTAAAACACTTGAAAAACATGCATTATGATATTATACTGTATCACATTAGCTGTTTGTTCCGGGTGTTTTTTGTTCTTGATCTGTTCCAAGAATGTCCTTCTGGATGTCCTCAATGTTGATACCTTTGTCAGCTATAGCTTTTTTAGCACATTCAGAGTACTGTTCAAACAGCTCTAGGCACTTTGGATCTTCTTCTAAATGGCCCTTCAAGAACTTCTCTGAAAACCATGCATTGAAACAATTATCATATTGCTTCTTTACCTCTTGGCACTCCTCACCAATGCTATTCATATTTTGACCTGTGAAAAGAAAGGAGGAATAACTGGAATAAATAAATAAAAGGTGCAGTTAGTACCAAGTTCTGAGTGCCAGCCTGTACCAGTCACTACCAGTCTGTAACATGACTTGCACATTTACTAAAAGGTTTGTATCTAAGTTTACTTTCCACATACTCATTATGCTATTTTACAGGTATATTTGGGAAAAATCATGAGTTCTTGGGTTAGGCCAATGAGAAAACAATCTGCTTTTAAACAATTGCTGCATTAAAACTAACAACTGCTATTTATGCAATAGTATTGATAATGTATTATTGAATGTTTTTGGCTGCCCCCCCCCCCCTCATGGCCCATGGCTTGTTAGACACAAAATGGGGCAAAAAATAATCACACCTTCACATGGAACTTTTCTGGCTCCAACAACATTCACATAGCTTTTTAAACATTACCTTAGCTAATCTTACAGTAGTTGAGAATGAAAGGTAAATATACTTCTTCAAGCTCTATTTGATGTGTCATCCAGTTTCATTATGAAATGTTGCATGTTAGTTTAGCCCATCGAGAGTTGAGCCTAGATTTTGTCTCTAAATCAGATTGAAACAACTGAACTTGAATGTCACTGCACTTTTAGATCCATCACAGTATTGCTGGTGCTAGACTAGAATTATTATTAACATTAAAAATATAATTTACACTTTAATCCATATTTTTGTCAAAGACATACCTTCATTTATAAATTATGATCTGTTGTTGAACTAGAATTTGATCTGGATGCTGATGCCAAAAACATATAACTGAACATACTGCTTCTAAGGCAAATAACTAAACACATTTTACCTCTATCACTATAAACAGCCATGAAAGTAATAAGGGGATAGGAAGGTTTTACACTTACTATGCCACACAGTTACCTCAACACCCTGGACATGCAGCCAAAGCAGTACTAAAATATAAGATCACTCATCCTCTCCTTGCCCATGATGTGCCATTCTGCTACTTACCTAATCAACCAGGGTAACATAAAGTTGCTACTAAGCATATAAACAAGTTTATTTGTACAATTATAATTCTTATCTGAACTGGAATTGGACTTGATCTGAGCTTCGATGCCAAAAATATAACTGGGAACGCCGTTTTTAATGCAAATAGCTAACCAAGCCCTTCTTCTACCACTTCACAGCTACGAAACTGACAGGAGGATGGGAAGGTGTATATTTCATGTGGCACGCAGTTACCTCGGCGGTCAAGGCATGCAGCAAAAACCCTAAAATATAAAATTACTTACCTCCTCCTTGCCAACGTGCCAATTTTCTACTACTAAAGTAATCGATCAGGGCAACATACAAGGCTTTTTTTACAAGACCTTCCTTCACCCCGCTTTTGTCATCGTTGCGTCATTTTACATGTTTCCAAGAAGTATGAAATAGAAGTCTTTCAATGAAATATTTAAGGATATGCTGTGCATAAATCGTGTGAGATAACTAGAAGCACAAATTTTATATCTAAATCGGCTACCCCTTGATCATATGCTATCACTTAAACCTTTCCAAAGGGTTTTGAACCCCATGGATGTAGGTTATCTACAAATATGACGCTATGGTAGCGATGAGCTGGAGGGTTGGTGGTTGCTTTCAGTCATAGGCGTTAAAATACCTTTGTTGAGTGGGGGGTGCGGTGGGTCACAATTAAATGGGGGTCCGGAAGTGGGTTTATTCTTAGTTGATGCTGTTATCGAAAACGACCATTCCACAAATCAGTAGAGAGCGAAAAGAATGCGTCAGCTTTTCAAGGTCAGAAAGGTGATTCTATGATCAGTTCTCAGCGTTGCTGAAAACTACATGCAAGAATGAACTCTGGTAATGTGTTTTCTTAATGCTGTATGGTACTCTCCGATGATGAAGCTTTTGGCAAGCATTGTAAGCAAAATGTGTTGGATTATTTATCAAATATTAAACCGGGGTCAAGGCACTTATCCTGTACAATATACCCATGTTACCCATGTTCAGTATACCCATATTACCCATGTTCAGTAACCATATCTGTTATACTAGGTGGAATACTGCAGCAGAAATGTTATTCTTTGGCTCATTGTTTGTGTGAAGGTTGTTGTTTTTGAAGTTTTATAGTAATATATTACATACTTAGTAGTTATATTTATGCCCATAATTCTTCCTTTGATCATGTGTACAAAATTTAGGTCTGTGAAAGTATGAGTAAATACAATACCTTTGACATTAAATGTATCAGGAATAAGTTCAGTTCCACTGGTGCCTAGAGCTTAAACATTACAGAACCCTTCACAAAAGTCCACAGCTAAGTAGGGACAAAGTCATGCAATTATGCAATTATTTTGCACACTCATCATGTGGCCACTCACCAAAGCCACCAAAAAATTTATTAGCTCTATTGTGACACATTTTCTAAGAATCAATCTGTGAACTTGAAATCTTATTAACCAGGCAGGCATGCACATGGATCCCAGGAGTGGGTCCAGGTTCTCTAGCATTCCATGTGTACAGAATTCTGCTAGTTTTTTTCCCCATACTCTAGGCTTATGTTCATACTGAGGAACAGGTGTCAGATAATATTTCAGTATTAAGATGATATTGTGGACTGTTCACATTCCACAGGCATGATGATGCAGCTAGAAACATTCTGTGTGGCATTAAAAGGACAATAAAACACATTTTGCAACAGCTGCAAACCAAAAACAGCATTCTGTATGAGTTTTTTAATTAAGGGTGTACCAGTGGTACCTCCCATTCAAGAGCACATTTTTTAAGGAGGCCAACCTCTGTAAGGAGATCTTTTTTTGGAAAGTTGTTACATGCAACTTGGGATTAAGGTTCATATCAGTGGTAGGTTGGAGGGGCAGTGGCAGTAGCCAGTTGTGCATTCGACTGCCAACTGTTATATCATACTGTATTTGGGGCTGCAGGTGAGACTGGCAATGTGACAGCTACTGCCTGCCCTTGGGGAGTGGGCACTATCCAGGGAAAGGGAAAAAGCCTGGAAGCATGAAGAAACTACATAAAATACAGTCTATGGATCAAAGGCTTCAGTTCCAGGTAAGCTGTGAATGTGGTTTCCTAGAGCTCATACTTGCTTACCATTCCCTTTGAAAACAATAATTAGGCTGTGTTTGACCTGGTTGTTACATCAGTTGTCAACTGCCAGTATTGTATGATTGTAATGCATGCTTGCGATGTGTGTGCCTGCTATCATTGCTACTTAGTGATTTGGCCTTATGTCAGAGACAAGTGCCATAAAAGGGAATGTTCCAAGTTTTAGAATATTAAAGCAAGTATCACATATGATGAAATATCACACTGATAACTATTGGTATACTTTTAAGTTGAAAAGACTGCTCTAGACAACACAAATTCTCTATTTAGTGGCTGTCCTCCTCAATATGTCTTTGATCGATAAGGGTACCTTGCACACCATTGAGAGGGCCAGTGGACAGCTGCTAGCTGACAAATGCCAGATTTAAACAATTCAATAATGATGTGTTCTTGGCCTTAGTGCCTGCATGCTTGACAGAATGGCAGGATTTGAATGATGTTTTTATAGCATTATGGATACATGGTGGCATTGAAAAAGTCATCAACATGTGTACACACCCTTACATACATGCAGTTCAGAAACTGAAGGGATTCAGGTCTCGAGAAAGGTAGGGCTGTGTACTGAACTCAACGATCTTCAAGCGGGCTATTTCAGTACAAACCCCCATGCGGATGTTGAATACTGTCTTTAAGGATTTGTCTCTTGCATAGAAAGTGTCATATAATTTCCATGCCTTCCTCTGTTTGTTATGATTTAGTGACATCAAGTGGTGATGGGATTTGCATTTGGTAGTAGGGCAGTAAAGTTTATTGGGTAAGCCACTGATCAGTTACGTTTTTTTTTTAGCACAAAATGGCCAAAGAAGCCCACCTGCTTTCTGATAAATGCTCGTCATCGATAAGGTCAAGCTCAGGATATCACCTATAAAGACAGATCACTGATGATACGTTACATTCTTGTTGCAGTGCTATGCAGATACCGCCCTCAAATCGGGGAATGGTAACATCTGTCTCAAGATCGAATACAGTCACGATAAACCGTATGCACTTGTTCGGAAAACACGTGACAATTCAACGCTGGAGCCCTTGCCAGCTCAAGAAGAAGCCTGGAAAAGACATCTGCCTTCATCGTGTGATGAGTATAGGCCCGTCTCGACAGCCCACATCCAAAACGGGCATCTAGAAGAACGGGACCATGAACACGAAAAGTTGTGGACTGCGGGGAAAAACAACGGTGTTTCCATGAAGCCTCCCATTGGATGTTGCGTGACCGCGCCGGCAGAAAACGCCAATAGTCTGGCTGATGTCTCACCAAACGCCAGTGGGCCCGGACATTCAACCACTGAACGACACTGGTGTGGGTACGGCCACGGAGCACGCCACTGATGTGGACACGGCCGTACAGAATGGCGACGGGGCGGACATGACAGCATCGAAAGAAAACTCCGCAGACGCGCTAGCGCGTCACGCGCGAGCACCGGATGTACCTACATCGACGGACATCGTCCGGTTACAATACCGCAGAAGGAAAACGTTTCGGCTGTGCCGACGTTAAACGCGAGCGGCCACTGCGTGGCCCCGTGGGGCCAGAATGGGCAGGTGGTTGTGACGTCGGACAGCGCAGATTTCATATGGGCAGGCTCAGACGAATACGACCCATTGTCTGCGGCTGAGAGGGGGTTTAGAGTCTTTAAAAGCATCGCAAAACAAGATTCAGCCGTCCGAAAACGGACAAAACGAGTGGTAGCTGCGCCCCAGCATTGCAAAAACAAACAGAATCAGATGTGATTACACACAGTGAGAACGACGCATATCAAACTGTTCCGAATGGAAGCACACATCTGATGAGCACTGATCAGAGTGGGTCACCTCAAAGCGGAAGCATGGCCGTCAACCAATGGCAGGCGAGCAGCGAACCTGCGACAGCCACTGCCGGTGAAAGCCGACCGTTGGCTGAGGCCGGCCAGGAGGCGCCGCGGTTGCGAGACGAGGGATCCGGCCGCGCGACCCTGAGGAAGCGGAGTCCGCCACTGGGCGGCGGACCCGCGGCGACATGTCGGCGACAGGCGTCCCCGCCGGGCAAACGTCAGTTGGAAGCCAGGTCAGTCCAGCTCGTCTGTGGCATTCAGGTGCTGGTATTGCGCCGTGCTGGCTGTTAATGCGGGCCTCGTGAAACTGTGCAAACGGGACAGACTTGGGTTTGCGTATACCACAGGTGCGGGCTATTCGAAACATTGTTAGAAACGTACGTCCGTTTCTGGAGATACCAATGGAGTGCCGCTGGAATGACTTCGATGCATAGTCATATCGGCGTAAAATTGTCCTGACCTCGCTCACGCATTCACGGTGTAGTCATCCGAGGGGGGGGGAGGGGAGGGGAGGGGGGGGGGAGGGGGGGAGGGACCCCCCGGTAGCATTAACATGTCTCTCTGGGAAACAGGTCTCGTACTAGAACGGAGCATGGAGCGAACCCTTATTTCGCATACCCATAGGTTAAGCGATCAACATATCGCACGTTTCTATGCTTGAGAAGACCATTACGCAAGAGGCTGCCGCCAGCGTACCAGCTAACATGCCGCCCCCTTCCCCCGATGGCCGTTGAGTAGCGGTGATCTGACGTGACCGTGTTCCAGCCGTCAGCGACCGGATGTGGACGAGCGGTGTGGCGGCGGCGGCGGCGGCGGGCGGCGACCCAGGCCAGACCGGGGGCGGCGAACTGCGGCCGCTCACCTCCGCGGTCAGTAAGGCTCGCCGGCCGGTCCGCAGACAGGCGCGGTGTGTTCGCTTTTAAGACGGAGGCCCGCAAATGGTCCGCGAACGAGACGACTTGACAGCGAGCCACAGTGGACTGTTTGTTGTACGCCGTGCTGCCATGGGGCCGCGCATGCTGCACAGTTGGGCGTAGGCTCCGCGCTGACAGCATGGCGGCGGATGTTTATGCCGTGAACGAGGCGAGACAACACAAACAGGCAAACAAGCAGACTAGTAGGACTGCGATGCCACAGGAGGGGGTTATGCACACACTGCTCAATGGTTATCGTAGTTGGCCGAAGGCTCGTCACGATCCTGCTGTAAGTTTACAAGCGTAAAAAGCGTCATGAAAGCATTCGACGTTAGCTGCCCCTGTCAGTATCAGTAGCGAACTAATTTGGTGGTTGTCAGCTGTTAGTTAAGGAAAACGTCCTCGAACCGAATGGCAATGTCTACGCGGAACTAGGACTGATCGCGGTGTTTGCCCCGTAATGGCCGGCCAACTCATTCTTTCCGCGTCGTCTCAGTATGTGCCCCGTCATTTTCAGGCCTCCGGCTCGCTGTCATCAGAGCAGCTGCCCGCACCTTTGGGCCGACAGCCTCCGAACCTACCTCGGCCCGGGCTGGGCACGCGTCGTCGCCCCCCCGACTCGGAGGATCTGCGGCTGATTGTGGACCGGCTGAAGATGAAGCTAGAGCAGCAGATGAAGGCCAAGCTTGGGCTGGAGGAAGAGGTCAGCGGCTTGAGGCGGCGAGCGGCTGAAGAAGGCGTCCGTATGCTCGCCGGGGGATGTGGTGCCGCTTCCCGTGAACGGGCGACGGTGACACCATGGGGCCGGAACTCATTCCTTAGAGGAGCGTCCCAGTCCAGTCCCATCCCCAGTCCCAGTCCCAGTCCCAGTCTCAGTCCTTGTCCCAGTCCCAGTGTTTGTCTCAGCCCCAGTTCCCAGTCCCAGTCTCAGTCGTGCCTGGCCGGCCTGCGGAGGAACCGGCGCGCCGCCAGCCAATGAACCGGCCAGCGGACCGCACCCCGTGATGCCCACCGCGCCGGCCGATTGCCCACCGCCAGCCAGGAGTACTAGTCAGCACCCTCCGGCTTCGGGCGCCAGCCACCGGGTCGCCGGGCGTGCCTCGGCCCTCGCGCCACTGCGGCCGCCGGAGCGCCGCCTGGAAGCCACCCTGGCAGCGGCGCACGGCCGAGCGGGGACGCGGCGCTCCGCTGGGCGGCAGGCGCTGCACCGGGGCCGCTCGCGGCGCGCAGGGTCGTGAAGCCGCCGAGGTCGGCGCCCGGCTTAGAGAAGGCGCGCGCCGACCTGGACCGGGCGAGGGCGGGGGGCGCCGCGGCGGCCGGCGTGGGCGCGCGGGCTGAGCCGAGGCGCGGGCCGAGCTCGGCGCGCTGAAGGGCCGACCGGAGTCGGTGGGGCGGCACAAGCGCGGGCCGAAGGGGCCGCTGAGCTGGGCGCGGGCAGGGCGGAGGTTGGACGCGCTGCGAGCCGACGCGAGAGGAGTCCGAGCGCAGCTGAGGAGGGACGCCAAGATCGCAGAGCTCCTCCGCGAGCTCGCCTCGGCTCAGACGGCCGCCTCGCCCGCCGCCGCTCGGTCGCCGCACGGCGAACAGGTTACCTCCGCGGCGGCAGACGGCGGTCCCCCTATCCTCGCCGAGCGTCAGCTCATCGTCTGACGCCGGGCGGGCTGCACGGCCGACCGCCGCGGCGTCGGGCACCCAGGCCCCGGCTGGGACGCGGGGACGCGTCAGCGGGCCGCTCGGTCCAGAGGTGGCTGGTGTCGGCCAGGCCTCGGAAGCCGGAGCAGCCAAGCCCAGGCTCGATCCCGGCGGCGGGATGCGGCGAGCAGCTCCAACTGGGGTGAAAACGGAGGGCGAGGTCGACTCAGGTTCGCGGGATGCCCGACGTGGCTGCGTGCAGAACGGGGTGTCGCCTATCGTAAATGATCCGACCCAGTACTACCTGGCTGAAGCGCCGCAGTCAGCCGGGCAGTTGGAGGACGATGAGGCGGACGACCGTCGTGCACAGGTGCTCATCGACTCTGACGACGATGGCGGACAGCAGGAGGAGGAGACGGGGCGCCGAGGCCGCCGCCGTCCACAGTTTGTCGACGGATGCCCGCTCTCTGTACTGCACCGAAACAAGCCACCGCCACACCACCCGCAGAAGATCCCGGAGCTGGACGAGCTCTCGTCCGACTGGGAGACGGACAGTTCGGACGAGCAGATCGGCGGGCGAGCTGCGCGCGCTCATCGCGCGCCTGGAGGCGGAACGGTGCGCCGCCGAGGTGCGCGCCGGCGAGCTGGACGATGTGGCCAACGCGGCTCGACACACCGAGCTCACAGTGTCATCATCGAGTGCGAGGAGACGCGCCGACGCGCCGGCGACGCCGAGCAGCGGGCGCGCCGCGCCGCCGACGCCGGTGGCCGGCTGGGCCGGGCCGAGAACGCTGAGCGGCGCCGCGGCCTGGCGCGGGCCGAGCTCGACCGGCGGGCGGCTGAGGTGGCGGGGCGGCAGCCGCGGCGACCGGAGACGGCGGCGCCGACGTCGGTCGGCTGGAGGCACGCCTCCAGGTGCGGAGAGAGCGCGTGCGGCCGCCCTGGCGCTGACGGAGACGACGCTGGCCGAGCTGCGGGCCTCGGTCGGCCGTAGTGCAGCGGCTGGAGGAGCAGCTCGCTCCGCCCTACAGCCGGAGGGCAGATCGGCCCCTCGCCAGCCGGACCGCCCGTCCAGCATCATGCCGTCAGACAGGCGCGGAGAAGGCGGCGGGCGGACTGGGGCGGTCCGAGCCGCAGCCGGCTGAGCCCAGCGCCGAGATCCGCCTCTTCTCGCTATCGCCGTCCCGCCGCCAGCTCCCGAGCGGCCGCCGGCCCGACGCAGAGGGGTTCTTTTGGCGAGTGCATGTGCCGTTAACCAGCCCCTGTCACCGTCGCTTCCTACTGACCCGACCACTGCAGGGAGGTTGCGGCTTCGAAACCGGGTGAGATCACACCGGAGCCAGCGCTGGTGCAGAGGCGTACCGTAATGTTGATGCGACTAGGTCAGGCGCTGGCCGAATGCCCGGCGGCCGCGGCGACGTTTATCACATCCTATCCAGACCCTGCATTGGCGGAAAGTTCAGACGCCCCTCTCCATTTGCGTTGCTTCTCAGGTCCGTGAGCGGAAGGAAGCAACACCCACTGTCCTGTGATCTAGCGATCTCTGAGTCCTCGGATGAACCGTCGGCATCCTGTATATCTGCTCTCCCGATATTAGAGTTCGCTTCCTGAATGGGACAAAGTCCTCGGCCCCAACGGATGACAAGCTAGCCAGTGCTGGTCATCCGGACATCTGCGGCGAGTCGGCGTCCTCCTCCGCCGACTGACGGTGGCCGCGTGTCGCTGCTGCCACCCGCCGTGCGACAACCGCCAGCTCCTCTCTGACCACGACCCGCTCGAGCCCTCCGCCAGCGAGATCTTCGACTTCGACGAGCTTCGTTTTCCGACCGCGAGCCGACCGTGGCAGCCGTGGTTGAGCCGCCCTGTCACAGCGACTTCCGCCCGCCGGCCGTTAGACGGGCGGTCCGTCGCCATTTACGGGCGGCGGTGGCGGCTGCTGACCCCCGTCTGTGCGGCTCTGGGCGGCGGTCCGCGCCCGCGGCAGCGCCGCACCAGGTGGGTCGCGCTGACCGTCGGCGTTGGAGACGGCTCGCCGCCAGCTGGCCGCCGAGGCGCGCGCGCCGGGCCCGAGTCGTCCAGCCAGCGGATCGCGCGCTACACCGAGCTGGAGGTGCGCCGCCTGCAGGACGAGGCCGAGCGGCTGCGCGCCGAGGTGGACGCGCTGCGCCGCGGCCTGCTGGCCGAGCGCGGCTGGGTGCCCGAGGCCGAGCTGGAGCGAGCGCAGCGCGAGAGCGAGACGCTGCGCCGGCGGCTTGACGAGCTGGCGCTGGCGCAGCGCGACCGGGAGGAGGGCGCTGCGCCGTCCGCCGGAGGGCGAGGAGGCACGACGACAGGTGGAGGCGCTGGCGGATTGTGTGGCTGCGATGGAGGAGTCGTTTCACACAAGATGGTTCGTCGCACGGACGTCCTGCCGAGCCAGGGGCGCCGCACTGGGCCAGTGGCGCCCCACTGATATCTGTTGACACGAGCGTGGTGTTGCACCGGTGTACATGGCTCATTGTCGGTTCGCTCAGTCGAGCTGGATTAGTCACAAAGAGGGAATGGAGTCTCACGAATACGCCCGGACGTCCTCAGCGAGCCGCCGGAGACCTTCGTACCCGCCCTGCATGGCTGGATGCGACGGTGGCCGCGCCCGACTCGGTTAGAGGCGAATCGGCGCTGAACTCGGCTTGCGTGCGAGAGAAACTGTGATCAGATTAGTTGCACCGCCGGAAGGCCGGCGCGGAGGGCAGACATGGAAACGGAGGGCGTTCCGGCCAGTACGGAGTCTCAAGCCTTGGACGCCGTCGTTGACCCCGGAGGAGATGGAGACCGTCTCCCCCCCGCGCTGGTACTTCAAATGTCCACTGCCGTCGGGAAAAGAGCCTGTGACCCGGCACAGTGTCCTTGGTGAGGTGCTACCAGCGACTGGGAAAGGCTGCGACACCCTCTCCTCCCACACCACTCAACCCCCGTATGTTCCCCCATCAAAACGCTGACGCCTTGTCGTAAACCGTAGTTGCCAGCCCTTACGTTACCAATGTTGCCAGCCGCAGCCAGCTTCTAGCGAGACCCTGGTACCGGTCCTGCGTTGGCTGTCCGGCGTGTCATCACGGTCGGTTTCGACCAACACCCAGAGTCGCGCGGTCCTGGCCGGTCCTCAGTCTGCAAGGTCAGCACGCGAAGGCGGCCGGCCCCGGCGCCACTGGTCGAGCGAGGAGCACGCTCGGCGGGGGGCAGTGGCAGCAGCGCGGCGCGGGCGGCGCCGTCCAGTCTGGCCCGCCCCGGCGCCGCACACTCTCCGCCGCGGCACTCCAGGTAAGCCGGCCTTCTCCTTGTTCCTTTGTGTTTGTCCCCACTTGATGGTTAGTGTATTGCATGAGGTCCCGCGCACCTGGCCGTTTTCCAAGCGCATGTGCGGACTTTGAACAAAGGCTGGACGTTCTAAGGTAGCATCAGCTTTTGTTAATGTAGCTGAAACACATCACAATGACGATGTATATGCCATGCAGCTTATCGAAGTCGCAGACAGGTGTATGGGCAAACACAACTGATATATCTGTATAGCTATATAAACGCACATTCATCTGCGATTTCATCTACTCTCACTCAACGGCCGGCCGTCCGCGGCCAGGCCGCCAGCTGCTGCTGCGGGCAGTACACCCTATTACGCGGCGTCGCCAGGTGACGCGGTGAAGCAGTTCTCCCCCTCCCTCAGGGGAGGGAACCGCTTCAGGCCTCCTTTGATCCTGTTCCGGTCGCCTCCCCGCCCTGTCCGATTCTGGTGGTGGCTCTCCCTTTGTTGGTGCCGAGATGGGGCGTAGCCATGGTAATGCTGGCCGCATTCATTGTTGAATAGTGCCGATATATTTGCTAGCTTTTCCCACTGCTGCTTCTGGTTGCCCGAGCCTGTTACCCTCTCCCCGCGGCAGTTTGCTTCACCTTCGCCTTCTTAGGGAGCCTCAGAAGTCGGAGGCCCTATGTAGTTGGAAACTAAGCAACCCAGAGCCATGTGGGAAAATGGTATTCGAAAGCTCTCACCGAACTGCATCAGATGGGTGTGACTGAACAATGACGAACGTGACCTCGTGGCAGTTCAAGCCAGGCCACGAGTCTAATAAGAGCTTGGTAGACTCATCGTGTTATCTCAAGAAATAAGCATGCTTTGACGATCTGGAATACGGCGTTGAATAGCTTTGGCGAGAATCTGCCAGCTAGGCGCTACTGAATACAACACGTGTGACCTTTGATGTGTCGTGCCAGGCCGAGGAGGTCAAGGCAATTGTTGAATTGACGCGCCCGGTCACATCAGGAAATGTACAACCTGCAGCAATAAAGAGAAAAAATCGTATAAGAGCTCTTTCAAAGCTGTTGAACATTTGTCATTCAGGTTTAAATGGTATGATCCTTTTTTCTTTTTCTTGTTGGTGGGCCAATGCAAGGCCTTTTTTCCCTCGACGGACTTAAAGTCACCTCCGAGGGGGGGGGGGATTTACTTCCGGCACAAGGCCAGGCAACGATTCCGTTAAACCAACTTATGCTGTCCGGCGCAAAGCAAGAGAGAGGGTATTATGAAGTGACGTTACGTCAACCTGGCTCAGTTTTGTTCAGCAAGATTATAGCAAGTAAAGCAGACCGCAGCAGTATGTTTATTTCATCACGACACAACACGCATTCAGTACGTTTGAACGACAATGAGCCTCCTCACCGGCCCTTCCACCAGACTCCTCAGGTGCCGCGAGGCCTGCGTGGGGTGTCCGTGTCAGCGATGGCCTTGGCTCAGCTGACTTGTCGGCGACTTGTGCGATGAAAGGATGCCGGCCCGCTTCGTCGCATCAACGGGGAGATCAGTCGCGGGCTCCGCTGTCCGGCACGACCTTGTAGTGCCGTGTGATGTTATTGGGTCCTGGAAAGTCCTAACTAGGAAAAACCGTGACTCCTAGCCAAGCGGGAAAAACCTGCCATCTTTGCCAAATTATGCAGGAAAAAACCCTTTATTCAAATGAAAATGTCTAATCCTGTACTGTGCAAAAACTCAAAGAGGAGCACGAGCAAATCAGGATAAGAATCACTGAGGAGAGAATGGGGGTTGAATGGAAGCCGATAAGCGTTGATGTAATTGATGAGCGATTGTCTTTTGTGTGATCCCCGAGCGGTAAATCCGGTCACAAATGTGAAAGTTTGGCCTAGTCTGAGTAACCTGGATACCCGGGGATTGCGATAGCGTACGGAGCCGCTGTAATGACTTAGAGTGATGTAGATAAGGAATCTAGGAAACTGGTTTGTACTGCATTCTGCGAGAAGTCAGCGATATTTGTCACTTCATAGTAGAATGTCATCGACATGACCACAAGAAAGAGGTCATAGATAATGAATGGTCGAAGTCGCGAGCTTTAAGTTTTCGCGTGTGTAAAAAATTAAACCCGGCCACGCAGAATTTCAGGGACGTACTCAAAAGTCCTCAGAATTCATTTCGGAAAAAACTCCTCCAAGCCCCCACCATGTAGGATGACCGTTAATGTTGGCTCATTGCCCCTGCTGGTGCCGACGGTTGCCTTTTTTCGCTGATCCCTGTTTATTCTGTCCTTGGTCCGGGTAAGTCCTGCAGGCATTCACAGACGGCGATGAATCAGTGTTGTTTGTCAAGGGCTGTCGTCGATAGCAGCGACGCCGACACGGGACTAGATGGAACCAACTGCGATGAACTAACCCAGCATGAGTTATGTGTTGAAACTAAGCGATCTCTGGTATGCTAGGAAGCTTTAGTTAGACGTAAATGCCAGGCAGAACTCCTAACTGGCACCTGAAACACTAAAAGTCGGCAAAGTCTTGGAAAGCTCTCGCAATGTGAGAAAAGCAGTTTAAGCCTTTCTTACCTGTATCCATATTGTGGCCTCGGACCTGATTGTGGGGGGGGGGGGGGGGGGGGCAGCTGAGATCAGTGACCTTGATACAGTCTGGACGTCCCAGATGAACGGGGCAGATACAACTTAGGGCCCGAGAGGCTAAACCAAACAGCGCGAAGGCCAGCACCCATCCTTCGATGCCTGGCTTTACCGTCCGAAGCGAGTTTTTAGTACGGATGGAATAACCACTCAGCCTGCACTGTCCTCGTCACTGTACTGGCGTACAACACACACCGGTGCTTACACAACCTGCCGGCCAGTGACTACCCCGGTCTCCGGTCGTCATATGTCACACGGTCCTGAGAAAGACCATTTGACGCAGCCGCGTCGCTTGTCGGTGTTACGCCGAACACGCACACGATACCACGTGACCGTGGGCCAGGCATCGAACGGTCACCACAGGGGTGCACGCCCGACATCTGCCCGTCGCCCCACGACGGTGCGGCAAGCAGCTAGCGGTC